>NW_027184767.1:0-590343 GCF_040668555.2 Bombus flavifrons | reverse complement strand
TTGTAGAAACTATTAAAATGATAAAAATGGATATCGTATTAAATCGTAAAAGATGCCAATTTACGATAAAAATTAAGAAATCGTTCAATTTGATTTTGTTACAATGGAAAAACCGTCTCCTGCTATGTCAAAAAATCGTTACCGTTTGATTAACAAACCGACGCCTTGTTATGTTATATATGGAACACGGAGGGAGCGCGCGAGCTCTTTTGTGCCTGAAATTCCGGAGAGTGAACATCGAAGAAGAACATAAATATCAGGTAAGTAAGAAAAAATATCAAACAACAACATTGTAACTAGTAATTTATAACGTCTAAACCATTAATTTACAACACTTAAGCTATTAATTTATAACATTCAAGTCATTAATTTATAACATTTAAGGAATTAATTTATAACATTTAAACTGTTAATTTATAACATTTAAACCATTAATTTACAGCATTTAATGTGTTATTTTATACATTTAAGCCATTAATTTATAACATTTAAGCTATTAATTTATAACATTTAAGCCATTAATTTCTAACTTTTGAACTGTTATTTTATACATTTAGCCATTAATTTATAACATTTAAACTATTAATTTATATCATCTAAGCCATTAAATTATAACATTCAAGCTATTAATTTATAACATTTAAACTGTTAATTTATAACATTTAAACCATTAATTTACAGCATTTAATGTGTTATTTTATACATTTAAGCCATTAATTTATAACATTTAAGCTATTAATTTATAACATTTAAGCCATTAATTTCTAACTTTTGAACTGTTATTTTATACATTTTGCCAATAATTTATAACATTTAAACAATTAATTTATATCATCTAAGCCATTAAATTATAACATTTAAGCTATTAATTTACTACATCTAAGCCACTAATTTACAATATTTAAACTATTAATTTATATCATCTAAGCCATTAATTTATAATATTTGAGCCATTAATCTAAAACAATTCCTCCATTAATTCTTAACAACTATACCAATAATTTATAACCATATTCTCCCATTAATTCAAAGTAATTGTGCTCTTAATTTATAACAGTTGTACCATTAATCGGAAGCAACTCTACATTCATTGATTTAAATCAGTACCATCAATGTGAGTGAATTAATGATTTATATTGTATTATTTTATTAACGAAATCTTTCAGGTCCCTGGATTGCTATTTTATTTCTATATAGCATTATTTTTTAATTTTAAATACAGTACTTAATTTCTCATTTCACTATCTTGTATAAAAGCAGTGGTAACGCAGAGTGTAATTTTAAGATGTAATTTTCCATGTCTGCTAAAAGCCAAGGAAACAACACCATATTCATGGAATCAAGGAAGCAAGTGTAGTTTAACCGAAGGCAACGACATCTTATCTGTAGCTGCACATGAGTCATAGGACATTTCAAATAGTGTTGTTGTTTTGCCTCGGAGTACCAAAACCGTTAGATTACAAGTAATTTAAAAACAAATAAACTCCGGACAAAACAATGCCGCCGCTACAATGTCGCTTTATTATAAAATAATTTTACATCTCTGCTTCCAATGCGTAAAAACTCATATGTAAACGGGACCCGAGCGTAGTTACCTCCTCGTGGTGGGTCCCGGTAATTGGTATCGTTTTCCAAATAATAATACACCAAGTACTATTTCGAATATTAGTATTATTATTCGAAAACGATATCAAGCTAAAAACTACTTGAATATAGTCTGGTCTTGATCACCCAAAATAGTTTTGGTGATCTAAACTGGACTAATACCCCCCCGCGGGGGCAACGTGGGACATCGTGGGACATCGCAGGACACCGTGGGATGCGAGCGTATTAGCTTTAATTAATCATAAGATAGATACCTATGTTATGTACATTGTAAGCTCATTCTGTACAAAGATACTTATCTATCTTGGAACGACAAATAAACATCTCGTCTCTCTTGATCCCCTCGCTTACCATACTGGAAAAATTGTTCCCGCGATATATCGGTTCGCGATCACTCAGTTCTTTCAAACTGTCGCGTGGCGTACTCGCTCGCGTGTATTTCGGGTGCGTGCGGGTCAATGTGCTCTAGACAACTCTTCGGATTCGTAAGTCGCCCAAGGACAGCTCTGTCTTGGTGACTGCTCAACGTTTGCATCGGGTCACGGGAGTTGTCGTCGTGCCGGTGATGCTTGCTAATCTGTTGGGGATTCAGTCGTGGATCTGCAGTCCTGTCCGATTGGTACTTCGGTACTCGGTCAGGGACCAGCAATTTCACGTCCTCCGTAATCCTGTTCGGCCCCGCGGGAGTGGACCCCACTGTTCAGTTGAGGTATTGCCTTCGTAATCCTGTTCAGCGGTCCCTCCCCGTGAGTGGACCCCACTGTTCAGTTGGGGCCTCGTGCCTTGGTAATCCTGTTCACCGGTCCCTCCCTGTGAGTGGACCCCACTGTTCAGTTGGGGCCTCTTGCCTTCGTAATCCTGTTCAGCGGTCCCTCCCCGGGTTCCACTTGTTCAGTTGGAGTGTGTCAAGTTGCTGGCCTATGTGCTGGATCCACGGCTGAATTACTAGTGGATCACTGGCATCATCTGTCGGCGCCATCGACCGCGACTCGTGTAAGTTTCGAACGGCGAAACAGGAATCGAGTTACGGCCAATTCTTGGGCTTTCCGTTGAACCTCGGGGTTATCTCGTGTACGGGGGTACGTCGCGTAGGTTTGTTAGTTCTTTCGAGAGATCGCGATCTCGTCCGTTTCGGGACAGTGTCAGTAGCTTCATCTTCTTCTTTTCGCTCCAAGTTAGATAAATGTGTCTTTGATACCGAATGTTGCCAGTAGGGATGCGAATTATTGTTTATTTGTACTGATCGATGTAATCGTTGTGTGGGAGATAGATGATGCGTTACGTATGCCTTGTTCTACGTTTGTAAAGATTCATGTTAGCGCTGCGTTGGAGATATGTGTTTCGCAGTTAGACTACGAAACAACTATTTCTTTACGCAGGCCCATGGTCAAGTAGTGTCAAAACTGGACATTCTGCCAATAGGTTGAATGTCGAGATCGATGTGTAGTGTTAAATAACCCATGGGCGGGTCTCGTGCGTAGTCACCTCCTCGTGGTGAGACCTGGTAATTGGCATCGTTTTCCAAAAATTAATCAGTCGATTAATCTTTGGAAAACGATACCAAGCCAAGAACTACGCAACAGTCCAGTTTGGATCAACAAAAGCCCCTAAGATCATTTTGGATGATCTACACTGGACTGCACTATTAATTTATAACATTTAAGCCATTAATTTACAATATTTACGTCATGAATTTACAACAATAAGTCACAAATTCATAACATTTAAGCTATTAATTTTTACATTTATACCATTAATTCCTAACACTCAAACTATTAATTTATAACACGTAAGCTATTAATTTATAACATTTAAGCAAATAATTAACAACGATTAAACTATTAATTTATAACAATTGAAACAATAATTGGCACATTTAAAACATTAATTTATAAGAATCAAACCATTCCTCGAGGAATCAGTAAGTCTCGCGCTAATAGCCCAATACATCGATAGATTTAACGAAGAAATACGTAACCGCGATTACAACCAATTAGATCATATTATTTGCTACATAATTAATAACTGTATCACGTACAGCGATGCAGGCGGTATTGAAGAAATAAAGCCATTTTATGTTACAACTATAACGAGTAAATTTAATCGTTTAACTTGTGAAGAATTAAAAAGGTACCTGACTTCTAAATAAGCATTAAATAAGAATCTTAAATATCGCAAACAGTGATGTAGGTGTTACTCAAGAAAAAGAACGTATTATTTTTTAATTAGCACGAGTAAATGAACGAATATCGATAATATAATATAACGCTTAATATGAATTTTATCTGTCTGATTATTTAATAGCTTAACTTATTTCACAGTAACGTCATCGACTGCACTTAGGCTCCTTTCCCTTTTTGTCCAAACTAATCGATAGTCGAAAACTAGTATCATGTAGGTGTGAATATAGTCTTAGTTTGTAGAAACTATTAAAATGATAAAAATGGATATCGTATTAAATCGTAAAAGATGGCTATTTACGATAAAAATTAAGAAATCGTTCAATTTGATTTTGTTACAATGGAAAAACCGTCTCCTGCTATGTCAAAAAATCGTTACCGTTTGATTAACAAACCGACGCCTTGTTATGTTATATAAGGAACACGGAGGTCGCGCGCGAGCTCTTTTGTGCCTGAAATTCCGGAGAGTGAACATCGAAGAAGAACATAAATATCAGGTAAGTAAGAAAAAATATCAACAACAACATTGTAACTAGTAATTTATAACGTCTAAACTATTAATTTACAACACTTAAGCTATTAATTTATAACATTCAAGCCATTAATTTATAACATTTAAGGAATTAATTATAACGTCTAAACTATTAATTTATAACATTTATGCTATTAATTTATAACATTTAAGCCATTAATTTCTAACTTTTGAACTGTTATTTTATACATTTAGCCATTAATTTATAACATTTAAACTATTAATTTATATCATCTAAGCCATTAAATTATAACATTCAAGCTATTAATTTATAACATTTAAACTGTTAATTTATAACATTTAAACCATTAATTTACAGCATTTAATGTGTTATTTTATACATTTAAGCCATTAATTTATAACATTTAAGCTATTAATTTATAACATTTAAGCCATTAATTTCTAACTTTTGAACTGTTATTTTATACATTTTGCCAATAATTTATAACATTTAAACTATTAATTTATATCATCTAAGCCATTAAATTATAACATTTAAGCTATTAATTTACAACATCTAAGCCACTAATTTACAATATTTAAACTATTAATTTATATCATCTAAGCCATTAATTTATAATATTTGAGCCATTAATCTAAAACAATTCCTCCATTAATTCTTAACAACTATACCAATAATTTATAACCATATTCTCCCATTAATTCAAAGTAATTGTGCTCTTAATTTATAACAGTTGTACCATTAATCGGAAGCAACTCTACATTCATTGATTTAAATCAGTACCATCAATGTGAGTGAATTAATGATTTATATTGTATTATTTTATTAACGAAATCTTTCAGGTCCCTGGATTGCTATTTTATTCCTATATAGCATTATTTTTTAATTTTAAATACAGTACTTAATTTCTCATTTCACTATCTTGTATAAAAGCAGTGGTAACGCAGAGTGTAATTTTAAGATGTAATTTTCCATGTCTGCTAAAAGCCAAGGAAACAACACCATATTCATGGAATCAAGGAAGCAAGTGTAGTTTAACCGAAGGCAACGACATCTTATCTGTAGCTGCACATGAGTCATAGGACATTTCAAATAGTGTTGTTGTTTTGCCTCGGAGTACCAAAACCGTTAGATTACAAGTAATTTAAAAACAAATAAACTCCGGACAAAACAATGCCGCCGCTACAATGTCGCTTTATTATAAAATAATTTTACATCTCTGCTTCCAATGCGTAAAAACTCATATGTAAATGGGACCCGAGCGTAGTTACCTCCTCGTGGTGGGTCCCGGTAATTGGTATCGTTTTCCAAATAATAATACACCAAGTACTATTTCGAATATTAGTATTATTATTCGAAAACGATATCAACCTAAAAACTACTTGAATATAGTCTGGTCTTGATCACCCAAAATAGTTTTGGTGATCTAAACTGGACTAATACCCCCCCGCGGGGGCAACGTGGGACATCGCAGGACACCGTGGGATGCGAGCGTATTAGCTTTAATTAATCATAAGATAGATACCTATGTTATGTACATTGTAAGCTCATTCTGTACAAAGATACTTATCTATCTTGGAACGACAAATAAAGATCTCGTCTCTCTTGATCCCCTCGCTTACCATACTGGAAAAATTGTTCCCACGATATATCGGTTCGCGATCACTCAGTTCTTTCAAACTGTCGCGTGGCGTACTCGCTCGCGTGTATTTCGGGTGCGTGCGGGTCAATGTGCTCTAGACAACTCTTCGGATTCGTAAGTCGCCCAAGGACAGCTCTGTCTTGGTGACTGCTCAACGTTTGCATCGGATCACGGGAGTTGTCGTCGTGCCGGTGATGCTTGCTAATCTGTTGGGGATTCAGTCGTGGATCTGCAGTCCTGTCCGATTGGTACTTCGGTACTCGGTCAGGGACCAGCAATTTCACGTCCTCCGTAATCCTGTTCGGCCCCGCGGGAGTGGACCCCACTGTTCAGTTGAGGTATTGCCTTCGTAATCCTGTTCAGCGGTCCCTCCCCGTGAGTGGACCCCACTGTTCAGTTGGGGCCTCGTGCCTTGGTAATCCTGTTCAGCGGTCCCTCCCTGTGAGTGGACCCCACTGTTCAGTTGGGGCCTCTTGCCTTCGTAATCCTGTTCAGCGGTCCCTCCCCGGGTTCCACTTGTTCAGTTGGAGTGTGTCAAGTTGCTGGCCTATGTGCTGGATCCACGGCTGAATTACTAGTGGATCACTGGCATCATCTGTCGGCGCCATCGACCGCGACTCGTGTAAGTTTCGAACGGCGAAACAGGAATCGAGTTACGGCCAATTCTTGGGCTTTCCGTTGAACCTCGGGGTTATCTCGTGTACGGGGGTACGTCGCGTAGGTTTGTTAGTTCTTTCGAGAGATCGCGATCTCGTCCGTTTCGGGACAGTGTCAGTAGCTTCATCTTCTTCTTTTCGCTCCAAGTTAGATAAATGTGTCTTTGATACCGAATGTTGCCAGTAGGGATGCGAATTATTGTTTATTTGTACTGATCGATGTAATCGTTGTGTGGGAGATAGATGATGCGTTACGTATGCCTTGTTCTACGTTTGTAAAGATTCATGTTAGCGCTGCGTTGGAGATATGTGTTTCGCAGTTAGACTACGAAACAACTATTTCTTTACGCAGGCCCATGGTCAAGTAGTGTCAAAACTGGACATTCTGCCAATAGGTTGAATGTCGAGATCGATGTGTAGTGTTAAATAACCCATGGGCGGGTCTCGTGCGTAGTCACCTCCTCGTGGTGAGACCTGGTAATTGGCATCGTTTTCCAAAAATTAATCAGTCGATTAATCTTTGGAAAACGATACCAAGCCAAGAACTACGCAACAGTCCAGTTTGGATCAACAAAAGCCCCTAAGATCATTTTGGATGATCTACACTGGACTGCACTATTAATTTATAACATTTAAGCCATTAATTTACAATATTTACGTCATGAATTTACAACAATAAGTCACAAATTCATAACATTTAAGCTATTAATTTTTACATTTATACCATTAATTCCTAACACTCAAACTATTAATTTATAACACTTAAGCTATTAATTTATAACATTTAAGCAAATAATTAACAACGATTAAACTATTAATTTATAACAATTGAAACAATAATTGGCACATTTAAAACATTAATTTATAAGAATCAAACCATTCCTCGAGGAATCAGTAAGTCTCGCGCTAATAGCCCAATACATCGATAGATTTAACGAAGAAATACGTAACCGCGATTACAACCAATTAGATCATATTATTTGCTACATAATTAATAACTGTATCACGTACAGCGATGCAGGCGGTATTGAAGAAATAAAGCCATTTTATGTTACAACTATAACGAGTAAATTTAATCGTTTAACTTGTGAAGAATTAAAAAGGTACCTGACTTCTAAATAAGCATTAAATAAGAATCTTAAATATCGCAAACAGTGATGTAGGTGTTACTCAAGAAAAAAGAACGTTTATTTTTAATTAGCACGAGTAAATGAACGAATATCGATAATATAATATAACGCTTAATATGAATTTTATCTGTCTGATTATTTAATAGCTTAACTTATTTCACAGTAACGTCATCGACTGCACTTAGGCTCTTTTCCCTTTTTGTCCAAACTAATCGATAGTCGAAAACTAGTATCATGTAGGTGTGAATATAGTCTTAGTTTGTAGAAACTATTAAAATGATAAAAATGGATATCGTATTAAATCGTAAAAGATGCCAATTTACGATAAAAATTAAGAAATCGTTCAATTTGATTTGTTACAATGAAAAAACCGTCTCCTGCTATGTCAAAAAATCGTTACCGTTTGATTAACAAACCGACGCCTTGTTATGTTATATAAGGAACACGGAGGTCGCGCGCGAGCTCTTTTGTGCCTGAAATTCCGGAGAGTGAACATCGAAGAAGAACATAAATATCAGGTAAGTAAGAAAAAATATCAAACAACAACATTGTAACTAGTAATTTATAACGTCTAAACCATTAATTTACAACACTTAAGCTATTAATTTATAACATTCAAGCCATTAATTTATAACATTTAAGGAATTAATTTATAACGTCTAAACTATTAATTTATAACATTTATGCTATTAATTTATAACATTTAAGCCATTAATTTCTAACTTTTGAACTGTTATTTTATACATTTAGCCATTAATTTATAACATTTAAACTATTAATTTATATCATCTAAGCCATTAAATTATAACATTCAAGCTATTAATTTATAACATTTAAACTGTTAATTTATAACATTTAAACCATTAATTTACAGCATTTAATGTGTTATTTTATACATTTAAGCCATTAATTTATAACATTTAAGCTATTAATTTATAACATTTAAGCCATTAATTTCTAACTTTTGAACTGTTATTTTATACATTTTGCCAATAATTTATAACATTTAAACTATTAATTTATATCATCTAAGCCATTAAATTATAACACTTAAGCTATTAATTTACAACATCTAAGCCACTAATTTACAATATTTAAACTATTAATTTATATCATCTAAGCCATTAATTTATAATATTTAAGCCATTAATCTAAAACAATTCCTCCATTAATTCTTAACAACTATACCAATAATTTATAACCATATTCTCCCATTAATTCAAAGTAATTGTGCTCTTAATTTATAACAGTTGTACCATTAATCGGAAGCAACTCTACATTCATTGATTTAAGTCAGTACCATCAACGTGAGTGAATTAATGATTTATATTGTATTATTTTATTAACGAAATCTTTCAGGTCCCTGGATTGCTATTTTATTTCTATATAGCATTATTTTTTAATTTTAAATACAGTACTTAATTTCTCATTTCACTATCTTGTATAAAAGCAGTGGTAACGCAGAGTGTAATTTTAAGATGTAATTTTCCATGTCTGCTAAAAACCAAGGAAACAACACCATATTCATGGAATCAAGGAAGCAAGTGTAGTTTAACCGAAGGCAACGACATCTTATCTGTAGCTGCACATGAGTCATAGGACATTTCAAATAGTGTTGTTGTTTTGCCTCGGAGTACCAAAACCGTTAGATTACAAGTAATTTTGAAAACAAATAAACTCCGGACAAAACAATGCCGCCGCTACAATGTCGCTTTATTATAAAATAATTTTACATCTCTGCTTCCAATGCGTAAAAACTCATATGTAAATGGGACCCGAGCGTAGTTACCTCCTCATGGTGGGTCCCGGTAATTGGTATCGTTTTCCAAATAATAATACACCAAGTACTATTTCGAATATTAGTATTATTATTCGAAAACGATATCAAGCTAAAAACTACATGAATATAGTCTGGTCTTGATCACCCAAAATAGTTTTGGTGATCTAAACTGGACTAATACCCCCCCGCGGGGGCAACGTGGGACATCGTGGGACATCGCAGGACACCGTGGGATGCGAGCGTATTAGCTTTAATTAATCATAAGATAGATACCTATGTTATGTACATTGTAAGCTCATTCTGTACAAAGATACTTATCTATCTTGGAACGACAAATAAAGATCTCGTCTCTCTTGATCCCCTCGCTTACCATACTGGAAAAATTGTTCCCACGATATATCGGTTCGCGATCACTCAGTTCTTTCAAACTGTCGCGTGGCGTACTCGCTCGCGTGTATTTCGGGTGCGTGCGGGTCAATGTGCTCTAGACAACTCTTCGGATTCGTAAGTCGCCCAAGGACAGCTCTGTCTTGGTGACTGCTCAACGTTTGCATCGGATCACGGGAGTTGTCGTCGTGCCGGTGATGCTTGCTAATCTGTTGGGGATTCAGTCGTGGATCTGCAGTCCTGTCCGATTGGTACTTCGGTACTCGGTCAGGGACCAGCAATTTCACGTCCTCCGTAATCCTGTTCGGCCCCGCGGGAGTGGACCCCACTGTTCAGTTGAGGTATTGCCTTCGTAGTCCTGTTCAGCGGTCCCTCCCCGTGAGTGGACCCCACTGTTCAGTTGGGGCCTCGTGCCTTGGTAATCCTGTTCAGCGGTCCCTCCCTGTGAGTGGACCCCACTGTTCAGTTGGGGCCTCTTGCCTTCGTAATCCTGTTCAGCGGTCCCTCCCCGGGTTCCACTTGTTCAGTTGGAGTGTGTCAAGTTGCTGGCCTATGTGCTGGATCCACGGCTGAATTACTAGTGGATCACTGGCATCATCTGTCGGCGCCATCGACCGCGACTCGTGTAAGTTTCGAACGGCGAAACAGGAATCGAGTTACGGCCAATTCTTGGGCTTTCCGTTGAACCTCGGGGTTATCTCGTGTACGGGGGTACGTCGCGTAGGTTTGTTAGTTCTTTCGAGAGATCGCGATCTCGTCCGTTTCGGGACAGTGTCAGTAGCTTCATCTTCTTCTTTTCGCTCCAAGTTAGATAAATGTGTCTTTGATACCGAATGTTGCCAGTAGGGATGCGAATTATTGTTTATTTGTACTGATCGATGTAATCGTTGTGTGGGAGATAGATGATGCGTTACGTATGCCTTGTTCTACGTTTGTAAAGATTCATGTTAGCGCTGCGTTGGAGATATGTGTTTCGCAGTTAGACTACGAAACAACTATTTCTTTACGCAGGCCCATGGTCAAGTAGTGTCAAAACTGGACATTCTGCCAATAGGTTGAATGTCGAGATCGATGTGTAGTGTTAAATAACCCATGGGCGGGTCTCGTGCGTAGTCACCTCCTCGTGGTGAGACCTGGTAATTGGCATCGTTTTCCAAAAATTAATCAGTCGATTAATCTTTGGAAAACGATACCAAGCCAAGAACTACGCAACAGTCCAGTTTGGATCAACAAAAGCCCCTAAGATCATTTTGGATGATCTACACTGGACTGCACTACTAATTTATAACATTTAAGCCATTAATTTACAATATTTACGTCATGAATTTACAACAGTAAGTCACAAATTCATAACATTTAAGCTATTAATTTTTACATTTATACCATTAATTCCTAACACTCAAACTATTAATTTATAACACTTAAGCTATTAATTTATAACATTTAAGCAAATAATTAACAACGATTAAACTATTAATTTATAACAATTGAAACAATAATTGGCACATTTAAAACATTAATTTATAAGAATCAAACCATTCCTCGAGGAATCAGTAAGTCTCGCGCTAATAGCCCAATACATCGATAGATTTAACGAAGAAATACGTAACCGCGATTACAACCAATTAGATCATATTATTTGCTACATAATTAATAACTGTATCACGTACAGCGATGCAGGCGGTATTGAAGAAATAAAGCCATTTTATGTTACAACTATAACGAGTAAATTTAATCGTTTAACTTGTGAAGAATTAAAAAGGTACCTGACTTCTAAATAAGCATTAAATAAGAATCTTAAATATCGCAAACAGTGATGTAGGTGTTACTCAAGAAAAAAGAACGTATTATTTTTTAATTAGCACGAGTAAATGAACGAATATCGATAATAAAATATAACGCTTAATATGAATTTTATCTGTCTGATTATTTAATAGCTTAACTTATTTCACAGTAACGTCATCGACTGCACTTAGGCTCCTTTCCCTTTTTGTCCAAACTAATCGATAGTCGAAAACTAGTATCATGTAGGTGTGAATATAGTCTTAGTTTGTAGAAACTATTAAAATGATAAAAATGGATATCGTATTAAATCGTAAAAGATGGCAATTTACGATAAAAATTAAGAAATCGTTCAATTTGATTTTGTTACAATGGAAAAACCGTCTCCTGCTATGTCAAAAAATCGTTACCGTTTGATTAACAAACCGACGCCTTGTTATGTTATATATGGAACACGGAGGTCGCGCGCGAGCTCTTTTGTGCCTGAAATTCCGGAGAGTGAACATCGAAGAAGAACATAAATATCAGGTAAGTAAGAAAAAATATCAAACAACAACATTGTAACTAGTAATTTATAACGTCTAAACCATTAATTTACAACACTTAAGCTATTAATTTATAACATTCAAGCCATTAATTTATAACATTTAAGGAATTAATTTATAACGTCTAAACTATTAATTTATAACATTTATGCTATTAATTTATAACATTTAAGCCATTAATTTCTAACTTTTGAACTGTTATTTTATACATTTAGCCATTAATTTATAACATTTAAACTATTAATTTATATCATCTAAGCCATTAAATTATAACATTCAAGCTATTAATTTATAACATTTAAACTGTTAATTTATAACATTTAAACCATTAATTTACAGCATTTAATGTGTTATTTTATACATTTAAGCCATTAATTTATAACATTTAAGCTATTAATTTATAACATTTAAGCCATTAATTTCTTACTTTTGAACTGTTATTTTATACATTTTGCCAATAATTTATAACATTTAAACTATTAATTTATATCATCTAAGCCATTAAATTATAACATTTAAGCTATTAATTTACAACATCTAAGCCACTAATTTACAATATTTAAACTATTAATTTATATCATCTAAGCCATTAATTTATAATATTTGAGCCATTAATCTAAAACAATTCCTCCATTAATTCTTAACAACTATACCAATAATTTATAACCATATTCTCCCATTAATTCAAAGTAATTGTGCTCTTAATTTATAACAGTTGTACCATTAATCGGAAGCAACTCTACATTCATTGATTTAAATCAGTTCCATCAATGTGAGTGAATTAATGATTTATATTGCATTATTTTATTAACGAAATCTTTCAGGTCCCTGGATTGCTATTTTATTTCTATATAGCATTATTTTTTAATTTTAAATACAGTACTTAATTTCTCATTTCACTATCTTGTATAAAAGCAGTGGTAACGCAGAGTGTAATTTTAAGATGTAATTTTCCATGTCTGCTAAAAACTAAGGAAACAACACCATATTCATGGAATCAAGGAAGCAAGTGTAGTTTAACCGAAGGCAACGACATCTTATCTGTAGCTGCACATGAGTCATAGGACATTTCAAATAGTGTTGTTGTTTTGCCTCGGAGTACCAAAACCGTTAGATTACAAGTAATTTAAAAACAAATAAACTCCGGACAAAACAATGCCGCCGCTACAATGTCGCTTTATTATAAAATAATTTTACATCTCTGCTTCCAATGCGTAAAAACTCATATGTAAATGGGACCCGAGCGTAGTTACCTCCTCGTGGTGGGTCCCGGTAATTGGTATCGTTTTCCTAATAATAATACACCAAGTACTATTTCGAATATTAGTATTATTATTCGAAAACGATATCAAGCTAAAAACTACTTGAATATAGTCTGGTCTTGATCACCCAAAATAGTTTTGGTGATCTAAACTGGACTAATACCCCCCCGCGGGGGCAACGTGGGACATCGCAGGACACCGTGGGATGCGAGCGTATTAGCTTTAATTAATCATAAGATAGATACCTATGTTATGTACATTGTAAGCTCATTCTGTACAAAGATACTTATCTATCTTGGAACGACAAATAAAGATCTCGTCTCTCTTGATCCCCTCGCTTACCATACTGGAAAAATTGTTCCCACGATATATCGGTTCGCGATCACTCAGTTCTTTCAAACTGTCGCGTGGCGTACTCGCTCGCGTGTATTTCGGGTGCGTGCGGGTCAATGTGCTCTAGACAACTCTTCGGATTCGTAAGTCGCCCAAGGACAGCTCTGTCTTGGTGACTGCTCAACGTTTGCATCGGATCACGGGAGTTGTCGTCGTGCCGGTGATGCTTGCTAATCTGTTGGGGATTCAGTCGTGGATCTGCAGTCCTGTCCGATTGGTACTTCGGTACTCGGTCAGGGACCAGCAATTTCACGTCCTCCGTAATCCTGTTCGGCCCCGCGGGAGTGGACCCCACTGTTCAGTTGAGGTATTGCCTTCGTAATCCTGTTCAGCGGTCCCTCCCCGTGAGTGGACCCCACTGTTCAGTTGGGGCCTCGTGCCTTGGTAATCCTGTTCAGCGGTCCCTCCCTGTGAGTGGACCCCACTGTTCAGTTGGGGCCTCTTGCCTTCGTAATCCTGTTCAGCGGTCCCTCCCCGGGTTCCACTTGTTCAGTTGGAGTGTGTCAAGTTGCTGGCCTATGTGCTGGATCCACGGCTGAATTACTAGTGGATCACTGGCATCATCTGTCGGCGCCATCGACCGCGACTCGTGTAAGTTTCGAACGGCGAAACAGGAATCGAGTTACGGCCAATTCTTGGGCTTTCCGTTGAACCTCGGGGTTATCTCGTGTACGGGGGTACGTCGCGTAGGTTTGTTAGTTCTTTCGAGAGATCGCGATCTCGTCCGTTTCGGGACAGTGTCAGTAGCTTCATCTTCTTCTTTTCGCTCCAAGTTAGATAAATGTGTCTTTGATACCGAATGTTGCCAGTAGGGATGCGAATTATTGTTTATTTGTACTGATCGATGTAATCGTTGTGTGGGAGATAGATGATGCGTTACGTATGCCTTGTTCTACGTTTGTAAAGATTCATGTTAGCGCTGCGTTGGAGATATGTGTTTCGCAGTTAGACTACGAAACAACTATTTCTTTACGCAGGCCCATGGTCAAGTAGTGTCAAAACTGGACATTCTGCCAATAGGTTGAATGTCGAGATCGATGTGTAGTGTTAAATAACCCATGGGCGGGTCTCGTGCGTAGTCACCTCCTCGTGGTGAGACCCGGTAATTGGCATCGTTTTCCAAAAATTAATCAGTCGATTAATCTTTGGAAAACGATACCAAGCCAAGAACTACGCAACAGTCCAGTTTGGATCAACAAAAGCCCCTAAGATCATTTTGGATGATCTACACTGGACTGCACTATTAATTTATAACATTTAAGCCATTAATTTACAATATTTACGTCATGAATTTACAACAGTAAGTCACAAATTCATAACATTTAAGCTATTAATTTTTACATTTATACCATTAATTCCTAACACTCAAACTATTAATTTATAACACTTAAGCTATTAATTTATAACATTTAAGCAAATAATTAACAACGATTAAACTATTAATTTATAACAATTGAAACAATAATTGGCACATTTAAAACATTAATTTATAAGAATCAAACCATTCCTCGAGGAATCAGTAAGTCTCGCGCTAATAGCCCAATACATCGATAGATTTAACGAAGAAATACGTAACCGCGATTACAACCAATTAGATCATATTATTTGCTACATAATTAATAACTGTATCACGTACAGCGATGCAGGCGGTATTGAAGAAATAAAGCCATTTTATGTTACAACTATAACGAGTAAATTTAATCGTTTAACTTGTGAAGAATTAAAAAGGTACCTGACTTCTAAATAAGCATTAAATAAGAATCTTAAATATCGCAAACAGTGATGTAGGTGTTACTCAAGAAAAAAGAACGTATTATTTTTTAATTAGCACGAGTAAATGAACGAATATCGATAATAAAATATAACGCTTAATATGAATTTTATCTGTCTGATTATTTAATAGCTTAACTTATTTCACAGTAACGTCATCGACTGCACTTAGGCTCCTTTCCCTTTTTGTCCAAACTAATCGATAGTCGAAAACTAGTATCATGTAGGTGTGAATATAGTCTTAGTTTGTAGAAACTATTAAAATGATAAAAATGGATATCGTATTAAATCGTAAAAGATGGCAATTTACGATAAAAATTAAGAAATCGTTCAATTTGATTTTGTTACAATGGAAAAACCGTCTCCTGCTATGTCAAAAAATCGTTACCGTTTGATTAACAAACCGACGCCTTGTTATGTTATATATGGAACACGGAGGTCGCGCGCGAGCTCTTTTGTGCCTGAAATTCCGGAGAGTGAACATCGAAGAAGAACATAAATATCAGGTAAGTAAGAAAAAATATCAAACAACAACATTGTAACTAGTAATTTATAACGTCTAAACCATTAATTTACAACACTTAAGCTATTAATTTATAACATTCAAGCCATTAATTTATAACATTTAAGGAATTAATTTATAACGTCTAAACTATTAATTTATAACATTTATGCTATTAATTTATAACATTTAAGCCATTAATTTACAGCATTTAAAGTGTTATTTTATACATCTAAGCCATTAATTTATAACATTTAAGCAAATAATTTATAACATTTAAACTATTAATTTCTAACATTTAAGCCATTAATTTCTAACATTTAAGCAATTAATTGACAACATCTGAGCCACTAATTTACAACATTTAAACTGTTGTTTTATACATTTAAGCTATTATTTTATAACATTTAAGCTATTAATTAACAACATCTAAGCCATTAATTTACAACATTTAAAGTGTTATTTTATACATTTAAGCCATTAATTTATAACATTTAAGCTAATAATTTATAACATTTAAGCCATTAATTTCTAACTTTTGAACTGTTATTTTATACATTTAGCCATTAATTTATAACATTTAAACTATTAATTTATATCATCAAAGCCATTAAATTATAACATTTAAGCTATTAATTTACAACATCTAAGCCACTAATTTACAATATTTAAACTATTAATTTATATCATCTAAGCCATTAATTTATAATATTTAAGCCATTAATCTAAAACAATTCCTCCATTAATTCTTAACAACTATACCAATAATTTATAACCATATTCTCCCATTAATTCAAAGTAATTGTGCTCTTAATTTATAACAGTTGTACCATTAATCGGAAGCAACTCTACATTCATTGATTTAAATCAGTACCATCAATGTGAGTGAATTAATGATTTATATTGTATTATTTTATTAACGAAATCTTTCAGGTCCCTGGATTGCTATTTTATTTCTATATAGCATTATTTTTTAATTTTAAATACAGTACTTAATTTCTCATTTCACTATTTTGTATAAAAGCAGTGGTAACGCAGAGTGTAATTTTAAGATGTAATTTTCCATGTCTGCTAAAAACCAAGGAAACAACACCATATTCATGGAATCAAGGAAGCAAGTGTAGTTTAACCGAAGGCAACGACATCTTATCTGTAGCTGCACATGAGTCATAGGACATTTCAAATAGTGTTGTTGTTTTGCCTCGGAGTACCAAAACCGTTAGATTACAAGTAATTTAAAAACAAATAAACTCCGGACAAAACAATGCCGCCGCTACACTGTCGCTTTATTATAAAATAATTTTACATCTCTGCTTCCAATGCGTAAAAACTCATATGTAAATGGGACCCGAGCGTAGTTACCTCCTCGTGGTGGGTCCCGGTAATTGGTATCGTTTTCCAAATAATAATACACCAAGTACTACTTCGAATATTAGTATTATTATTCGAAAACGATATCAAGCTAAAAACTACTTGAATATAGTCTGGTCTTGATCACCCAAAATAGTTTTGGTGATCTAAACTGGACTAATACCCCCCCGCGGGGGCAACGTGGGACATCGCAGGACACCGTGGGATGCGAGCGTATTAGCTTTAATTAATCATAAGATAGATACCTATGTTATGTACATTGTAAGCTCATTCTGTACAAAGATACTTATCTATCTTGGAACGACAAATAAAGATCTCGTCTCTCTTGATCCCCTCGCTTACCATACTGGAAAAATTGTTCCCACGATATATCGTTTCGCGATCACTCAGTTCTTTCAAACTGTCGCGTGGCGTACTCTCTCGCGTGTATTTCGGGTGCGTGCGGGTCAATGAGCCCTAGACAACTCTTCGGATTCGTAAGTCGCCCAAGGACAGCTCTGTCTTGGTGACTTCTCAACGTTTGCATCGGATCACGGGAGTTGTCGTCGTGCCGGTGATGCTTGCTAATCTGTTGGGGATTCAGTCGTGGATCTGCAGTCCTGTCCGATTGGTACTTCGGTACTCGGTCAGGGACCAGCAATTTCACGTCCTCCGTAATCCTGTTCGGCCCCGCGGGAGTGGACCCCACTGTTCAGTTGAGGTATTGCCTTCGTAATCCTGTTCAGCGGTCCCTCCCCGTGAGAGGACCCCACTGTTCAGTTGGGGCCTCGTGCCTTGGTAATCCTGTTCAGCGGTCCCTCCCTGTGAGTGGACCCCACTGTTCAGTTGGTGCCTCTTGCCTTCGTAATCCTGTTCAGCGGTCCCTCCCCGGGTTCCACTTGTTCAGTTGGAGTGTGTCAAGTTGCTGGCCTATGTGCTGGATCCACGGCTGAATTACTAGTGGATCACTGGCATCATCTGTCGGCGCCATCGACCGCGACTCGTGTAAGTTTCGAACGGCGAAACAGGAATCGAGTTACGGCCAATTCTTGGGCTTTCCGTTGAACCTCGGGGTTATCTCGTGTACGGGGGTACGTCGCGTAGGTTTGTTAGTTCTTTCGAGAGATCGCGATCTCGTCCGTTTCGGGACAGTGTCAGTAGCTTCATCTTCTTCTTTTCGTTCCAAGTTAGATAAATGTGTCTTTGATACCGAATGTTGCCAGTAGGGATGCGAATTATTGTATATTTCTACTGATCGATGTAATCGTTGTGTGGGAGATAGATGATGCGTTACGTATGCCTTGTTCTACGTTTGTAAAGATTCATGTTAGCGCTGCGTTGGAGATATGTGTTTCGCAGTTAGACTACGAAACAACTATTTCTTTACGCAGGCCCATGGTCAAGTAGTGTCAAAACTGGACATTCTGCCAATAGGTTGAATGTCGAGATCGATGTGGAGTGTTAAATAACCCATGGGCGGGTCTCGTGCGTAGTCACCTCCTCGTGGTGAGACCTGGTAATTGGCACCGTTTTCCAAAAATTAATCAGTCGATTAATCTTTGGAAAACGATACCAAGCCAAGAACTACGCAACAGTCCAGTTTGGATCACCAAAAGCCCCTAAGATCATTTTGGATGGTCTACACTGGACTGCACTATTAATTTATAACATTTAAGCCATTAATTTACAATATATACGTCATGAATTTACAACAATAAGTCACAAATTCATAACATTTAAGCTATTAATTTTTACATTTATACCATTAATTCCTAACATTCAAACTATTAATTTATAACACTTAAGCTATTAATTTATAACATTTAAGCAAATAATTAACAACGATTAAACTATTAATTTATAACAATTGAAACATTAATTGGCACATTTAAAACATTAATTTATAAGAATCAAACCATTCCTCGAGGAATCAGTAAATCTCGCGCTAGTAGCCCAATACATCGATAGATTTAACGAAGAAATACGTAACCGCGATTACAGCCAATTAGATCATATTATTTGCTACATAATTAATAACTGTATCACGTACAGCGATGCAGGCGGTATTGAAGAAATAAAGCCATTTTATGTTACAACTATAACGAGTAAATTTAATCGTTTAACTTGTGAAGAATTAAAAAGGTACCTAACTTCTAAATAAGCATTAAATGAGAATCTTAAATATCGCAAACAGTGATGTAGGTGTTACTCAAGAAAAAAGAACGTTTTATTTTTTAATTAGCACGAGTAAATGAACGAATATCGATAATATAATATAACGCTTAATATGAATTTTATCTGTCTGATTATTTAATAGCTTAACTTATTTCACAGTAACGTCATCGACTGCCCTTAGGCTCTTTTCCCTTTTTGTCTAAACTAATCGATACTCGAAAACTAGTATCATGTAGGTGTGAATTTAGTCTTAGTTTGTAGAAACTATTAAAATGATAAAAATGGATATCGTATTAAATCGTAAAAGATGCCAATTTACGATAAAAATTAAGAAATCGTTCAATTTGATTTTGTTACAATGGAAAAACCGTCTCCTGCTATGTCAAAAAATCGTTACCGCTTGATTAACAAACCGACGCCTTGTTAAGTTATATAAGGAACACGGAAGTCGCGCGCGAGCTCTTTTGTGCCTGAAATTCCGGAGAGTGAACATCGAAGAAGAACATAAATATCAGGTGAGAAAGAAAAAATATCAAACAACAACATTGTAACTAGTAATTTATAACGTCTAAACCATTAATTTACAACACTTAAGCTATTAATTTATAACATTCAAGCCATTAATTTATAACATTTAAGGAATTAATTTATATAGTCTAAACTATTAATTTATAACATTTATGCTATTAATTTATGACATTTAAGCCATTAATTTCTAACTTTTGAACTGTTATTTTATACATTTAGCCATTAATTTATAACATTTAAACTATTAATTTATATCATCTAAGCCATTAAATTATAACATTCAAGCTATTAATTTATAACATTTAAACTGTTAATTTATAACATTTAAACCATTAATTTACAGCATTTAAAGTGTTATTTTATACATCTAAGCCATTAATTTAAAACATATAAGCAAATAATTTATAACATTTAAACTATTAATTTCTAACATTTAAGCAATTAATTGACAACATCTGAGCCACTAATTAACAACATTTAAACTGTTGTTTTATACATTTAAGCTATTATTTTATAACATTTAAGCTATTAATTAACAACATCTAAGCCATTAATTTACAACATTTAAAGTGTTATTTTATACATTTAAGCTATTAATTTATTACATTTAAGCTATTATTTTATAACATTTAAGCTATTAATTTATAACATTTAAGCCATTAATTTCTAACTTTTGAACTGTTATTTTATACATTTAGCCATTAATTTATAACATTTAAGCTATTAATTTACAACATCCAAGCCACTAATTTGCAATATTTAAACTATTAATTTATATCATCAAGCCATTAATTTATAATATTTAAGCCATTAATCTAAAACAATTCCTCCCTTAATTCTTAACAACTATACCAATAATTTATAACCATATTCTCCCATTAATTCAAAGTAATTGTGCTCTTAATTTATAACAGTTGTACCATTAATCGGAAGCAACTCTACATTCATTGATTTAAATCAGTACCATCAATGTGAGTGAATTAATGATTTATATTGTATTATTTTATTAACGAAATCTTTCAGGTACCTGGATTGCTATTTTATTTCTATATAGCATTATTTTTTAATTTTAAATACAGTACTTAATTTCCCATTTCACTATTTTGTATAAAAGCAGTGGTAACGCAGAGTGTAATTTTAAGATGTAATTTTCCATGTCTGCTAAAAGCCAAGAAAACAACACCATATTCATGGAATCAAGGAAGCAAGTGTAGTTTAACCGAAGGCAACGACATCTTATCTGTAGCTGCACATGAGTCATAGGACATTTCAAATAGTGTTGTTGTTTTGCCTCGGAGTACCAAAACCGTTAGATTACAAGTAATTTAAAAACAAATAAACTCCGGACAAAACAATGCCGCCGCTACAATGTCGCTTTATTATAAAATAATTTTACATCTCTGCTTCCAATGCGTAAAAACTCATATGTAAATGGGACCCGAGCGTAGTTACCTCCTCGTGGTGGGTCCCGGTAATTGGTATCGTTTTCCAAATAATAATACACCAAGTACTATTTCGAATATTAGTATTATTATTCGAAAACGATATCAAGCTAAAAACTACTTGAATATAGTCTGGTCTTGATCACCCAAAATAGTTTTGGTGATCTAAACTGGACTAATACCCCCCCGCGGGGGCAACGTGGGACATCGTGGGACATCGCAGGACACCGTGGGATGCGAGCGTATTAGCTTTAATTAATCATTAGATAGATACCTATGTTATGTACATTGTAAGCTCATTCTGTACAAAGATACTTATCTATCTTGGAACGACAAATAAAGATCTCGTCTCTCTTGATCCCCTCGCTTACCATACTGGAAAAATTGTTCCCACGATATATCGGTTCGCGATCACTCAGTTCTTTCAAACTGTCGCGTGGCGTACTCGCTCGCGTGTATTTCGGGTGCGTGCGGGTCAATGTGCTCTAGACAACTCTTCGGATTCGTAAGTCGCCCAAGGACAGCTCTGTCTTGGTGACTGCTCAACGTTTGCATCGGATCACGGGAGTTGTCGTCGTGCCGGTGATGCTTGCTAATCTGTTTTGGATTCACTCGTGGATCTGCAGTCCTGTCCGATTGGTACTTGGGTACTGGATCAGAGACCACCAATTTCACGTCCTCCGTAATCCTGTTCGGCCCCGCGGGAGTGGACCCCACTGTTCAGTTGAGGTATTGCCTTCGTAATCCTGTTCAGCGGTCCCTCCCCGGGTTCCACTTGTTCAGTTGGAGTGTGTGAAGTTGCTGGCCTACGTGCTGGATCCACGGCTGAATTACTAGCGGATCACTGGCATCATCTGTCGGCGCCATCGACCGCGACTCGTGTAAGTTTCGAACGGCGAAACAGGAATCGAGTTACGGCCAATTCTTGGGCTTTCCGTTGAACCTCGGGGTTATCTCGTGTACGGGGGTACGTCGCGTAGGTTTGTTAGTTCTTTCGAGAGATCGCGATCTCGTCCGTTTCGGGACAGTGTCAGTAGCTTCATCTTCTTCTTTTCGTTCCAAGTTAGATAAATGTGTCTTTGATACCGAATGTTGCCAGTAGGGATGCGAATTATTGTATATTTGTACTGAACGATGTAATCGTTGTGTGGGAGATAGATGATGCGTTACGTATGCCTTGTTCTACGTTTGTAAAGATTCATGTTCGCGCTGCGTTGGAGATATGTGCTTCGCAGTTAGACTACGAAACAACTATTTCTTTACGCAGGCCCATGGTCAAGTAGTGTCAAAACTGGACATTCTGCCAATAGGTTGAATGTCGAGATCGATGTGTAGTGTTAAATAACCCATGGGCGGGTCTCGTGCGTAGTCACCTCCTCGTGGTGAGACCTGGTAATTGGCATCGTTTTCCAAAAATTAATCAGTCGATTAATCTTTGGAAAACGATACCAAGCCAAGAACTACGCAACAGTCCAGTTTGGATAACCAAAAGCCCCTAAGATCATTTTGGATGATATACACTGGACTGCACTATTAATTTATAACATTTAAGCCATTAATTTACAATATTTACGTCATGAATTTACAACAATAAGTCACAAATTCATAACATTTAAGCTATTAATTTTTACATTTATACCATTAATTCCTAACATTCAAACTATTAATTTATAACACTTAAGCTATTTATTTATAACATTTAAGCAAATAATTAACAACGATTAAACTATTAATTTATAACCATTGAAACATTAATTGGCACATTTAAAACATTAATTTATAAGAATCAAACCATTCCTCGAGGAATCAGTAAGTCTCGCGCTAATAGTCCAATACATCGATAGATTTAACGAAGAAATACGTAACCGCGATTACAGCCAATTAGATCATATTATTTGCTACATAATTAATAACTGTATCACTTACAGCGTTGCAGGCGGTATTGAAGAAATAAAGCCATTTTATGTTACAACTAGAACGAGTAAATTTAATCGTTTAACTCGTGAAGAAATAAAAAGGTACCTGACTTCTAAATAAGCATTAAATAAGAATCTTAAATATCGCAAACAGTGATGTAGGTGTTACTCAAGAAAAAAGAACGTTTTATTTTTTAATTAGCACGAGTAAATGAACGAATATCGATAATATAATATAACGCTTAATATGAATTTTATCTGTCTGATTATTTAATAGCTTAACTTATTTCACAGTAACGTCATCGACTGCCCTTAGGCTCTTTTCCCTTTTTGTCCAAACTAATCGATAGCCGAAAACTAGTATCATGTAGGTGTGAATATAGTCTTAGTTTGTAGAAACTTTTAAAATGATAAAAATGGATATCGTATTAAATCGTAAAAGATGCCAATTTACGATAAAAATTAAGAAATCGTTCAATTTGATTTTGTTACAATGGAAAAACCGTCTCCTGCTATGTCAAAAAATCGTTACCGTTTGATTAACAAACCGACGCCTTTTTAAGTTATATAAGGAACACGGAAGTCGCGCGCGAGCTCTTTTGTGCCTGAAATTCCGGAGAGTGAACATCGAAGAAAAACATAAATATCAGGTAAGTAAGAAAAAATATCAAACAACAACATTGTAACTAGTAATTTATAACGTCTAAACCATTGATTTACAACACTTAAGCTATTCATTTATAACATTCAAGCCATTAATTTATAACATTTAAGGAATTAATTTATAACATTTAAACTATTAATTTCTAACATTTAAGCCATTAATTTCTAACATTTAAGCAATTAATTGACAACATCTGAGCCACTAATTTACAACATTTAAACTGTTGTTTTATACATTTAAGCTATTATTCTATAACATATAGCTATTAATTAACAACATCTAAGCCATTAATTTACAACATTTAAAGTGTTATTTTATACATTTAAGCTATTAATTTATAACATTTAAGCTATTAATTTATAACATTTAAGCCATTAATTTCTAACTTTTGAACTGTTATTTTATACATTTAGCCATTAATTTATAACATTTAAGCTATTAATTTACAACATCTAAGCCATTAAATTATAACATTCAAGCTATTAATTTATAACATTTAAACTGTTAATTTATAACATTTAAACCATTAATTTACAGCATTTAAAGTGGTATTTTATACATTTAAGCCATTAATTTATAACATTCAAGCCATTAATTTATAACATTTAAGGAATTAATTTATATCGTCTAAACTATTAATTTATAACATTTATGCTATTAATTTATAACATTTAAGCCATTAATTTATAACATTTAAGAAATTAATTTATAACGTCTAATCTATTAATTTATAACATTTATGCTATTAATTTATAACATTTAAGCCATTAATTTCCAACTTTTTAACTGTTATTTTATACATTTAGCCATTAATTTATAACATTTAAACTATTAATTTATATCATCTAAGCCATTAAATTATAACATTCAAGCTATTAATTTATAACATTTAAACTGTTAATTTATAACATTTAAACCATTAATTTACAGCATTTAATGTGTTATTTTATACATTTAAGCCATTAATTTATAACATTTAAGCTATTAATTTATAACATTTAAGCCATTAATTTCTAACTTTTGAACTGTTATTTTATACATTTTGCCAATAATTTATAACATTTAAACTATTAATTTATATCATCTAAGCCATTAAATTATAACATTTAAGCTATTAATTTACAACATCTAAGCCACTAATTTACAATATTTAAACTATTAATTTATATCATCTAAGCCATTAATTTATAATATTTAAGCCATTAATCTAAAACAATTCCTCCATTAATTCTTAACAACTATACCAATAATTTATAACCATATTCTCCCATTAATTCAAAGCAATTGTGCTCTTAATTTATAACAGTTGTACCATTAATCGGAAGCAACTCTACATTCATTGATTTAAATCAGTACCATCAATGTGAGTGAATTGATGATTTATATTGTATTATTTTATTAACGAAATCTTTCAGGTCCCTGGATTGCTATTTTATTTCTATATAGCATTATTTTTTAATTTTAAATACAGTACTTAATTTCTCATTTCACTATTTTGTATAAAAGCAGTGGTAACGCAGAGTGTAATTTTAAGATGTAATTTTCCATGTCTGCTAAAAACCAAGGAAACAACACCATATTCATGGAATCAAGGAAGCAAGTGTAGTTTAACCGAAGGCAACGACATCTTATCTGTAGCTGCACATGAGTCATAGGACATTTCAAATAGTGTTGTTGTTTTGCCTCGGAGTACCAAAACCGTTAGATTACAAGTAATTTAAAAACAAATAAACTCCGGACAAAACAATGCCGTCGCTACAATGTCGCTTTATTATAAAATAATTTTACATCTCTGCTTCCAATGCGTAAAAACTCATATGTAAATGGGACCCGAGCGTAGTTACCTCCTCGTGGTGGGTCCCGGTAATTGGTATCGTTTTCCAAATAATAATACACCAAGTACTATTTCGAATATTAGTATTATTATTCGAAAACGATATCAAGCTAAAAACTACTTGAATATAGTCTGGTCTTGATCACCCAAAATAGTTTTGGTGATCTAAACTGGACTAATACCCCCCCGCGGGGGCAACGTGGGACATCGTGGGACATCGCAGGATACCGTGGGATGCGAGCGTATTAGCTTTAATTAATCATAAGATAGATACCTATGTTATGTACATTGTAAGCTCATTCTGTACAAAGATACTTATCTATCTTGGAACGACAAATAAAGATCTCGTCTCTCTTGATCCCCTCGCTTACCATACTGGAAAAATTGTTCCCACGATATATCGGTTCGCGATCACTCAGTTCTTTCAAACTGTCGCGTGGCGTACTCGCTCGCGTGTATTTCGGGTGCGTGCGGGTCAATGTGCTCTAGACAACGCTTCGGATTCGTAAGTCGCCCAAGGACAGCTCTGTCTAGGTGACTGCTCAACGTTTGCATCGGATCACGGGAGTTGTCGTCGTGCCGGTGATGCTTGCTAATCTGTTGAGGATTCAGTCGTGGATCTGCAGTTCTGTCCGATTGGTACTTGGGTACTCGATCAGAGACCACCAATTTCACGTCCTCCGTAATCCTGTTCGGCCCCGCTGGAGTGGACCCCACTGTTCAGTTGAGGTATTGCCTTCGTAATCCTGTTCAGCGGTCCCGCCCCGTGAGTGGACCCCACTGTTCAGTTGGGGCCTCGTGCCTCGGTAATCCTGTTCAGCGGTCCCTCCCTGTGAGTGGACCCCACTGTTCAGTTGGGGCCTCTTGCCTTCGTAATCCTGTTCAGCGGTCCCTCCCCGGGTTCCACTTGTTCAGTTGGAGTGTGTCAAGTTGCTGGCCTATGTGCTGGATCCACGGCTGAATTACTAGTGGATAACTGGCATCATCTGTCGGCGCCATCGACCGCGACTCGTGTAAGTTTCGAACGGCGAAACAGGAAACGAGTTACGGCCAATTCTTGGGCTTTCCGTTGAACCTCGGGGTTATCTCGTGTACGGGGGTACGTCGCGTAGGTTTGTTAGTTTTTTCGAGAGATCGCGATCTCGTCCGTTTCGGGACAGTGTCAGTAGCTTCATCTTCTTCTTTTCGCACCAAGTTAGATAAATGTGTCTTTGATACCGAATGTTGCCAGTAGGGATGCGAATTATTGTATATTTGTACTGATGGATGTAATCGTTGTGTGGGAGATAGATGATGCGTTACGTATGCCTTGTTCTACGTTTGTAAAGATTCATGTTAGCGCTGCGTTGGAGATATGTGTTTCGCAGTTAGACTACGAAACAACTATTTCTTTACGCAGGCCCATGGTCAAGTAGTGTCAAAACTGGACATTCAGCCAATAGGTTGAATGTCGAGATCGATGTGTAGTGTTAAATAACCCATGGGCGGGTCTCGTGCGTAGTCACCTCCTCGTGGTGAGACCTGGTAATTGGCATCGTTTTCCAAAAATTAATCAGTCGATTAATCTTTGGAAAACGATACCAAGCCAAGAACTACGCAACAGTCCAGTTTGGATCACCAAAAGCCCCTAAGATCATTTTGGATGGTCTACACTGGAATGCACTATTAATTTATAACATTTAAGCCATTAATTTACAATATTTACGTCATGAATTTACAACAATAAGTCACAAATTCATAACATTTAAGCTATTAATTTTTACATTTATACCATTAATTCCTAACATTCAAACTATTAATTTATAACACTTAAACTATTAATTTATAACATTTACGCAAATAATTAACAACGATTAAACTATTAATTTATAACAATTGAAACATTAATTGGCACATTTAAAACATTAATTTATAAGAATCAAACCTTTCCTCGAGGAATCAGTAAGTCTCGCGCTAATAGCCCAATACATCGATAGATTTAACGAAGAAATACGTAACCGCGATTACAGCCTATTAGATCATATTATTTGCTACATAATTAATAACTGTATCACGTACAGCGATGCAGGCGGTATTGATGAAACTAAAGCCATTTTATGTTACAACTATAACGAGTAAATTTAATCGTTTAACTTGTGAAGAATTAAAAAGGTACCTGACTTCTAAATAAGCATTAAATAAGAATCCTAAATATCGCAAACAGTGATGTAGGTGTTACTCAAGAAAAAAGAACGTTTTATTTTTTAATTAGCACGAGTAAATGAACGAATATCGATAATATAATATAACGCTTAATATGAATTTTATCTGTCTGATTATTTAATAGCTTAACTTATTTCACAGTAACGTCATCGACTGCCCTTAGGCTCTTTTCCCTGTTTGTCCAAACTAATCGATAGTCGAAAACTAGTATCATGTAGGTGTGAATTTAGTCTTAGTTTGTAGAAACTATTAAAATGATAAAAATGGATAGAGTATTAAATCGTAAAAGATGCCAATTTACGATAAAAATTAAGAAATCGTTCAATTTGATTTTGTTACAATGGAAAAACCGTCTCCTGCTATGTCAAAAAATCGTTACCGTTTGATTAACAAACCGACGCCTTGTTAAGTTATATAAGGAACACGGAAGTCGCGCGCGAGCTCTTTTGTGCCTGAAATTCCGGAGAGTGAACATCGAAGACGAGCATAAATATCAGGTACGTAAGAAAAAATATCGAACAACAACATTGTAACTAGTAATTTATAACGTCTAAACCATTAATTTACAACACTTAAGCTATTAATTTATAACATTCAAGCCATTAATTTATAACATTTAAGGAATTAATTTATAACGTCTAAACTACTAATTTATAACATTTATGCTATTAATTTATAACATTTAAGCCATTAATTTCTAACTTTTGAACTGTTATTTTATACATTTAGCCATTAATTTATAACATTTAAACTATTAATTTATATCATCTAAGAAATTAAATTATAACATTCAAGCTATTAATTTATAACATTTAAACTGTTAATTTATAACATTTAAACCATTAATTTACAGCATTTAAAGTGGAATTTTATACATTTAAGCCATTAATTTATAACATTTAAGCAATTAATTGACAACATCTGAGCCACTAATTTACAACATTTAAACTGTTGTTTTATACATTTAAGCTATTATTTTATAACATTTAAGCTATTAATTAACAACATCTAAGCCATTAATTTACAACATTTAAAGTGTTATTTTATACATTTAAGCTATTAATTTATAACATTTAAGCTATTAATTTATAACATTTAAGCCATTAATTTCTAACTTTTGAACTGTTATTATATACATTTAGCCATTAATTTATAACATTTAAACTATTAATTTAAATCATCTATTAGCTTTAATTAATCATAAGATAGATACCTATGGTATGTACATTGTAAGCTCATTCTGTACAAAGATACTTATCTATCTTGGAACGACAAATAAAGATCTCGTCTCTCTTGATCCCCTCGCTTACCATACTGGAAAAATTGTTCCCACGATATATAGGTTCGCGATCACTCAGTTCTTTCAAACTGTCGCGTGGCGTACTCGCTCGCGTGTATTTCGGGTACGTGCGGGTCAATGTGCTCTAGACAACTCTTCGGATTCGTAAGTCGCCCAAGGACAGCTCTGTCTTGGTGAATGCTCAACGTTTGCATCGGATCACGGGAGTTGTCGTCGTGCCGGTGATGCTTGCTAATCTGTTGGGAATTCACTCGTGGATCTGCAGTCCTGTCCGATTGGTACTTGGGTACTCGATCAGAGACCACCAATTTCACATCCTCCGTAATCCTGTTCGGCCCCGCGGGAGTGGACCCCACTGCTCAGTTGAGGTATTGCCTTCGTAATCCTGTTCAGCGGTCCCTCCCCGTGAGTGGACCCCACTGTTCAGTTGGGGCCTCGTGCCTTGGTAATCCTGTTCAGCGGTCCCTCCCCGTGAGTGGACCCCACTGTTCAGTTGGGGCCTCGTGCCTTGGTAATCCTGTTCAGCGGTCCCTCCCTGTGAGTGGACCCCACTGTTCAGTTGGGGCCTCTTGCCTTCGTAATCCTGTTCGGCGGTCCCTCCCCGGGTTCCACTTGTTCAGTTGGAGTGTGTCAAGTTGCTGGCCTATGTGCTGGATCCACGGCTGAATTACTAGTGGATCACTGGCATCATCTGTCGGCGCCATCGACCGCGACTCGTGTAAGTTTCGAACGGCGAAACAGGAATCGAGTTACGGCCAATTCTTGGGCTTTCCGTTGAACCTCGGGGTTATCTCGTGTACGGGGGTACGTCGCGTAGGTTTGTTAGTTCTTTCGAGAGATCGCGATCTCGTCCGTTTCGGGACAGTGTCAGTAGCTTCATCTTCTTCTTTTCGCTCCAAGTTAGATAAATGTGTCTTTGATACCGAATGTTGCCAGTAGGGATGCGAATTATTGTTTATTTGTACTGATCGATGTAATCGTTGTGTGGGAGATAGATGATGCGTTACGTATGCCTTGTTCTACGTTTCTAAAGATTCATGTTAGCGCTGCGTTGGAGATATGTGTTTCGCAGTTAGACTACGAAACAACTATTTCTTTACGCAGGCCCATGGTCAAGTAGTGTCAAAACTGGACATTCTGCCAATAGGTTGAATGTCGAGATCGATGTGTAGTGTTAAATAACCCATGGGCGGGTCTCGTGCGTAGTCACCTCCTCGTGGTGAGACCTGGTAATTGGCATCGTTTTCCAAAAATTAATCAGTCGATTAATCTTTGGAAAACGATACCAAGCCAAGAACTACGCAACAGTCCAGTTTGGATCAACAAAAGCCCATAAGATCATTTTGGATGATCTGCACTGGACTGCACTATTAATTTATAACATTTAAGCCATTAATTTACAATATTTACGTCATGTATTTACAACAATAAGTCACAAATTCATAACATTTAAGCTATTAATTTTTACATTTATACCATTAATTCCTAACACTCAAACTATTAATTTATAACACTTAAGCTATTAATTTATAACATTTAAGCAAATAATTAACAACGATTAAACTATTAATTTATAACAATTGAAATAATAATTGGCACATTTAAAACATTAATTTATAAGAATCAAACCATTCCTCGAGGAATCAGTAAGTCTCGCGCTAATAGCCCAATACATCGATAGATTTAACGAAGAATTACGTAACCGCGATTACAACCAATTAGATCATATTATTTGCTACATAATTAATAACTGTATCACGTACAGCGATGCAGGCGGTATTGAAGAAATAAAGCCATTTTATGTTACAACTATAACGAGTAAATTTAATCGTTTAACTTGTGAAGAATTAAAAAGGTACCTGACTTCTAAATAAGCATTAAATAAGAATCTTAAATATCGCAAACAGTGATGTAGGTGTTACTCAAGAAAAAAGAACGTTTTATTTTTTAATTAGCACGAGTAAATGAACGAATATAGATAATACAATATAACGCTTAATATGAATTTTATCTGTCTGATTATTTAATAGCTTAACTTATTTCACAGTAACGTCATCGACTGCACTTAGGCTCTTTTCCCTTTTTGTCCAAACTAATGGATAGTCGAAAACTAGTATCATGTAGGTGTGAATATAGTCTTAGTTTGTAGAAACTATTAAAATGATAAAAATGGATATCGTATTAAATCGTAAAAGATGCCAATTTACGATAAAAATTAAGAAATCGTTCAGTTTGATTTTGTTACAATGGAAAAACCGTCTCCTGCTATGTCAAAAAATCGTTACCGTTTGATTAACAAACCGACGCCTTGTTAAGTTATATAAGGAACACGGAAGTCGCGCGCGAGCTCTTTTGTGCCTGAAATTCCGGAGAGTGAACATCGAAGAAGAACACAAATATCAGGTAAGTAAGAAAAAATATCAAACAACAACATTGTAACTAGTAATTTATAACGTCTAAACCATTAATTTACAACACTTAAGCTATTAATTTATAACATTCAAGCCATTAATTTATAACATTTAAGGAATTAATTTATAACGTCTAAACTATTAATTTATAACATTTATGCTATTAATTTATAACATTTAAGCCATTAATTTCTAACTTTTGAACTGTTATTTTATACATTTAGCCATTAATTTATAACATTTAAACTATTAATTTATATCATCTAAGCCATTAAATTATAACATTCAAGCTATTAATTTATAACATTTAAACTGTTAATTTATAACATTTAAACCATTAATTTACAGCATTTAAAGTGTTATTTTACACATTTAAGCCATTAATTTATAACATTCAAGCCATTAATTTATAACATTTATGCTATTAATTTATAACATTTAAGCCATTAATTTCTAACTTTTGAACTGTTATTTTATACATGTAGCCATTAATTTATAACATTTAAACTATTAATTTATATCATCTAAGCCATTAAATTATAACATTCAAGCTATTAATTTATAACATTTAAACTGTTAATTTATAACATTTAAACCATTAATTTACAGCATTTAATGTGTTATTTTATACATTTAAGCCATTAATTTATAACATTTAAGCAAATAATTTATAACATTTAAACTATTAATTTCTAACATTTAAGCCATTAATTTCTAACATTTAAGCAATTAATTGACAACATCTGAGCCACTAATTTACAACACTTAAACTGTTGTTTTATACATATAAGCTATAATTTTATAACATTTAAGCTATTAATTAACAACATCTAAGCCATTAATTTACAACATTTAAAGTGTTATTTTATACATTTAAGCTATTAATTTATAACATTTAAGTTATTAATTTATAACATTTAAGCCATTAATTTCTAACTTTTGAACTGTTATTTTATACATTTAGCCATTAATTTATAACATATAAACTATTAATTTATATCATCTAAGCCATTAAATTATAACATTTAAGCTATTAATTTACAACATCTAAGCCACTAATTTACAATATTTAAACTATTAATTTATATCATCTAAGCCATTAATTTATAATATTTAAGCCATTAATCTAAAACAATTCCTCCATTAATTCTTAACAACTATACCAATAATTTATAACCATATTCTCCCATTAATTCAAAGTAATTGTGCTCTTAATTTATAACAGTTGTACCATTAATCGGAAGCAACTCTACATTCATTGATTTAAATCAGTACCATCAATGTGAGTGAATTAATGATTTATATTGTATTATTTTATTAACGAAATCTTTCAGGTCCCTGGATTGCTATTTTATTTCTATATAGCATTATTTTTTAATTTTAAATACAGTACTTAATTTCTCATTTCACTATTCTGTATAAAAGCAGTGGTAACGCAGAGTGTAATTTTAAGATGTAATTTTCCATGTCTGCTAAAAACCAAGGAAACAACACCATATTCATGGAATCAAGGAAGCAAGTGTAGTTTAACCGAAGGCAACGACATCTTATCTGTAGCTGCACATGAGTCATAGGACATTTCAAATAGTGTTGTTGTTTTGCCTCGGAGTACCAAAACCGTTAGATTACAAGTAATTTAAAAACAAGTAAACTCCGGACAAAACAATGCCGCCGCTACAATGTCGCTTTATTATAAAATAATTTTACATCTCTGCTTCCAATGCGTAAAAACTCATATGTAAATGGGACCCGAGCGTAGTTACCTCCTCGTGGTGGGTCCCGGTAATTGGTATCGTTTTCCAAATAATAATACACCAAGTACTATTTCGAATATTAGTATTATTAGTCGAATACGATATCAAGCTAAAAACTACTTGAATATAGTCTGGTCTTGATCACCCAAAATAGTTTTGGTGATCTAAACTGGACTAATACCACCCCGCTGGGACAACGAGGGACATCGTGGGACATCGCAGGACACCGTGGGATTCGAGCGTATTAGCTTTAATTAATCATAAGATAGATACCTATGGTATGTACATTGTAAGCTCATTCTGTACAAAGATACTTATCTATCTTGGAACGACAAATAAAGATCTCGTCTCTCTTGATCCCCTCGCTTACCATACTGGAAAAATTGTTCCCACGATATATCGGTTCGCGATCACTCAGTTCTTTCAAACTGTCGCGTGGCGTACTCGCTCGCGTGTATTTCGGGTGCGTGCGGGTCAATGTGCTCTAGACAACTCTTCGGATTCGTAAGTCGCCCAAGGACAGCTCTGTCTTGGTGACTGCTCAACGTTTGCATCGGATCACGGGAGTTGTCGTCGTGCCGGTGATGCTTGCTAATCTGTTGGGAATTCACTCGTGGATCTGCAGTCCTGTCCGATTGGTACTTGGGTACTCGATCAGAGACCACCAATTTCACGTCCTCCGTAATCCTGTTCGGCCCCGCGGGAGTGGACCCCACTGCTCAGTTGAGGTATTGCCTTCGTAATCCTGTTCAGCGGTCCCTCCCCGTGAGTGGACCCCACTGTTCAGTTGGGGCCTCGTGCCTCGGTAATCCTGTTCAGCGGTCCCTCCCTGTGAGTGGACCCCACTGTTCAGTTGGGGCCTCTTGCCTTCGTAATCCTGTTCAGCGGTCCCTCCCCGGGTTCCACTTGTTCAGTTGGAGTGTGTCAAGTTGCTGGCCTATGTGCTGGATCCACGGCTGAATTACTAGTGGATCACTGGCATCATCTGTCGGCGCCATCGACCGCGACTCGTGTGAGTTTCGAACGGCGAAACAGGAATCGAGTTACGGCCAATTCTTGGGCTTTCCGTTGAACCTCGGGGTTATCTCGTGTACGGGGGTACGTCGCGTAGGTTTGTTAGTTCTTTCGAGAGATCGCGATCTCGTCCGTTTCGGGACAGTGTCAGTAGCTTCATCTTCTTCTTTTCGCTCCAAGTTAGATAAATGTGTCTTTGATACCGAATGTTGCCAGTAGGGAAGCGAATTATTGTTTATTTGTACTGATCGATGTAATCGTTGTGTGGCAGATAGATGATGCGTTACGTATGCCTTGTTCTACGTTTGTAAAGATTCATGTTAGCGCTGCGTTGGAGATATGTGTTTCGCAGTTAGACTACGAAACAACTATTTCTTTACGCAGGCCCATGGTCAAGTAGTGTCAAAACTGGACATTCTGCCAATAGGTTGAATGTCGAGATCGATGTGTAGTGTTAAATAACCCATGGGCGGGTCTCGTGCGTAGTCACCTCCTCGTGGTGAGACCTGGTAATTGGCATCGTTTTCCAAAAATTAATCAGTCGATTAATCTTTGGAAAACGATACCAAGCCAAGAACTACGCAACAGTCCAGTTTGGATCAACAAAAGCCCCTAAGATCATTTTGGATGATCTACACTGGACTGCACTATTAATTTATAACATTTAAGCCATTAATTTACAATATTTACGTCATGAATTTACAACAATAAGTCACATATTCATAACATTTAAGCTATTAATTTTTACATTTATACCATTAATTCCTAACACTCAAACTATTAATTTATAACACTTAAGCTATTAATTTATAACATTTAAGCAAATAATTAACAACGATTAATCTATTAATTTATAACAATTGAAACAATAATTGGCACATTTAAAACATTAATTTATAAGAATCAAACCATTCCTCGAGGAATCAGTAAGTCTCGCGCTAATAGCCCAATACATCGATAGATTTAACGAAGAAATACGTAACCGCGATTACAACCAATTAGATCATATTATTTGCTACATAATTAATAACTGTATCACGTACAGCGATGCAGGCGGTATTGAAGAAATAAAGCCATTTTATGTTACAACTATAACGAGTAAATTTAATCGTTTAACTTGTGAAGAATTAAAAAGGTACCTGACTTCTAAATAAGCATTAAATAAGAATCTTAAATATCGCAAACAGTGATGTAGGTGTTACTCAAGAAAAAAGAACGTTTTATTTTTTAATTAGCACGAGTAAATGAACGAATATCGATAATATAATATAACGCTTAATATGAATTTTATCTGTCTGATTATTTAATAGCTTAACTTATTTCACAGTAACGTCATCGACTGCACTTAGGCTCTTTTCCCTTTTTGTCCAAACTAATCGATAGTCGAAAACTAGTATCATGTAGGTGTGAATATAGTCTTAGTTTGTAGAAACTATTAAAATGATAAAAATGGATATCGTATTAAATCGTAAAAGATGCCAATTTACGATAAAAATTAAGAAATCGTTCAATTTTATTTTGTTACAATGGAAAAACCGTCTCCTGCTATGTCAAAAAATCGTTACCGTTTGATTAACAAACCGACGCCTTGTTATGTTATATAAGGAACACGGAGGTCGCGCGCGAGCTCTTTTGTGCCTGAAATTCCGGAGAGTGAACATCGAAGAAGAACATAAATATCAGGTAAGTAAGAAAAAATATCAAACAACAACATTGTAACTAGTAATTTATAACGTCTAAACCATTAATTTACAACACTTAAGCTATTCATTTATATCATTCAAGCCATTAATTTATAACATTTAAGGAATTAATTTATAACGTCTAAAGTATTAATTTATAACATTTATGCTATTAATTTATAACATTTAAGCCATTAATTTCTAACTTTTGAACTGTTATTTTATACATTTAGCCATTAATTTATAACATTTAAACTATTAATTTATATCATCTAAGCCATTAAATTATAACATTCAAGCTATTAATTTATAACATTTAAACTGTTAATTTATAACATTTAAACCATTAATTTACAGCATTTAAAGTGGTATTTTATACATTTAAGCCATTAATTTATAACATTTAAGCAATTAATTTATAACATTTAAACTATTAATTTCTAACTTTTGAACTGTTATTTTATACATTTTGCCAATAATTTATAACATTGAAACTATTAATTTATATCATCTAAGCCATTAAATTATAACATTTAAGCTATTAATTTACAACATCTAAGCCACTAATTTACAATATTTAAACTATTAATTTATATCATCTAAGCCATTAATTTATAATATTTAAGCCATTAATCTAAAACAATTCCTCCATTAATTCTTAACAACTATACCAATAATTTATAACCATATTCTCCCATTAATTCAAAGTAATTGTGCTCTTAATTTATAACAGTTGTACCATTAATCGGAAGCAACTCTACATTCATTGATTTAAATCAGTACCATCAATGTGAGTGAATTAATGATTTATATTGTATTATTTTATTAACGAAATCTTTCAGGTCCCTGGATTGCTATTTTATTTCTGTATAGCATTATTTTTTATTTTAAATACAGTACTTAATTTCTCATTTCACTATTTTGTATAAAAGCAGTGGTAACGCAGAGTGTAATTTTAAGATGTAATTTTCCATGTCTGCTAAAAACGAAGGAAACAACACCATATTCATGGAATCAAGGAAGCAAGTGTAGTTTAACCGAAGGCAACGACATCTTATCTGTAGCTGCACATGAGTCATAGGACATTTCAAATAGTGTTGTTGTTTTGCCTCGGAGTACCAAACCCGTTAGATTACAAGTAATTTAAAAACAAATAAACTCCGGACAAAACAATGCCGCCGCTACAATGTCGCTTTATTATAAAATAATTTTACATCTCTGTTACGTCGCCTAAAACATCTGCGCTGCAGCTCTCGCGACTGGCCAGCCGACGGCCTGCGTAACGTCATTTCGACCCTCAATAAACCTGAGGACCAACCATAACTTTCTCTTGCATTGTGTACACATGTATCTGCATTCCATCCGTCGTCCTGAAAGCTTTCTTAAGGCTAGAAATATTTGCGACGCACATCTGGTTTTTAGAGACGTCCTTGGGTTTATTAGGCGCAATTAAAAACACGGAGAAAGCGGGTACGCGCCCATTAGGAAAAATCGAACATCTGTCTAATAGAACAGGCTGGGTTTTCCCATGCACAAGGTCACTCACGAACCACGTTGGTCGGAGGTTTCCTACTCGTCACTTCTCCTACGACTCTCGGAGAGTCAAGTCGCAGACTTCTCCTGCTACATCAGGAGGGTCAAGTCAACTTACTTCTTCTACATACGACAACGTCGAAGTCTAACATCAAAATCTAGTGTCTATCAAGTATCCTCTAGTGCTACGTCCACTAACATACGAAATTCGATTGTACGAACCTTGCTCTATTAGTCATATCTATCTCATATTCGTGCGACAAGGTGTTATCGACGATCTGTATCTACTCAACAGTGTAGTTTAGGTGTTGGAAATATATATTTTATAATTCTGTGAATCACAGTGTTATATAAACTTAATCACCCCTATTATCTTAACGGAAATCAGGGGATCGATCTACTCGTGGTGTCGATTAGTATAATCGTAACGGGAATTTACGACTCCCGTTGACGTCTCTCCTCGCGATTGCGTCTCCCCGCGATTGGTCGAAATAACAATCTCTGCTTCCAATGCGTAAAAACTCATATGTAAATGGGACCCGAGCGTAGTTACCTCCTCGTGGTGGGTCCCGGTAATTGGTATCGTTTTCCAAATAATAATACACCAAGTACTATTTCGAATATTAGTATTATTATTCGAAAACGATATCAAGCTAAAAACTACTTGAATATAGTCTGGTCTTGATCACCCAAAATAGTTTTGGTGATCTAAACTGGACTAATACCCGCCCCCCCCCCGCGGGCGCAACGTGGGACATCGTGGGACATCGCAGGACACCGTGGGATGCGAGCGTATTAGCTTTAATTAATCATAAGATAGATACCTATGTTATGTACATTGTAAGCTCATTCTGTACAAAGATACTTATCTATCTTGGAACGACAAATAAAGATCTCGTCTCTCTTGATCCCCTCGCTTACCATACTGGAAAAATTGTTCCCACGATATATCGGTTCGCGATCACTCAGTTCTTTCAAACTGTCGCGTGGCGTACTCGCTCGCGTGTATTTCGGGTGCGTGCGGATCAATGTGCTCTAGACAACTCTTCGGATTCGTAAGTCGCCCAAGGACAGCTCTGTCTTGGTGACTGCTCAACGTTTGCATCGGATCACGGGAGTTGTCGTCGTGCCGGTGATGCTTGCTAATCTGTTGGGGATTCAGTCGTGGATCTGCAGTCCTGTCCGATTGGTACTTCGGTACTCGGTCAGGGACCAGCAATTTCACGTCCTCCGTAATCCTGTTCGGCCCCGCGGGAGTGGACCCCACTGTTCAGTTGAGGTATTGCCTTCGTAATCCTGTTCAGCGGTCCCTCCCCGTGAGTGGACCCCACTGTTCAGTTGGGGCCTCGTGCCTTGGTAATCCTGTTCAGCGGTCCCTCCCTGTGAGTGGACCCCACTGTTCAGTTGGGGCCTCTTGCCTTCGTAATCCTGTTCAGCGGTCCCTCCCCGGGTTCCACTTGTTCAGTTGGAGTGTGTCAAGTTTCTGGCCTATGTGCTGGATCCACGGCTGAATTACTAGTGGATCACTGGCATCATCTGTCGGCGCCATCGACCGCGACTCGTGTAAGTTTCGAACGGCGAAACAGGAATCGAGTTACGGCCAATTCTTGGGCTTTCCGTTGAACCTCGGGGTTATCTCGTGTACGGGGGTACGTCGCGTAGGTTTGTTAGTTCTTTCGAGAGATCGCGATCTCGTCCGTTTCGGGACAGTGTCAGTAGCTTCATCTTCTTCTTTTCGCTCCAAGTTAGATAAATGTGTCTTTGATACCGAATGTTGCCAGTAGGGATGCGAATTATTGTTTATTTGTACTGATCGATGTAATCGTTGTGTGGGAGATAGATGATGCGTTACGTATGCCTTGTTCTACGTTTGTAAAGATTCATGATAGCGCTGCGTTGGAGATATGTGTTTCGCAGTTAGACTACGAAACAACTATTTCTTTACGCAGGCCCATGGTCAAGTAGTGTCAAAACTGGACATTCTGCCAATAGGTTGAATGTCGAGATCGATGTGTAGTGTTAAATAACCCATGGGCGGGTCTCGTGCGTAGTCACCTCCTCGTGGTGAGACCTGGTAATTGGCATCGTTTTCCAAAAATTAATCAGTCGATTAATCTTTGGAAAACGATACCAAGCCAAGAACTACGCAACAGTCCAGTTTGGATCAACAAAAGCCGCTAAGATCATTTTGGATGATCTACACTGGACTGCACTATTAATTTATAACATTTAAGCCATTAATTTACAATATTTACGTCATGAATTTACAACAATAAGTCACAAATTCATAACATTTAAGCTATTAATTTTTACATTTATACCATTAATTCCTAACACTCAAACTATTAATTTATAACACTTAAGCTATTAATTTATAACATTTAAGCAAATAATTAACAACGATTAAACTATTAATTTATAACAATTGAAACAATAATTGGCACATTTAAAACATTAATTTATAAGAATCAAACCATTCCTCGAGGAATCAGTAAGTCTCGCGCTAATAGCCCAATACATCGATAGATTTAACGAAGAAATACGTAACCGCGATTACAACCAATTAGATCATATTATTTGCTACATAATTAATAACTGTATCACGTACAGCGATGCAGGCGGTATTGAAGAAATAAAGCCATTTTATGTTACAACTATAACGAGTAAATTTAATCGTTTAACTTGTGAAGAATTAGAAAGGTACCTGACTTCTAAATAAGCATTAAATAAGAATCTTAAATATCGCAAACAGTGATGTAGGTGTTACTCAAGAAAAAAGAACGTTTTATTTTTTAATTAGCACGAGTAAATGAACGAATATCGATAATATAATCTAACGCTTAATATGAATTTTATCTGTCTGATTATTTAATAGCTTAACTTATTTCACAGTAACGTCATCGACTGCACTTAGGCTCCTTTCCCTTTTTGTCCAAACTAATCGATAGTCGAAAACTAGTATCATGTAGGTGTGAATATAGTCTTAGTTTGTAGAAACTATTAAAATGATAAAAATGGATATCGTATTAAATCGTAAAATATGCCAATTTACGATAAAAATTAAGAAATCGTTCAATTTGATTTTGTTACAATGGAAAAACCGTCTCCTGCTATGTCAAAAAATCGTTACCGTTTGATTAACAAACCGACGCCTTGTTAAGTTATATAAGGAACACGGAAGTCGCGCGCGAGCTCTTTTGTGCCTGAAATTCCAGAGAGTGAACATCGAAGAAGAACATAAATATCAGGTAAGTAAGAAAAAATATCAAGCAACAACATTGTAACTAGTAATTTATAACGTCTAAACCATTAATTTACAACACTTAAGCTATTAATTTATAACATTCAAGCCATTAATTTATAACATTTAAGGAATTAATTTATAACGTCTAAACTATTAATTTATAACATTTATGCTATTAATTTATAACATTTAAGCCATTAATTTCTAACTTTTGAACTGTTATTTTATACATTCAGCCATTAATTTATAACATTTAAACTATTAATTTATATCATCTAAGCCATTAAATTATAACATTCAAGCTATTAATTTATAACATTTAATCTGTTAATTTATAACATTTAAACCATTAATTTACAGAATTTAAAGTGTTATTTTATACATTTAAGCCATTAATTTATAACATTTAAGCAATTAATTGACAACATCTGAGCCACTAATTTACAACATTTAAACTGTTGTTTTATACATTTAAGCTATTATTTTATAACATTTAAGCTATTAATTAACCACATCTAAGCCATTAATTTACAACATTTAAAGTGTTATTTTATACATTTAAGCTATTAATTTATAACATTTAAGCTATTAATTTATAACATTTAAGCCATTAATTTCTAACTTTTGAACTGTTATTTCATACATTTAGCCATTAATTTATAACATTTAAACTATTAATTTATATCATCTAAGCCATTAAATTATAACATTTAAGCTATTAATTTACAACATCTAAGCCACTCATTTACAATATTTAAACTATTAATTTATATCATCTAAGCCATTAATTTATAATATTTAAGCCATTAATCTAAAACAATTCCTCCATTAATTCTTAACAACTATTCCAATAATTTATATCCATATTCTCCCATTAATTCAAAGTAATTGTGCTCTTAATTTATAACAGTTGTACCATTAATCGGAAGCAACTCTACATTCATTGATTTAAATCAGTACCATCAATGTGAGTGAATTAATGATTTATATTGTATTATTTTATTAACGAAATCTTTCAGGTCCCTGGATTGCTATTTTATTTCTATATAGCATTATTTTTTAATTTTAAATACAGTACTTAATTTCCAATTTCACTATTTTGTATAAAAGCAGTGGTAACGCAGAGTGTAATTTTAAGATGTAATTTTCCATGTCTGCTAAAAACCAAGGAAACAACACCATATTCATGGAATCAAGGAAGCAAGTGTAGTTTAACCGAAGGCAACGACATCTTATCTGTAGCTGCACATGAGTCATAGGACATTTCAAATAGTGTTGTTGTTTTGCCTCGGAGTACCAAAACCGTTAGATTACAAGTAATTTAAAAACAAATAAACTCCGGACAAAACAATGCCGCCGCTACAATGTCGCTTTGTTATAAAATAATTTTTCATCTCTGCTTCCAATGCGTAAAAACTCATATGTAAATGGGACCCGAGCGTAGTTACCTCCTCGTGGTGGGTCCCGGTAATTGGTATCGTTTTCCAAATAATAATACACCAAGTACTATTTCGAATATTAGTATTATTATTCGAAAACGATATCAACCTAAAAACTACTTGAATATAGTCTGGTCTTGATCACCCAAAATAGTTTTGGTGATCTAAACTGGACTAATACCCCCCCGCGGGGGCAACGTGGGACATCGTGGGACATCGCAGGACACCGTGGGATGCGAGCGTATTAGCTTTAATTAATCATAAGATAGATACCTATGTTATGTACATTGTAAGCACATTCTGTACAAAGATACTTATCTATCTTGGAACGACAAATAAAGATCTCGTCTCTCTTGATTCCCTCGCTTACCATACTGGAAAAATTGTTCCAACGATATATCGGTTCGCGATCACTCAGTTCTTTCAAACTGTCGCGTGGCGTAATCGCTCGCGTGTATTTCGGGTGCGTGCGGGTCAATGTGCTCTAGACAACTCTTCGGATTCGTAAGTCGCCCAAGGACAGCTCTGTCTTGGTGACTGCTCAACGTTTGCATCGGATCACGGGAGTTGTCGTCGTGCCGGTGATGCTTGCTAATCTGTTGGGGATTCACTCGTGGATCTGCAGTCCTGTCCGATTGGAACTTGGGTACTCGATCAGAGACCACCAATTTCACGTCCTCCGTAATCCTGTTCGGCCCCGCGGGAGTGGACCCCACTGTTCAGTTGAGGTATTGCCTTCGTAATCCTGTTCAGCGGTCCCTCCCCGTGAGTGGACCCCACTGTTCAGTTGAGGTATTGCCTTCGTAATCCTGTTCAGCGGTCCCGCCCCGGGTTCCACTTGTTCAGTTGGAGTGTGTCAAGTTCCTGGCCTATGTGATGGATCCACGGCTGAATTACTAGTGGATCACTGGCATCATCTGTCGGCGCCATCGACCGCGACTCGTGTAAGTTTCGAACGGCGAAGCAGGAATCGAGTTACGGCCAATTCTTGGGCTTTCCGTTGAACCTCGGGGTTATCTCGTGTACGGGGGTACGTCGCGTAGGTTTGTTAGTTCTTACGAGAGATCGCGATCTCGTCCGTTTCGGGACAGTGTCAGTAGCTTCATCTTCTTCTTTTCGCTCCAAGTTAGATAAATGTGTCCTTGATACCGAATGTTGCCAGTAGGGATGCGAATTATTGTTTATTTGTACTGATCGATGTAATCGTTGTGTAGGAGATAGATGATGCGTTACGTATGCCTTGTTCTACGTTTGTAAAGATTCATGTTAGCGCTGCGTTGGAGATATGTGTTTCGCAGTTAGACTACGAAACAACTATTTCTTTAGGCAGGCCCATGGTCAAGTAGTGTCAAAACTGGACATTCTGCCAATAGGTTGAATGTCGAGATCGATGTGTAGTGTTAAATAACCCATGGGCGGGTCTCGTGTGTAGTCACCTCCTCGTGGTGAGACCTGGTAATTGGCATCGTTTTCCAAAAATTAATCAGTCGATTAATCTTTGGAAAACGATACCAAGCGAAGAACTACGCAACAGTCCAGTTTGGATCACCAAAAGCCCCTAAGATCATTTTGGATGACCTACACTGGAATGCACTATTAATTTATAACATTTAAGCCATTAATTTACAATATTTACGTCATGAATTTACAACAATAAGTCACAAATTCATAACATTTAAGCTATTAATTTTTACATTTATACCATTAATTCCTAACATTCAAACTATTAATTTATAACACTTAAACTATTAATTTATAACATTTAAGCAAATAATTAACAACGATTAAACTATTAATTTATAACAGTTGAAACATTAATTGGCACATTTAAAACATTAATTTATAAGAATCAAACCTTTCCTCGAGGAATCAGTAAGTCTCGCGCTAATAGCCCAATACATCGATAGATTTAACGAAGAAATACGTAACCGCGATTACAGCCAATTAGATCATATTATTTGCTACATAATTAATAATTGTATCACGTACAGCGATGCAGGCGGTATTGAAGAAATAAAGCCATTTTATGTTACAACTATAACGAGTAAATTTAATCGTTTAACTTGTGAAGAATTAAAAAGGTACCTGACTTCTAAATAAGCATTAAATAAGAATCTTAAATATCGCAAACAGTGATGTAGGTGTTACTCAAGAAAAAAGAACGTTTTATTTTTTAATTAGCACGAGTAAATGAACGAATATCGATAATATAATATAACGCTTAATATGAATTTTATCTGTCTGATTATTTAATAGCTTAACTTATTTCACAGTAACGTCATCGACTGCTCTTAGGCTCTTTTCTCTTTTTGTCCAAACTAATCGATAGTCGAAAACTAGTATCATGTAGGTGTGAATATAGTCTTAGTTTGTAGAAACTATTAAAATGATAAAAATGGATATCGTATTAAATCGTAAAAGATGCCAATTTACGATAAAAATTAAGAAATCGTTCAATTTGATTTTGTTACAATGGAAAAACCGTCTCCTGCTATGTCAAAAAATCGTTACCGTTTGATTAACAAACCGACGCCTTGTTAAGTTATATAAGGAACACGGAAGTCGCGCGCGAGCTCTTTTGTGCCTGAAATTCCGGAGAGTGAACATCGAAGAAGAACATAAATATCAGGTAAGTAAGAAAAAATATCGAACAACAACATTGTAACTAGTAATTTATAACGTCTAAACCATTAATTTACAACACTTAAGCTATTAATTTATAACATTCAAGCCATTAATTTATAACATTTAAGGAATTAATTTATAACGTCTAAACTATTAATTTATAACATTTATGCTATTAATTTATAACATTTAAGCCATTAATTTCTAACTTTTGAACTGTTATTTTATACATTTAGCCATTAATTTATAACATTTAAACTATTAATTTATATCATCTAAGCCATTAAATTATAACATTCAAGCTATTAATTTATAACATTTAAGCTATTAATTAACAACATCTAAGCCATTAATTTACAACATTTAAAGTGTTATTTTATACATTTAAGCCATTAATTTATAACATTTAAGCTATTAATTTATAACATTTAAGCCATTAATTTCTAACTTTTGAACTGTTATTTTATACATTTAGCCATTAATTTATAACATTTAAACTATTAATTTATATCATCTAAGCCATTAAATTATAACATTCAAGCTATTAATTTATAACATTTATACTGTTAATTTATAACATTTAAACCATTAATTTACAGCATTTAAAGTGTTATTTTATACATTTAAGCCATTAATTTATAACATTTAAGCAATTAGTTTCTAACATTTAAACTATTAATTTCTAACATTTAAGCCATTAATTTCTAACATTTAAGCAATTAATTGTCAACATCTGAGCCACTAATTTACAACATTTAAACTGTTGTTTTATACATTTAAGCTATTATTTTATAACATTTAAGCTATTAATTAACAACATCTAAGCCATTAATTTACAACATTTAAAGTGTTATTTTATACATTTAAGCTATTAATTTATAACATTTAAGCTATTAATTTATAACATTTAAGCCATTAATTTCTAACTTTTGAACTGTTATTTTATACATTTAGCCATTAATTTATAACATTTAAACTATTAATTTATATCATCTAAGCCATTAAATTATAACATTTAAGCTATTAATTTACAACATCTAAGCCACTAATTTACAATATTTAAACTATTAATTTATATCATCTAAGCCATTAATTTATAATATTTAAGCCATTAATCTAAAACAATTCCTCCATTAATTCTTAACAACTATACCAATAATTTATAACCATATTCTCCCATTAATTCAAAGTAATTGTGCTCTTAATTTATAACAGTTGTACCATTAATCGGTAGCAACTCTACATTCATTGATTTAAATCAGTACCATCAATGTGAGTGAATTAATGATTTATATTGTATTATCTTATTAACGAAATCTTTCAGGTCCCTGGATTGCTATTTTATTTCTATATTGCATTATTTTTTAATTTTAAATACAGTACTTAATTTCTCATTTCACTATTTTGTATAAAAGCAGTGGTAACGCAGAGTGTTATTTTAAGATGTAATTTTCCATGTCTGCTATAAACCAAGGAAACAACACCATATTCATGGAATCAAGGAAGCAAGTGTAGTTTAACCGAAGGCAACGACATCTTATCTGTAGCTGCACATGAGTCATAGGACATTTCAAATAGTGTTGTTGTTTTGCCTCGGAGTACCAAAACCGTTAGATTACAAGTAATTTAAAAACAAATAAACTCCGGACAAAACAATGCCGCCGCTACAATGTCGCTTTATTATAAAATAATTTTACATCTCTGCTTCCAATGCGTAAAAACTCATATGTAAATGGGACCCGAGCGTAGTTACCTCCTCGTGGTGGGTCCCGGTAATTGGTATCGTTTTCCAAATAATAATACACCAAGTACTATTTCGAATATTAGTATTATTATTCGAAAACGATATCAAGCTAAAAACTACATGAATATAGTCTGGTCTTGATCACCCAAAATAGTTTTGGTGATCTAAACTGGACTAATACCCCCCCGCGGGGGCAACGTGGGACATCGTGGGACATCGCAGGACACCGTGGGATGCGAGCGTATTAGCTTTAATTAATCATAAGATAGATACCTATGTTATGTACATTGTAAGCTCATTCTGTACAAAGATACTTATCTATCTTGGAACGACAAATAAAGATCTCGTCTCTCTTGATCCCCTCGCTTACCATACTGGAAAAATTGTTCCCACGATATATCGGTTCGCGATCACTCAGTTCTTTCAAACTGTCGCGTGGCGTACTCGCTCGCGTGTATTTCGGGTGCGTGCGGGTCAATGTGCTCTAGACAACTCTTCGGATTCGTAAGTCGCCCAAGGACAGCTCTGTCTTGGTGACTGCTCAACGTTTGCATCGGATCACGGGAGTTGTCGTCGTGCCGGTGATGCTTGCTAATCTGTTGGGGATTCAGTCGTGGATCTGCAGTCCTGTCCGATTGGTACTTCGGTACTCGGTCAGGGACCAGCAATTTCACGTCCTCCGTAATCCTGTTCGGCCCCGCGGGAGTGGACCCCACTGTTCAGTTGAGGTATTGCCTTCGTAATCCTGTTCAGCGGTCCCTCCCCGTGAGTGGACCCCACTGTTCAGTTGGGGCCTCGTGCCTTGGTAATCCTGTTCAGCGGTCCCTCCCTGTGAGTGGACCCCACTGTTCAGTTGGGGCCTCTTGCCTTCGTAATGCTGTTCGGCGGTCCCTCCCCGGTTCCACTTGTTCAGTTGGAGTGTGTCAAGTTGCTGGCCTATGTGCTGGATCCACGGCTGAATTACTAGTGGATCACTGGCATCATCTGTCGGCGCCATCGACCGCGACTCGTGTAAGTTTCGAACGGCGAAACAGGAATCGAGTTACGGCCAATTCTTGGGCTTTCCGTTGAACCTCGGGGTTATCTCGTGTACGGGGGTACGTCGCGTAGGTTTGTTAGTTCTTTCGAGAGATCGCGATCTCGTCCGTTTCGGGACAGTGTCAGTAGCTTCATCTTCTTCTTTTCGCTCCAAGTTAGATAAATGTGTCTTTGATACCGAATGTTGCCAGTAGGGATGCGAATTATTGTTTATTTGTACTGATCGATGTAATCGTTGTGTGGGAGATAGATGATGCGTTACGTATGCCTTGTTCTACGTTTGTAAAGATTCATGTTAGCGCTGCGTTGGAGATATGTGTTTCGCAGTTAGACTACGAAACAACTATTTCTTTACGCAGGCCCATGGTCAAGTAGTGTCAAAACTGGACATTCTGCCAATAGGTTGAATGTCGAGATCGATGTGTAGTGTTAAATAACCCATGGGCGGGTCTCGTGCGTAGTCACCTCCTCGTGGTGAGACCTGGTAATTGGCATCGTTTTCCAAAAATTAATCAGTCGATTAATCTTTGGAAAACGATACCAAGCCAAGAACTACGCAACAGTCCAGTTTGGATCAACAAAAGCCCCTAAGATCATTTTGGATGATCTACACTGGACTGCACTATTAATTTATAACATTTAAGCCATTAATTTACAATATTTACGTCATGAATTTACAACAATAAGTCACAAATTCATAACATTTAAGCTATTAATTTTTACATTTATACCATTAATTCCTAACACTCAAACTATTAATTTATAACACTTAAGCTATTAATTTATAACATTTAAGCAAATAATTAACAACGATTAAACTATTAATTTATAACAATTGAAACAATAATTGGCACATTTAAAACATTAATTTATAAGAATCAAACCATTCCTCGAGGAATCAGTAAGTCTCGCGCTAATAGCCCAATACATCGATAGATTTAACGAAGAAATACGTAACCGCGATTACAACCAATTAGATCATATTATTTGCTACATAATTAATAACTGTATCACGTACAGCGATGCAGGCGGTATTGAAGAAATAAAGCCATTTTATGTTACAACTATAACGAGTAAATTTAATCGTTTAACTTGTGAAGAATTAAAAAGGTACCTGACTTCTAAATAAGCATTAAATAAGAAAATCTTAAATATCGCAAACAGTGATGTAGGTGTTACTCAAGAAAAAAGAACGTTTTATTTTTAATTAGCACGAGTAAATGAACGAATATCGATAATACAATATAACGCTTAATATGAATTTATCTGTCTGATTATTTAATAGCTTAACTTATTTCACAGTAACGTCATCGACTGCACTTAGGCTCTTTTCCCTTTTTGAACAAACTAATCGATAGTCGAAAACTAGTATCATGTATGTGTTAATTTGGTCTTAGTTTGTAGAAACTATTAAAATGATAAAAATGGATATCGTATTAAATCGTAAAAGATGGCAATTTACGATAAAAATTAAGAAATCGTTCAATTTGATTTTGTTACAATGGAAAAACCGTCTCCTGCTATGTCAAAAAATCGTTACCGTTTGATTAACAAACCGACGCCTTGTTATGTTATATATGGAACACGGAGGTCACGCGCGAGCTCTTTTGTGCCTGAAATTCCGGAGAGTGAACATCGAAGAAGAACATAAATATCAGGTAAGTAAGAAAAAATATCAAACAACAACATTGTAACTAGTAATTTATAACGTCTAAACCATTAATTTACAACACTTAAGCTATTAATTTATAACATTCAAGCCATTAATTTATAACATTTAAGGAATTAATTTATAACGTCTAAACTATTAATTTATAACATTTATGCTATTAATTTATAACATTTAAGCCATTAATTTCTAACTTTTGAACTGTTATTTTATACATTTAGCCATTAATTTATAACATTTAAAACTATTAATTTATATCATCTAAGCCATTAAATTATAACATTCAAGCTATTAATTTATAACATTTAAACTGTTAATTTATAACATTTAAACCATTAATTTACAGCATTTAATGTGTTATTTTATACATTAAAGCCATTAATTTATAACATTTAAGCTATTAATTTATAACATTTAAGCCATTAATTTCTTACTTTTGAACTGTTATTTTATACATTTTGCCAATAATTTATAACATTTAAACTATTAATTTATATCATCTAAGCATTAAATTATAACATTTAAGCTATTAATTTACAACATCTAAGCCACTAATTTACAATATTTAAACTATTAATTTATATCATCTAAGCCATTAATTTATAATATTTGAGCCATTAATCTAAAACAATTCCTCCATTAATTCTTAACAACTATACCAATAATTTATAACCATATTCTCCCATTAATTCAAAGTAATTGTGCTCTTAATTTATAACAGTTGTACCATTAATCGGAAGCAACTCTACATTCATTGATTTAAATCAGTTCCATCAATGTGAGTGAATTAATGATTTATATTGTATTATTTTATTAACGAAATCTTTCAGGTCCCTGGATTGCTATTTTATTTCTATATAGCATTATTTTTTAATTTTAAATACAGTACTTAATTTCTCATTTCACTATCTTGTATAAAAGCAGTGGTAACGCAGAGTGTAATTTTAAGATGTAATTTTCCATGTCTGCTAAAAACTAAGGAAACAACACCATATTCATGGAATCAAGGAAGTAAGTGTAGTTTAACCGAAGGCAACGACATCTTATCTGTAGCTGCACATGAGTCATAGGACATTTCAAATAGTGTTGTTGTTTTGCCTCGGAGTACCAAAACCGTTAGATTACAAGTAATTTAAAAACAAATAAACTCCGGACAAAACAATGCCGCCGCTACAATGTCGCTTTATTATAAAATAATTTTACATCTCTGCTTCCAATGCGTAAAAACTCATATGTAAACGGGACCCGAGCGTAGTTACCTCCTCGTGGTGGGTCCCGGTAATTGGTATCGTTTTCCAAATAATAATACACCAAGTACTATTTCGAATATTAGTATTATTATTCGAAAACGATATCAAGCTAAAAACTACATGAATATAGTCTGGTCTTGATCACCCAAAATAGTTTTGGTGATCTAAACTGGACAAATACCCCCCCGCGGGGGCAACGTGGGACATCGCAGGACACCGTGGGATGCGAGCGTATTAGCTTTAATTAATCATAAGATAGATACCTATGTTATGTACATTGTAAGCTCATTCTGTACAAAGATACTTATCTATCTTGGAACGACAAATAAAGATCTCGTCTCTCTTGATCCCCTCGCTTACCATACTGGAAAAATTGTTCCCACGATATATCGGTTCGCGATCACTCAGTTCTTTCAAACTGTCGCGTGGCGTACTCGCTCGCGTGTATTTCGGGTGCGTGCGGGTCAATGTGCTCTAGACAACTCTTCGGATTCGTAAGTCGCCCAAGGACAGCTCTGTCTTGGTGACTGCTCAACGTTTGCATCGGATCACGGGAGTTGTCGTCGTGCCGGTGATGCTTGCTAATCTGTTGGGGATTCAGTCGTGGATCTGCAGTCCTGTCCGATTGGTACTTCGGTACTCGGTCAGGGACCAGCAATTTCACGTCCTCCGTAATCCTGTTCGGCCCCGCGGGAGTGGACCCCACTGTTCAGTTGAGGTATTGCCTTCGTAATCCTGTTCAGCGGTCCCTCCCCGTGAGTGGACCCCACTGTTCAGTTGGGGCCTCGTGCCTTGGTAATCCTGTTCAGCGGTCCCTCCCTGTGAGTGGACCCCACTGTTCAGTTGGGGCCTCTTGCCTTCGTAATCCTGTTCAGCGGTCCCTCCCCGGGTTCCACTTGTTCAGTTGGAGTGTGTCAAGTTGCTGGCCTATGTGCTGGATCCACGGCTGAATTACTAGTGGATCACTGGCATCATCTGTCGGCGCCATCGACCGCGACTCGTGTAAGTTTCGAACGGCGAAACAGGAATCGAGTTACGGCCAATTCTTGGGCTTTCCGTTGAACCTCGGGGTTATCTCGTGTACGGGGGTACGTCGCGTAGGTTTGTTAGTTCTTTCGATAGATCGCGATCTCGTCCGTTTCGGGACAGTGTCAGTAGCTTCATCTTCTTCTTTTCGCTCCAAGTTAGATAAATGTGTCTTTGATACCGAATGTTGCCAGTAGGGATGCGAATTATTGTTTATTTGTACTGATCGATGTAATCGTTGTGTGGGAGATAGATGATGCGTTACGTATGCCTTGTTCTACGTTTGTAAAGATTCATGTTAGCGCTGCGTTGGAGATATGTGTTTCGCAGTTAGACTACGAAACAACTATTTCTTTACGCAGGCCCATGGTCAAGTAGTGTCAAAACTGGACATTCTGCCAATAGGTTGAATGTCGAGATCGATGTGTAGTGTTAAATAACCCATGGGCGGGTCTCGTGCGTAGTCACCTCCTCGTGGTGAGACCTGGTAATTGGCATCGTTTTCCAAAAATTAATCAGTCGATTAATCTTTGGAAAACGATACCAAGCCAAGAACTACGCAACAGTCCAGTTTGGATCAACAAAAGCCCCTAAGATCATTTTGGATGATCTACACTGGACTGCACTATTAATTTATAACATTTAAGCCATTAATTTACAATATTTACGTCATGAATTTACAACAATAAGTCACAAATTCATAACATTTAAGCTATTAATTTTTACATTTATACCATTAATTCCTAACACTCAAACTATTAATTTATAACACTTAAGCTATTAATTTATAACATTTAAGCAAATAATTAACAACGATTAAACTATTAATTTATAACAATTGAAACAATAATTGGCACATTTAAAACATTAATTTATAAGAATCAAACCATTCCTCGAGGAATCAGTAAGTCTCGCGCTAATAGCCCAATACATCGATAGATTTAACGAAGAAATACGTAACCGCGATTACAACCAATTAGATCATATTATTTGCTACATAATTAATAACTGTATCACGTACAGCGATGCAGGCGGTATTGAAGAAATAAAGCCATTTTATGTTACAACTATAACGAGTAAATTTAATCGTTTAACTTGTGAAGAATTAAAAAGGTACCTGACTTCTAAATAAGCATTAAATAAGAATCTTAAGTATCGCAAACAGTGATGTAGGTGTTACTCAAGAAAAAAGAACGTATTATTTTTTAATTAGCACGAGTAAATGAACGAATATCGATAATATAATATAACGCTTAATATGAATTTTATCTGTCTGATTATTTAATAGCTTAACTTATTTCACAGTAACGTCATCGACTGCACTTAGGCTCCTTTCCCTTTTTGTCCAAACTAATCGATAGTCGAAAACTAGTATCATGTAGGTGTGAATATAGTCTTAGTTTGTAGAAACTATTAAAATGATAAAAATGGATATCGTATTAAATCGTAAAAGATGCCAATTTACGATAAAAATTAAGAAATCGTTCAATTTGATTTTGTTACAATGGAAAAACCGTCTCCTGCTATGTCAAAAAATCGTTACCGTTTGATTAACAAACCGACGCCTTGTTATGTTATATAAGGAACACGGAGGTCGCGCGCGAGCTCTTTTGTGCCTGAAATTCCGGAGAGTGAACATCGAAGAAGAACATAAATATCAGGTAAGTAAGAAAAAATATCAAACAACAACATTGTAACTAGTAATTTATAACGTCTAAACCATTAATTTACAACACTTAAGCTATTAATTTATAACATTCAAGCCATTAATTTATAACATTTAAGGAATTAATTTATAACGTCTAAACTATTAATTTATAACATTTATGCTATTAATTTATAACATTTAAGCCATTAATTTCTAACTTTTGAACTGTTATTTTATACATTTAGCCATTAATTTATAACATTTAAACTATTAATTTATATCATCTAAGCCATTAAATTATAACATTCAAGCTATTAATTTATAACATTTAAACTGTTAATTTATAACATTTAAACCATTAATTTACAGCATTTAATGTGTTATTTTATACATTTAAGCCATTAATTTATAACATTTAAGCTATTAATTTATAACATTTAAGCCACTAATTTCTTACTTTTGAACTGTTATTTTATACATTTTGCCAATAATTTATATCATTTAAACTATTAATTTATATCATCTAAGCCATTAAATTATAACATTTAAGCTATTAATTTACAACATCTAAGCCACTAATTTACAATATTTAAACTATTAATTTATATCATCTAAGCCATTAATTTATAATATTTGAGCCATTAATCTAAAACAATTCCTCCATTAATTCTTAACAACTATACCAATAATTTATAACCATATTCTCCCATTAATTCAAAGTAATTGTGCTCTTAATTTATAACAGTTGTACCATTAATCGGAAGCAACTCTACATTCATTGATTTAAATCAGTACCATCAATGTGAGTGAATTAATGATTTATATTGTATTATTTTATTAACGAAATCTTTCAGGTCCCTGGATTGCTATTTTATTTCTATATAGCATTATTTTTTAATTTTAAATACAGTACTTAATTTCTCATTTCACTATCTTGTATAAAAGCAGTGGTAACGCAGAGTGTAATTTTAAGATGTAATTTTCCATGTCTGCTAAAAGCCAAGGAAACAACACCATATTCATGGAATCAAGGAAGCAAGTGTAGTTTAACCGAAGGCAACGACATCTTATCTGTAGCTGCACATGAGTCATAGGACATTTCAAATAGTGTTGTTGTTTTGCCTCGGAGTACCAAAACCGTTAGATTACAAGTAATTTAAAAACAAATAAACTCCGGACAAAACAATGCCGCCGCTACAATGTCGCTTTATTATAAAATAATTTTACATCTCTGCTTCCAATGCGTAAATACTCATATGTAAACGGGACCCGAGCGTAGTTACCTCCTCGTGGTGGGTCCCGGTAATTGGTATCGTTTTCCAAATAATAATACACCAAGTACTATTTCGAATATTAGTATTATTATTCGAAAACGATATCAAGCTAAAAACTACTTGAATATAGTCTGGTCTTGATCACCCAAAATAGTTTTGGTGATCTAAACTGGACTAATACCCCCCCGCGGGGGCAACGTGGGACATCGCAGGACACCGTGGGATGCGAGCATATTAGCTTTAATTAATCATAAGATAGATACCTATGTTATGTACATTGTAAGCTCATTCTGTACAAAGATACTTATCTATCTTGGAACGACAAATAAAGATCTCGTCTCTCTTGATCCCCTCGCTTACCATACTGGAAAAATTGTTCCCAACGATATATCGGTTCGCGATCACTCAGTTCTTTCAAACTGTCGCGTGGCGTACTCGCTCGCGTGTATTTCGGGTGCGTGCGGGTCAATGTGCTCTAGACAACTCTTCGGATTCGTAAGTCGCCCAAGGACAGCTCTGTCTTGGTGACTGCTCAACGTTTGCATCGGATCACGGGAGTTGTCGTCGTGCCGGTGATGCTTGCTAATCTGTTGGGGATTCAGTCGTGGATCTGCAGTCCTGTCCGATTGGTACTTCGGTACTCGGTCAGGGACCAGCAATTTCACGTCCTCCGTAATCCTGTTCGGCCCCGCGGGAGTGGACCCCACTGTTCAGTTGAGGTATTGCCTTCGTAATCCTGTTCAGCGGTCCCTCCCCGTGAGTGGACCCCACTGTTCAGTTGGGGCCTCGTGCCTTGGTAATCCTGTTCAGCGGTCCCTCCCTGTGAGTGGACCCCACTGTTCAGTTGGGGCCTCTTGCCTTCGTAATCCTGTTCAGCGGTCCCTCCCCGGGTTCCACTTGTTCAGTTGGAGTGTGTCAAGTTGCTGGCCTATGTGCTGGATCCACGGCTGAATTACTAGTGGATCACTGGCATCATCTGTCGGCGCCATCGACCGCGACTCGTGTAAGTTTCGAACGGCGAAACAGGAATCGAGTTACGGCCAATTCTTGGGCTTTCCGTTGAACCTCGGGGTTATCTCGTGTACGGGGGTACGTCGCGTAGGTTTGTTAGTTCTTTCGAGAGATCGCGATCTCGTCCGTTTCGGGACAGTGTCAGTAGCTTCATCTTCTTCTTTTCGCTCCAAGTTAGATAAATGTGTCTTTGATACCGAATGTTGCCAGTAGGGATGCGAATTATTGTTTATTTGTACTGATCGATGTAATCGTTGTGTGGGAGATAGATGATGCGTTACGTATGCCTTGTTCTACGTTTGTAAAGATTCATGTTAGCGCTGCGTTGGAGATATGTGTTTCGCAGTTAGACTACGAAACAACTATTTCTTTACGCAGGCCCATGGTCAAGTAGTGTCAAAACTGGACATTCTGCCAATAGGTTGAATGTCGAGATCGATGTGTAGTGTTAAATAACCCATGGGCGGGTCTCGTGCGTAGTCACCTCCTCGTGGTGAGACCTGGTAATTGGCATCGTTTTCCAAAAATTAATCAGTCGATTAATCTTTGGAAAACGATACCAAGCCAAGAACTACGCAACAGTCCAGTTTGGATCAACAAAAGCCCCTAAGATCATTTTGGATGATCTACACTGGACTGCACTATTAATTTATAACATTTAAGCCATTAATTTACAATATTTACGTCATGAATTTACAACAATAAGTCACAAATTCATAACATTTAAGCTATTAATTTTTACATTTATACCATTAATTCCTAACACTCAAACTATTAATTTATAACACTTAAGCTATTAATTTATAACATTTAAGCAAATAATTAACAACGATTAAACTATTAATTTATAACAATTGAAACAATAATTGGCACATTTAAAACATTAATTTATAAGAATCAAACCATTCCTCGAGGAATCAGTAAGTCTCGCGCTAATAGCCCAATACATCGATAGATTTAACGAAGAAATACGTAACCGCGATTACAACCAATTAGATCATATTATTTGCTACATAATTAATAACTGTATCACGTACAGCGATGCAGGCGGTATTGAAGAAATAAAGCCATTTTATGTTACAACTATAACGAGTAAATTTAATCGTTTAACTTGTGAAGAATTAAAAAGGTACCTGACTTCTAAATAAGCATTAAATAAGAATCTTAAATATCGCAAACAGTGATGTAGGTGTTACTCAAGAAAAAAGAACGTATTATTTTTTAATTAGCACGAGTAAATGAACGAATATCGATAATATAATATAACGCTTAATATGAATTTTATCTGTCTGATTATTTAATAGCTTAACTTATTTCACAGTAACGTCATCGACTGCACTTAGGCTCCTTTCCCTTTTTGTCCAAACTAATCGATAGTCGAAAACTAGTATCATGTAGGTGTGAATATAGTCTTAGTTTGTAGAAACTATTAAAATGATAAAAATGGATATCGTATTAAATCGTAAAAGATGCCAATTTACGATAAAAATTAAGAAATCGTTCAATTTGATTTTGTTACAATGGAAAAACCGTCTCCTGCTATGTCAAAAAATCGTTACCGTTTGATTAACAAACCGACGCCTTGTTATGTTATATAAGGAACACGGAGGTCGCGCGCGAGCTCTTTTGTGCCTGAAATTCCGGAGAGTGAACATCGAAGAAGAACATAAATATCAGGTAAGTAAGAAAAAATATCAAACAACAACATTGTAACTAGTAATTTATAACGTCTAAACCATTAATTTACAACACTTAAGCTATTAATTTATAACATTCAAGCCATTAATTTATAACATTTAAGGAATTAATTTATAACGTCTAAACTATTAATTTATAACATTTATGCTATTAATTTATAACATTTAAGCCATTAATTTCTAACATTTGAACTGTTATTTTATACATTTAGCCATTAATTTATAACATTTAAACTATTAATTTATATCATCTTAGCCATTAAATTATAACATTCAAGCTATTAATTTATAAAATTTAAACTGTTAATTTATAACATTTAAACCATTAATTTACAGCATTTAATGTGTTATTTTATACATTTAAGCCATTAATTTATAACATTTAAGCTATTAATTTATAAGATTTAAGCCATTAATTTCTAACTTTTGAACTGTTATTTTATACATTTAGCCATTAATTTATAACATTTAAACTATTAATTTATATCATCCAAGCCATTAAATTATAACATTTAAGCTATTAATTTACAACATCTAGGCCACTAATTTACAATATTTAAACTATTAATTTATATCATCTAAGCCATTAATTTATAATATTTGAGCCATTAATCTAAAACAATTCCTCCATTAATTCTTAACAACTATACCAATAATTTATAACCATATTCTCCCATTAGTTCAAAGTAATTGTGCTCTTAATTTATAACAGTTGTACCATTAATCGGAAGCAACTCTACATACATTGATTTAAATCAGTACCATCAATGTGAGTGAATTAATGATTTATATTGTATTATTTTATTAACGAAATCTTTCAGGTCCCTGGATTGCTATTTTATATCTATATAGCATTATTTTTTAATTTTAAATACAGTACTTAATTTCTCATTTCACTATTTTGTATAAAAGCAGTGGTACCGCAGAGTGTAATTTTAAGATGTAATTTTCCATGTCTGCTAAAAACCAAGGAAACAACACCATATTCATGGAATCAAGGAAGCAAGTGTAGTTTAACCGAAGGCAACGACATCTTATCTGTAGCTGCACATGAGTCATAGGACATTTCAAATAGTGTTGTTGTTTTGCCTCGGAGTACCAAAACCGTTAGATTACAAGTAATTTAAAAACAAATAAACTCCGGACAAAACAATGCCGCCGCTACAATGTCGCTTTGTTATAAAATAATTTTACATCTCTGCTTCCAATGCGTAAAAACTCATATGTAAATGGGACCCGAGCGTAGTTACCTCCTCGTGGTGGGTCCCGGTAATTGGTATCGTTTTCCAAATAATAATACACCAAGTACTATTTCAAATATTAGTATTATTATTCGAAAACGATATCAAGCTAAAAACTACTTGAATATAGTCTGGTCTTGATCACCCAAAATAGTTTTGGTGATCTAAACTGGACTAATACCCCCCCGCGGGGGCAACGTGGGACATCGTGGGACATCGCAGGACACCGTGGGATGCGCGCGTATTAGCTTTAATTAATCATAAGATAGATACCTATGTTATGTACATTGTAAGCTCATTCTGTACAAAGATACTTATCTATCTTGGAACGACAAATAAAGATCTCGTCTCTCTTGATCCCCACGCTTACCATACTGGAAAAATTGTTCCCACGATATATCGGTTCGCGATCACTCAGTTCTTTCAAACTGTCGCGTGGCGTACTCGCTCGCGTGTATTTCGGGTGCGTGCGGGTCAATGTGCTCTAGACAACTCTTCGGATTCGTAAGTCGCCCAAGGACAGCTCTGTCTTGGTGACTGCTCAACGTTTGCATCGGATCACGGGAGTTGTCGTCGTGCCGGTGATGCTTGCTAATCTGTTGGGGATTCAGTCGTGGATCTGCAGTCCTGTCCGATTGGTACTTCGGTACTCGGTCAGGGACCAGCAATTTCACGTTCTCCGAAATCCTGTTCGGCCCCGCGGGAGTGGACCCCACTGTTCAGTTGAGGTATTGCCTTCGTAATCCTGTTCAGCGGTCCCTCCCCGTGAGTGGACCCCACTGTTCAGTTGGGGCCTCGTGCCTTGGTAATCCTGTTCACCGGTCCCTCCCTGTGAGTGGACCCCACTGTTCAGTTGGGGCCTCTTGCCTTCGTAATCCTGTTCAGCGGTCCCTCCCCGGGTTCCACTTGTTCAGTTGGAGTGTGTCAAGTTGCTGGCCTATGTGCTGGATCCACGGCTGAATTACTAGTGGATCACTGGCATCATCTGTCGGCGCCATCGACCGCGACTCGTGTAAGTTTCGAACGGCGAAACAGGAATCGAGTTACGGCCAATTCTTGGGCTTTCCGTTGAACCTCGGGGTTATCTCGTGTACGGGGGTACGTCGCGTAGGTTTGTTAGTTCTTTCGAGAGATCGCGATCTCGTCCGTTTCGGGACAGTGTCAGTAGCTTCATCTTCTTCTTTTCGCTCCAAGTTAGATAAATGTGTCTTTGATACCGAATGTTGCCAGTAGGGATGCGAATTATTGTATATTTGTCCTGATCGATGTAATCGTTGTGTGGGAGATAGATGATGCGTTACGTATGCCTTGTTCTACGTTTGTAAAGATTCATGTTAGCGCTGCGTTGGAGATATGTGTTTCGCAGTTAGACTACGAAACAACTATTTCTTTACGCAGGCCCATGGTCAAGTAGTGTCAAAACTGGACATTCTGCCAATAGGTTGAATGTCGAGATCGATGTGGAGTGTTAAATAACCCATGGGCGGGTCTCGTGCGTAGTCACCTCCTCGTGGTGAGACCTGGTAATTGGCATCGTTTTCCAAAAATTAATCAGTCGATTAATCTTTGGAAAACGATACCAAGCCAAGAATTACGCAACAGTCCAGTTTGGATCAACAAAAGCCGCTAAGATCATTTTGGATGATCTACACTGGACTGCACTATTAATTTATAACATTTAAGCCATTAATTTACAATATTTACGTCATGAATTTACAACAATAAGTCAGAAATTCATAACATTTAAGCTATTAATTTTTACATTTATACCATTAATTCCTAACACTCAAACTATTAATTTATAACACTTAAGCTATTAATTTATAACATTTAAGCAAATAATTAACAACGATTAAACTATTAATTTATAACAATTGAAACAATAATTGGCACATTTAAAACATTAATTTATAAGAATCAAACCATTCCTCGAGGAATCAGTAAGTATCGCGCTAATAGCCCAATACATCGATAGATTTAACGAAGAAATACGTAACCGCGATTACAACCAATTAGATCATATTATTTGCTACATAATTAATAACTGTATCACGTACAGCGATGCAGGCGGTATTGAAGAAATAAAGCCATTTTATGTTGCAACTATAACGAGTAAATTTAATCGTTTAACTTGTGAAGAATTAAAAAGGTACCTGACTTCTAAATAAGCTTTAAATAAGAATCTTAAATATCGCAAACAGTGATGTAGGTGTTACTCAAGAAAAAAGAACGTTTTATTTTTTAATTAGCACGAGTAAATGAACGAATATCGATAATATAATATAACGCATAATATGAATTTTATCTGTCTGATTATTTAATAGCTTAACTTATTTCACAGTAACGTCATCGACTGCACTTAGGCTCTTTTCCCTTTTTGTCCAAACTAATCGATAGTCGAAAACTAGTATCATGTAGGTGTGAATATAGTCTTAGTTTGTAGAAACTATTAAAATGATAAAAATGGATATCGTATTGTAATATCGGAATATATTGAAGATGTAGTTTTGTCCGATTTATTATAATTTATTAATAATGGATTGAAATTACAGATATTAGTTAGACAGAAAACGATGTTTGATTAACAGGAAAACTAAATACAACGCTCGTATTTGTATCAAATAACTCGACAGCTATTTGGTAATACTCTCTCTCTCTCGACTCTCTCACTAGCAACTCTAACAACTCTACAACACTAACAGCTCAACTCTCACGACTCTACTCTTCGACGACTCGGTTAGCTCTCGACTCTACTCTTCGACGTCTCGATCAACTCTGATCCTAGCAACACACTCGCTTTTCGACTTGCACACTCTGACCTCTCGGTCATTGCTCCTTGAACCCGAAACCGTCCTTTTTTGTTCTAACGCTGTTTATCGTTTTTCCGCATACCTCTGTAAGAACTAGGTCACTTTAGTCACATAGGCGCTCTTAGATATAAACAAACCACAAAGGACAACGTACACGGTGTTTTTCTAGTTTCAGCCGATTTCCAATCGAAGCTATTTTACGATATTACAATCGGCCTTTCCTGACAATCACATCTGCCCTCAGATGTGCTCGTCGTCGCTGCTCGTATTTTCATCACTATTATCGGCACTCCACCACTTCATGTGATCGGCTGCCGTGGAAGTTGTACGTGGCCCTTCGTGCTCTCCCTCTCGCTGCACTATGTATCGGTCATTACGCAGGACTTTTACCACCCGATACGGTCCAAGAAACTTCGGATGCAGCTTTAGCCCAGGACCGCCCTGCGTTCTCTTGATCGCCACCAGATCTCCCGTCTTGTATGCTGTCGCCTTCTTGCGTCTCCTGTTATACGCCCGCTTGTTCCGGATTTGAATCTCCTCAATCCGTCTTCTTGCGTCTGCGCGCAGCTGATCCCGTTCCTCTTGGAACACCGCTGCCTGTTCGTCCTCAATTAGCTGACTGATCTGCGGATCATCTCGCAGCCTCATTCGTGTTCCGAACAACAACTGGAACGGGGCAGCGTTCGTACTTACATTGGGAGCTGCATTTAGATACTTCTGCGCTGTCTCCAGGTGTTTGAACCACTTGTCCGGCGTTGGCGCAGATAGCTTCGTCAACAGTGGAATAAGCGTCCGGTTCACTCTTTCCACTTGTCCGTTTGCCCGCGGGATCCCAGTCGTAGTCCGAACGTGTTGAATGCCTTCCTCTCTGCAGTAGTCTTCGAAGGCGCCGGCCGTGAACGCTGTTCCGCGATCGGAGATGATTCTCCTTGGGTTCCCAAAGTTCACGGACTGCTTCCTCAGGCGACTAATGACCTCGGCAGAACCTGTCGACTTAGTGGGATACAACCATACAAACTTTGTGAACGCGTCCACCACCACAAAGATATGTCGGTAGCTTTTTTTTGTGGAGGGTAATGTTCCAAGGTGGTCGACGTGATAGGTGTCGAGCGGCAATTCCCCCTTGTCGATGGTATTTAGCAACCCTTCCTGTTTTCCCTGTTTTCTCTCTGCAAGGATACAGTCGATGCAGCTCTGCACTACCTTTTCCACTTTTTCGCGCATTCCTCTAAACCAATAGTCCCTCCTTAATAATGCTTCTGTTTTGGTGATGCCAAAGTGACCGCGTTCGTGAGCCCGTCGAACCACCTGAGTTTGCATTGACTTTGGCACGACCAACAACGGTGTATCCTTTATTTCTCGGTATAAAATGCCGTTCTTTACGATGTACCCGTCGGCCTCATGTTGTTCCACGTTGTCTCGGATCTGCCGCAAGTCGTCTTCCTCCAGCTGCGCGTTCCTTATTCGTGCAACAATCCCTCGCTCGTCTTCGTCTATCAGCATGACTTCAGGTAGCGGATTTCGACTCAACGCATCGACATGCATCATACTGCTCCCGGGTCTATGTTCCACCTTGTAGTCGAATTCCTCTAAAAGGATCGCCCACCTCGCAACACGTACACACAGGTCCCTTTTCTGCATCGTTAATGCAAACGCCTTACAGTCCGTAACGATCTTAAATGGGATACCTAGCAGGTAAACGCGGAACTTCTTTAACGCTTTCACGATGGCCAGGACTTCAAGCTCGTAGCTGGTGTATTTCTCCTCAGCCGGCGAAGTCTTTCCACTCGAATAGTATACAGGGTGAAAAGCGTTGTCCTCACTGTCGCGTTGCAACAAAATTGCACCGTATCCCATACTACACGCATCTGTATGCAGCTGAGTTTCCGCCCCCATGCAGTATAGCTTCAACACCGGTTTCTCGCTCAGCGCTGCTTTCAGTCTTATGAACGCTTCTCGCTCGCGCAGCTCGAACCTAAATGGGACATCTTTTTTCAGCAGATCCGACAATGGTCTCGCAATGATAGAATATCGGGGCACAAACTTTCTAAAATATCCTGTTAAACCCAGGAAACTCTGAACATCTCTAGCGGACCGGGGCTCCGGGAAATTAGTGACGGCCCTGGTTTTGCATTCCGATGGCTGAACGTTACCACCTTCGATAATATGGCCCAGATACTCTATCCTTGTTTGTAGGAATCGGCACTTATTCCAGTTTACGAGTAGTCCGTGTTCGCTAGCAACACGCAATACCGACCTTAATTTTTCGATTCCATTCGAAAAGTCAGTCGACGGCACAATTAAATCGTCCATGTACGTTAGTACAACCCCCGTCGCGATCAGCTCTTTAAAAATTGCATTTATGAATTTTTGGAAGACAGCTGGCGAATTACACAATCCAAATGGCATCTTAAGGAATTCGTATTGGCCCGTGGGGACTACGAATGCCGTATACTTTCTACTACTTTCCCCAACAGGAACATGAAAGAATCCGTTCTTGAGATCTAGAGTACTAAATACTCTCGAGCCCTGTAACGAATCTAATTGGTCTTCGATCAAGGGCAGCGGGTATCTGTCCTTCACTACTTTTTGATTTAGTCGTCTATAATCGACACAAATTCTAGTCGAGCCATCTTTTTTTTTGACTAGAACGATCGGACTGGCATAATCGGAATGTGACTGGCGTATTATGCCGTCCTCCAGCCACATTTCGATTTGTTTATCGACTTCGACCTTGTCTTGTGGAGATAGTCTTCGCGGCCTTTCGTAAACTGGAATATCATCCCGTAATATCATATTCATCTCGATTCCTACTTCGCGCGTTTTCAATGGTCTATATTCTCGGATCAGATTTTCCACTGCCTGCCTATGTTGCATGTCCTTAACGTGTGACAAATCTATCTCACTCGCCTGTGTCTCTACATCTATCTTGAGGATTTCCGGACACTTATCGGGATTTTCGTCCTTTATTCTACTAATAAAAGATTCTCCCCTTTTTATTCTTATCTCAACAGTGTCCAAAAAGTCTGTGCCAATAATAAGCGAATATTGCATCACTGTGTTTGGAACTACGTGTACGGTTATACAGTACGACTCATCGTCTATAATGATGTTCGTTGAAAATTTCCCGAGCGTAAAATTCCTTCCGAAACCGACACCGCGAAATCCAACGATTTCCCGACTTAATCGGGGCGCTCCGATTTTCATATGCTGATCTGCTCGCATTAGAGTCAACTCACTACCGGTGTCTATCAACGCGCTCAACTCGAAGTTTCCGATCTTAACGTTTTTACCACGCTTCGTCGGTAATGATCGAAACGCGCTAGAAATTTTTTTTAAGGACTCACCCAAACTGTCGCATTTTGATGCGACGTGTCCGTACTCCCTACACTTGAAGCATTTAGGCCCTTTCGACCTGCTCGGACACTCCGCACACACGTGCTCCGCATCACCGCAATTGTAGCATCGCACCTTCTTCGCGTCTCCAGATCGACCGGGCTCCTCGTTCCTCTCGGTTTCGGACAGCTTCGCCACCGGCTTTAACCTGTTACTCTTCGGCTTCTCAATTTTCATCCTCGCCTCCATATCTCTTTTTATCGCCTCGTAGTGCCTGAAACGCTCTTTTAACTGCTCAATACTTCTGGCTCCGTATAACACAGTCTTGTTCGCGACTGCGTCGGGAATTCCTTGAATAATGTAGTTTATCAAGGATTGCGTATCAACCCTTCCTTGTTTTGCGATCCCGCACATGTGGTACATGTATTGTTGCAAACTCTCACATGCTTTCTTTTTCCTATGGGATAGCTCGTGATGTATCTGTTGGTCGCTTACTACACTTTCAAATTCATTCCTCAGCGCCGTTTTTAGCTTTGCCCAAGATTTCGCGCATCGTTCTTGTTGTATGAAGGCCTGAGCGGAGCCTACGAGCAGTTTCTTAGCATAGGCCACCATGTGGGAGTCTGACCAACCCCACACTTCTGCCATTTCCTCGAAGTCTTCCACCCACTGATCTACACTCAGCAGGTCATCCCCGCTGAATTTCTTTAACGAGCCCTCTACGTCTTTAAGACTCAACGTCGAACCGACACATACCTTCTGGTGATATTCATCGTGGTTCTGATACACCGCGCGCGTACCTCTCCTGTATTCTCGCGCGCCTCGTTTATCGTCCTCACCCTCACTTTCGTCGGAGCTCTCTTCTTCCGACGATACATCATTTCCTTCTAGGGCCGCCTGCAACCGTGCGCGTAATTCGGATTTTCTTCCCGTTACTTTCAACCCCAAGCTAGCGAGACGCGTTCTCAACTCTTTCGTCCTCAGCTTCTCGAGGTCTTCCTCTCCCTCTTGACTGCGTTCAGCTCTCTGCTTGCTTCTTAGACCTCGCTGGTTTGTTGGTTCTTCACCGCGCTTCGAATCCTTAGGAGTAGATCGACCAGGCTTTCACGCTCTGTTCAACCTGGCGACCAGCACCGATCTCGCACCAGATATAGGCAGATTCATCTGTGCGAGCTTACTCCTCAGCTCCTCCAGCGTCAAATCCTCTTCACCCGACAAACGTTCATCCTCAACGTTTGCCATTTTACTCTATTCTTTTTCTACTCCCACACAAATAGCTCCGTTAAATCGTGTCGTTCTCTGTCTTATTCAATCCCGGACGAGCCCCCAAGTTGTAATATCGGAATATATTGAAGATGTAGTTTTGTCCGATTTATTATAATTTATTAATAATGGATTGAAATTACAGATATTAGTTAGACAGAAAACGATGTTTGATTAACAGGAAAACTAAATACAACGCTCGTATTTGTATCAAATAACTCGACAGCTATTTGGTAATACTCTCTCTCTCTCTCGACTCTCTCACTAGCAACTCTAACAACTCTACAACACTAACAGCTCAACTCTCACGACTCTACTCTTCGACGACTCGGTTAGCTCTCGACTCTACTCTTCGACGTCTCGATCAACTCTGATCCTAGCAACACACTCGCTTTTCGACTTGCACACTCTGACCTCTCGGTCATTGCTCCTTGAACCCGAAACCGTCCTTTTTTGTTCTAACGCTGTTTATCGTTTTTCCGCATACCTCTGTAAGAACTAGGTCACTTTAGTCACATAGGCGCTCTTAGATATAAACAAACCACAAAGGACAACGTACACGGTGTTTTTCTAGTTTCAGCCGATTTCCAATCGAAGCTACTTTACGATATTACAGTATTAAATCGTAAAAGATGCCAATTTACGATAAAAATTAAGAAATCGTTCAATTTGATTTTGTTACAATGGAAAAACTGTCTCCTGCTATGTCAAAAAATCGTTACCGTTTGATTAACAAACCGACGCCTTGTTAAGTTATATAAGGAACACGGAAGTCTCGCGCGAGCTCTTTTGTGCCTGAAATTCCGGAGAGTGAACATCGAAGAAGAACATAAATATCAGGTAAGTAAGAAAAAATATCGAACAACAACATTGTAACTAGTAATTTATAACGTCTAAACCATTAATTTACAACACTTAAGCTATTAATTTATAACATTCAAGCCATTAATTTATAACATTTAAGGAATTAATTTATAACGTCTATACTATTAATTTATAACATTTATGCTATTAATTTATATCATTTAAGCCATTAATTTCTAACTTTTGAACTGTTATTTTATACATTTAGCCATTAATTTTTAACATTTAAACCATTAATTTATATCATCTAAGCCATTAAATTATAACATTCAAGCTATTAATTTATAACATTTAAACTGTTAATTTATAACATTTAAACCATTAATTTACAGCATTTAAAGTGTTATTTTATACATTTAAGCCATTAATTTATAACATTTAAGCAATTAATTTATAACATTTAAACTATTAATTTCTAACATTTAAGCCATTAATTTCTAACATTTAAGCAATTAATTGACAACATCTGAGCCACTAATTTACAACGTTTAAACTGTTGTTTTATACATTTAAGCTATTATTTTATAACATTTAAGCTATTAATTAACAACATCTAAGCCATTAGTTTACAACATTTAAAGTGTTATTTTATACATTTAAGCTCTTAATTTATAACATTTAAGCTATTAATTTATAACATTTAAGCCATTAATTTCTAACTTTTGAACTGTTATTTTATAGATTTAGCCATTAATTTATAACATTTAAACTATTAATTTATATCATCTAAGCCATTAAATTAAAACATTTAAGCTATTAATTTACAACATCTAGGCCACTAATTTACAATATTTAAACTATTAATTTATATCATCTAAGCCATTAATTTATAATATTTAAGCCATTAATCTAAAACAATTCCTCCATTAATTCTTAACAACTATACCAATAATTTATAACCATATTCTCCCATTAATTCAAAGTAATTGTGCTCTTAATTTATAACAGTTGTACCATTAATCGGAAGCAACTCTACATTCATTGATTTAAATCAGTACCATCAATGTGAGTGAATTAATGATTTATATTGTATTATTTTATTAACGAAATCTTTCAGGTCCCTGGATTGCTATCTTATTTCTATATAGCATTATTTTTTAATTTTAAATACAGTACTTAATTTCTCATTTCACTATTTTGTATAAAAGCAGTGGTACCGCAGAGTGTAATTTTAAGATGTAATTTTCCATGTCTGCTAAAAACCAAGGAAACAACACCATATTCATGGAATCAAGGAAGCAAGTGTAGTTTAACCGATGGCAACGACATCTTATCTGTAGCTGCACATGAGTCATAGGACATTTCAAATAGTGTTGTTGTTTTGCCTCGGAGTACCAAAACTGTTAGATTACAAGTAATTTAAAAACAAATAAACTCCGGACAAAACAATGCCGCCGCTACAATGTCGCTTTATTATAAAATAATTTTACATCTCTGCTTCCAATGCGTAAAAACTCATATGTAAATGAGACCCGAGCGTAGTTACCACCTCGTGGTGGGTCCCGGTAATTGGTATCGTTTTCCAAATAATAATACACCAAGTACTATTTCGAATATTAGTATTATTATTCGAAAACGATATCAAGCTAAAAACTACTTGAATATAGTCTGGTCTTGATCACCCAAAATAGTTTTGGTGATCTAAACTGGACTAATACCCCCCCGCGGGGGCAACGTGGGACATCGTGGGACATCGCAGGACACCGTGGGATGCGAGCGTATTAGCTTTAATTAATCATAAGATAGATACCTATGTTATGTACATTGTAAGCTCATTCTGTACAAAGTTACTTATCTATCTTGGAACGACAAATAAAGATCTCGTCTCTCTTGATGCCCTCGCTTACCATACTGGAAAAATTGTTTCCACGATATATCGGTTCGCGATCACTCAGGTCTTTCAAACTGTCCCGTGGCGTACTCGCTCGCGTGTATTTCGGGTGCGTGCGGGTCAATGTGCTCTAGACAACTCTTCGGATTCGTAAGTCGCCAAGGACAGCTCTGTCTTGGTGACTGCTCAACGTTTACATCGGATCACGGGAGTTGTCGTCGTGCAGGTGATGCTTGCTAATCTGTTGGGGATTCAGTCGTGGATCTGCAGTCCTGTCCGATTGGTACTTCGGTACTCGGTCAGGGACCAGCAATTTCACGTCCTCCGTAATCCTGTTCGGCCCCGCGGGAGTGGACCCCACTGTTCAGTTGAGGTATTGCCTTCGTAATCCTGTTCAGCGGTCCCTCCCTGTGAGTGGACCCCACTGTTCAGTTGGGGCCTCTTGCCTTCGTAATCCTGTTCAGCGGTCCCTCCCCGGGTTCCACGTGTTCAGTTGGAGTGTGTCAAGTTGCTGGCCTATGTGCTGGATCCACGGCTGAATTACTAGTGGATCACTGGCATCATCTGTCGGCGCCATCGACCGCGACTCGTGTAAGTTTCGAACGGCGAAACAGGAATCGAGTTACGGCCAATTCTTGGGCTTTCCGTTGAACCTCGGGGTTATCTCGTGTACGGGGGTACGTCGCGGAGGTTTGTTAGTTCTTTCGAGAGATCGCGATCTCGTCCGTTTCGGGACAGTGTCAGTAGCTTCATCTTCTTCTTTTCGCTCCAAGTTAGATAAATGTGTCTTTGATACCGATTGTTGCCAGTAGGGATGCGAATTATTGTATATTTGTACTGATCGATGTAATCGTTGTGTGGGAGATAGATGATGCGTTACGTATGCCTTGTTCTACGTTTGTAAAGATTCATGTTAGCGCTGCGTTGGAGATATGTGTTTCGCAGTTAGACTACGAAACAACTATTTCTTTACGCACGCCCATGGTCAAGTAGTGTCAAAACTGGACATTCTGCCAATAGATTGAATGTCGAGATCGATGTGTAGTGTTAAATAACCCATGGGCGGGTCTCGTGCGTAGTCACCTCCTCGTGGTGAGACCTGGTAATTGGCATCGTTTTCCAAAAATTAATCAGTCGATTAATCTTTGGAAAACGATACCAAGCCAAGAACTACGCAACAGTCCAGTTTGGATCACCAAAAGCCCCTAAGATCACTTTGGATGATCTACACTGGACTGCACTATTAATTTATAACATTTAAGCCATTAATTTACAACATTTGCGTCATGAATTTACAACAATAAGTCACAAATTCATAACATTTAAGCTATTAATTTTTACATTTATACCATTAATTCCTAACATTCAAACTATTAATTTATAACACTTAAGCTATTTATTTATAACATTTAAGCAAATAATTAACAACGATTAAACTATTAATTTATAACAATTGAAACATTAATTGGCACATTTAAAACATTAATTTATAAGAATCAAACCATTCCTCGAGGAATCAGTAAGTCTCGCGCTAATAGCCCAATACATCGATAGATTTAATGAAGAAATACGTAACCGCGATTACAACCAATTAGATCATATTATTTGCTACATAATTAATAACTGTATCACGTACAGCGATGCAGGCGGTATTGAAGAAATAAAGCCATTTTATGTTACAACTATAACGAGTAAATTTAATAGTTTAACTAGTGAAGAATTAAAAAGGTACCTGACTTCTAAATAAGCATTAAATAAGAATCTTAAATATCGCAAACAGTGATGTAGGTGTTACTCAAGAAAAAAGAACGTTTTATTTTTTAATTAGCACGAGTAAATGAACGAATATCGATAATATAATATAACGCTTAATATGAATTTTATCTGTCTGATTATTTAATAGCTTAACTTATTTCACAGTAACGTCATCGACTGCCCTTAGGCTCTTTTCCCTTTTTGTCCAAACTAATCGATACTCGAAAACTAGTATCATGTAGGTGTGAATTTAGTCTTAGTTTGTAGAAACTATTAAAATGATAAAAATGGATATCGTATTAAATCGTAAAAGATGCCAATTTACGATAAAAATTAAGAAATCGTTCAATTTGATTTTGTTACAATGGAGAAACCGTCTCCTGCTATGTCAAAAAATCGTTACCGTTTGATTAACAAACCGACGCCTTGTTAAGTTATATAAGGAACACGGAAGTCGCGCGCGAGCTCTTTTGTGCCTGAAATTCCGGAGAGTGAACATCGAAGAAGAACATAAATATCAGGTAAGTAAGAAAAAATATCAAACAACAACATTGTAACTAGTAATTTATAACGTCTCAACCATTTATTTACAACACTTAGGCTATTAATTTATAACATTCAAGCCATTAATTTATAACATTTAAGGAATTAATTTATAACGTCTAAACTATTAATTTATAACATTTATGCTATTAATTTATAACATTTAAGCCATTAATTTCTAACTTTTGAACTGTTATTTTATACATTTAGCCATTAATTTATAACATTTAAACTATTAATTTATATCATCTAAGCCATTAAATTATAACATTCAAGCTATTAATTTATAACATTTATACTGTTAATTTATAACATTTAAACCATTAATTTACAGCATTTAAAGTGTTATTTTATACATTTAAGCCATTAATTTATAACATTTAAGCTATTAATTTATAACATTTAAGCCATTAATTTCTAACTTTTGAACTGTTATTTTATACATTTTGCCAATAATTTATACCATTTAAACTATTAATTTATATCATCTAAGCCATTAGATTATAACATTTAAGCTATTAATTTACAACATCTAAGCCACTAATTTACAATATTTAAACTATTAATTTATATCATCTAAGCCATTAATTTATAATATTTAAGCCATTAATCTAAAACAATTCCTCCATTAATTCTTAACAACTATACCAATAATTTATAACCATATTCTCCCATTAATTCAAAGTAATTGTGCTCTTAATTTATAACAGTTGTACCATTAATCGGAAGCAACTCTACATTCATTGATTTAAATCAGTACCATCAATGTGAGTGAATTAATGATTTATATTGTATTATTTTATTAACGAAATCTTTCAGGTCCCTGGATTGCTATTTTATTTCTATATAGCATTATTTTTTAATTTTAAATACAGTACTTAATTTCTCATTTCACTATTTTGTATAAAAGCAGTGGTAACGCAGAGTGTAATTTTAAGATGTAATTTTCCATGTCTGCTAAAAACCAAGGAAACAACACCATATTCATGGAATCAAGGAAGCAAGTGTAGTTTAACCGAAGGCAACGACATCTTATCTGTAGCTGCACATGAGTCATAGGACATTTCAAATAGTGTTGTTGTTTTGCCTCGGAGTACCAAAACCGTTAAATTACAAGTAATTTAAAAACAAATAAACTCCGGACAAAACAATGCCGCCGCTACAATGTCGCTTTATTATAAAATAATTTTACACCTCTGCTTCCAATGCGTAAAAACTCATATGTAAATGGGACCCGAGCGTAGTTACCTCCTCGTGGTGCTTCCCGGTAATTGGTATCGTTTTCCAAATAATAATACACCAAGTACTATTTCGAATGTTAGTATTATTATTCGAAAACGATATCAAGCTAAAAACTACTTGAATATAGTCTGGTCTTGATCACCCAAAATAGTTTTGGTGATCTAAACTGGACTAATACCCCCCCGCGGGGGCAACGTGGGACATCGTGGGACATCGCAGGACACCGTGGGATGCGAGCGTATTAGCTTTAATTAATCATATGATAGATACCTATGTTATGTACATTGTAAGCTCATTCTGTACAATGATACTTATCTATCTTGGAACGACAAATAAAGATCTCGTCTCTCTTGATCCCCTCGCTTACCATACTGGAAAAATTGTTCCCACGATATATCGGTTCGCGATCACTCAGTTCTTTCAAACTGTCGCGTGGCGTACTCGCTCGCGTGTATTTCGGGTGCGTGCGGGTCAATGTGCTCTAGACAACTCTTCGGATTCGTAAGTCGCCCAAGGACAGCTCTGTCTTGGTGACTGCTCAACGTTTGCATCGGATCACGGGAGTTGTCGTCGTGCCGGTGATGCTTGCTAATCTGTTGGGGATTCAGTCGTGGATCTGTAGTCCTGTCCGATTGGTACTTCGGTACTCGGTCAGGGACCAGCAATTTCACGTCCTCCGTAATCCTGTTCGGCCCCGCGGGAGTGGACCCCACTGTTCAGTTGAGGTATTGCCTTCGTAATCCTGTTCTGCGGTCCCTCCCCGTGAGTGGACCCCACTGTTCAGTTGGGGCCTCGTGCCTTGGTAATCCTGTTCAGCGGTCCCTCCCTGTGAGTGGACCCCACTGTTCAGTTGGGGCCTCTTGCCTTCGTAATCCTGTTCAGCGGTCCCTCCCCGGGTTCCACTTGTTCAGTTGGAGTGTGTCAAGTTGCTGTCCTATGTGCTGGATCCACGGCTGAATTACTAGTGGATCACTGGCATCATCTGTCGGCGCCATCGACCGCGACTCGTGTAAGTTTCGAACGGCGAAACAGGAATCGAGTTACGGCCAATTCTTGGGCTTTCCGTTGAACCTCGGGGTTATCTCGTGTACGGGGGTACGTCGCGTAGGTTTGTTAGTTCTTTCGAGAGATCGCGATCTCGTCCGTTTCGGGACAGTGTCAGTAGCTTCATCTTCTTCTTTTCGCTCCAAGTTAGATAAATGTGTCTTTGATACCGAATGTTGCCAGTAGGGATGCGAATTATTGTTTATTTGTACTGATCGATGTAATCGTTGTGTGGGAGATAGATGATGCGTTACGTATGCCTTGTTCTACGTTTGTAAAGATTCATGATAGCGCTGCGTTGGAGATATGTGTTTCGCAGTTAGACTACGAAACAACTATTTCTTTACGCAGGCCCATGGTCAAGTAGTGTCAAAACTGGACATTCTGCCAATAGGTTGAATGTCGAGATCGATGTGTAGTGTTAAATAACCCATGGGCGGGTCTCGTGCGTAGTCACCTCCTCGTGGTGAGACCTGGTAATTGGCATCGTTTTCCAAAAATTAATCAGTCGATTAATCTTTGGAAAACGATACCAAGCCAAGAACTACGCAACAGTCCAGTTTGGATCAACAAAAGCCGCTAAGATCATTTTGGATGATCTACACTGGACTGCACTATTAATTTATAACATTTAAGCCATTAATTTACAATATTTACGTCATGAATTTACAACAATAAGTCACAAATTCATAACATTTAAGCTATTAATTTTTACATTTATACCATTAATTCCTAACACTCAAACTATTAATTTATAACACTTAAGCTATTAATTTATAACATTTAAGCAAATAATTAACAACGATTAAACTATTAATTTATAACAATTGAAACAATAATTGGCACATTTAAAACATTAATTTATAAGAATCAAACCATTCCTCGAGGAATCAGTAAGTATCGCGCTAATAGCCCAATACATCGATAGATTTAACGAAGAAATACGTAACCGCGATTACAACCAATTAGATCATATTATTTGCTACATAATTAATAACTGTATCACGTACAGCGATGCAGGCGGTATTGAAGAAATAAAGCCATTTTATGTTACAACTATAACGAGTAAATTTAATCGTTTAACTTGTGAAGAATTAGAAAGGTACCTGACTTCTAAATAAGCATTAAATAAGAATCTTAAATATCGCAAACAGTGATGTAGGTGTTACTCAAGAAAAAAGAACGTTTTATTTTTTAATTAGCACGAGTAAATGAACGAATATCGATAATATAATCTAACGCTTAATATGAATTTTATCTGTCTGATTATTTAATAGCTTAACTTATTTCACAGTAACGTCATCGACTGCCCTTAGGCTCTTTTCCCTTTTTGTCCAAACTAATCGATAGTCGAAAACTAGTATCATGTAGGTGTGAATATAGTCTTAGTTTGTAGAAACTATTAAAATGATAAAAATGGATATCGTATTAAATCGTAAAAGATGTCAATTTACGATAAAAATTAAGAAATCGTTCAATTTGATTTTGTTACAATGGAAAAACCGTCTCCTGCTATGTCAAAAGATCGTTACCGTTTGATTAACAAACCGACGCCTTGTTAAGTTATATAAGGAACACGGAAGTCGCTCGCGAGTTCTTTTGTGCCTGAAATTCCGGGGAGTGAACATCGAAGAAGAACATAAATATCAGGTAAGTAAGAAAAAATATCAAACAACAACATTGTAACTAGTAATTTATAACGTCTACACCATTAATTTACAACACTTAAGCTATTAATTTATAACATTCAAGCCATTAATTTATAACATTTAAGGAATTAATTTATAACGTCTAAACTATTAATTTATAACATTTATGCTATTAATTTATAACATTTAAGCCATTAATTTCTAACTTTTGAACTGTTATTTTATACATTTAGCCATTAATTTATAACATTTAAACTATTAATTTATATCATCTAAGCCATTAAATTATAACATTCAAGCTATTAATTTATAACATTTAAACTGCTAATTTATAACATTTAAACCATTAATTTACAGCATTTAAAGTGTTATTTTATACATTTAAGCCATTAATTTATAACATTTAAGCAATTAATTTATAACATTTAAACTATTAATTTCTAACATTTAAGCCATTAATTTCTAACATTTAAGCAATTAATTGACAACATCTGAGCCACTAATTTACAACATTTAAACTGTTGTTTTATACATTTAAGCTATAATTTTATAACATTTAAGCTATTAATTAACAACATCTAAGCCATTAATTTACAACATTTAAAGTGTTATTTTATAAATTTAAGCTATTAATTTATAACATTTAAGTTATTAATTTATAACATTTAAGCCATTAATTTCTAACTTTTGAACTGTTATTTTATACATTTAGCCATTAATTTATAACATTTAAACTATTAATTTTTATCATCAAAGCCATTAAATTATAACATGTAAGCTATTAATTTACAACATCTAAGCCACTAATTTAAAATATTTAAACTATTAATTTATATCATCTAAGCCATTAATTTATAATATTTCAGCCATTAATCTAAAACAATTCCTCCATTAATTCTTAACAACTATACCAATAATTTTTAACCATATTCTCCCATTAATTCAATGTAATTGTGCTCTTAATTTATAACAGTTGTACCATTAATCGGAAGCAACTCTACATTCATTGGTTTAAATCAGTACCATCAATGTGAGTGAATTAATGATTTATATTGTATTATTTTATTAACGAAATCTTTCAGGTCCCTGGATTGCTATTTTATTTCTATATAGCATTATTTTTTAATTTTAAATACAGTACTTAATTTCCCATTTCACTATTTTGTATAAAAGCAGTGGTAACGCAGAGTGTAATTTTAAGATGTAATTTTCCATGTCTGCTAAAAACCAAGGAAACAACACCATATTCATGGAATCAAGGAAGCAAGTGTAGTTTAACCGAAGGCAACGACATCTTATCTGTAGCTGCACATGAGTCATAGGACATTTCAAATAGTGTTGTTGTTTTGCCTCGGAGTACCAAAACCGTTAAATTACAAGTAATTTAAAAACAAATAAACTCCGGACAAAACAATGCCGCCGCTACAATGTCGCTTTATTATAAAATAATTTTACACCTCTGCTTCCAATGCGTAAAAACTCATATGTAAATGGGACCCGAGCGTAGTTACCTCCTCGTGGTGGGTCCCGGTAATTGGTATCGTTTTCCAAATAATAATAAACCAAGTACTATTTCGAATATTAGTATTATTATTCGAAAACGATATCAAGCTAAAAACTACATGAATATAGTCTGGTCTTGATCACCCAAAATAGTTTTGGTGATCTAAACTGGACTAATACCCCCCGCGGGGGCAACGTGGGACATCGTGGAACATCGCAGGACACCGTGGGATGCGAGCGTATTAGCTTTAATTAATCATAAGATAGATACCTATGTTATGTACATTGTAAGCTCATTCTGTACAAAGATACTTATCTATCTTGGAACGACAAATAAAGATCTCGTCTCTCTTGATCCCCTCGCTTACCATACTGGAAAAATTGTTCCCACGATATATCGGTTCGCGATCACTCAGTTCTTTCAAACTGTCGCGTGGCGTACTCGCTCGCGTGTATTTCGGGTGCGTGCGGATCAATGTGCTCTAGACAACTCTTCGGATTCGTAAGTCGCCCAAGGACAGCTCTGTCTTGGTGACTGCTCAACGTTTGCATCGGATCACGGGAGTTGTCGTCCTGCCGGTGATGCTTGCTAATCTGTTGGGGATTCAGTCGTGGATCTGCAGTCCTGTCCGATTGGTACTTCGGTACTCGGTCAGGGACCAGCAATTTCACGTCCTCCGTAATCCTGTTCGGCCCCGCGGGAGTGGACCCCACTGTTCAGTTGAGGTATTGCCTTCGTAATCCTGTTCAGCGGTCCCTCCCCGTGAGTGGACCCCACTGTTCAGTTGGGGCCTCGTGCCTTGGTAATCCTGTTCAGCGGTCCCTCCCTGTGAGTGGACCCCACTGTTCAGTTGGGGCCTCTTGCCTTCGTAATCCTGTTCAGCGGTCCCTCCCCGGGTTCCACTTGTTCAGTTGGAGTGTGTCAAGTTGCTGGCCTATGTGCTGGATCCACGGCTGAATTACTAGTGGATCACTGGCATCATCTGTCGGCGCCATCGACCGCGACTCGTGTAAGTTTCGAACGGCGAAACAGGAATCGAGTTACGGCCAATTCTTGGGCTTTCCGTTGAACCTCGGGGTTATCTCGTGTACGGGGGTACGTCGCGTAGGTTTGTTAGTTCTTTCGAGAGATCGCGATCTCGTCCGTTTCGGGACAGTGTCAGTAGCTTCATCTTCTTCTTTTCGCTCCAAGTTAGATAAATGTGTCTTTGATACCGAATGTTGCCAGTAGGGATGCGAATTATTGTTTATTTGTACTGATCGATGTAATCGTTGTGTGGGAGATAGATGATGCGTTACGTATGCCTTGTTCTACGTTTGTAAAGATTCATGATAGCGCTGCGTTGGAGATATGTGTTTCGCAGTTAGACTACGAAACAACTATTTCTTTACGCAGGCCCATGGTCAAGTAGTGTCAAAACTGGACATTCTGCCAATAGGTTGAATGTCGAGATCGATGTGTAGTGTTAAATAACCCATGGGCGGGTCTCGTGCGTAGTCACCTCCTCGTGGTGAGACCTGGTAATTGGCATCGTTTTCCAAAAATTAATCAGTCGATTAATCTTTGGAAAACGATACCAAGCCAAGAACTACGCAACAGTCCAGTTTGGATCAACAAAAGCCGCTAAGATCATTTTGGATGATCTACACTGGACTGCACTATTAATTTATAACATTTAAGCCATTAATTTGCAATATTTACGTCATGAATTTACAACAATAAGTCACAAATTCATAACATTTAAGCTATTAATTTTTACATTTATACCATTAATTCCTAACACTCAAACTATTAATTTATAACACTTAAGCTATTAATTTATAACATTTAAGCAAATAATTAACAACGATTAAACTATTAATTTATAACAATTGAAACAATAATTGGCACATTTAAAACATTAATTTATAAGAATCAAACCATTCCTCGAGGAATCAGTAAGTCTCGCGCTAATAGCCCAATACATCGATAGATTTAACGAAGAAATACGTAACCGCGATTACAACCAATTAGATCATATTATTTGCTACATAATTAATAACTGTATCACGTACAGCGATGCAGGCGGTATTGAAGAAATAAAGCCATTTTATGTTACAACTATAACGAGTAAATTTAATCGTTTAACTTGTGAAGAATTAGAAAGGTACCTTACTTCTAAATAAGCATTAAATAAGAATCTTAAATATCGCAAACAGTGATGTAGGTGTTACTCAAGAAAAAAGAACGTTTTATTTTTTAATTAGCACGAGTAAGTGAACGAATATCGATAATATAATATAACGCTTAATATGAATTTTATCTGTCTGTTTATTTAATAGCTTAACTTATTTCACAGTAACGTCATCGACTGCCCTTAGGCTCTTTTCCCTTTTTGTCCAAACTAATCGATAGTCGAAAACTAGTATCATGTAGGTGTGAATTTAGTCTTAGTTTGTAGAAACTATTAAAATGATAAAAATGGATATCGTATTAAATCGTAAAAGATGCCAATTTACGATAAAAATTAAGAAATCGCTCAATTTGATTTTGTTACAATGGAAAAACCGTCTCCTGCTATGTCAAAAAATCGTTACCGTTTGATTAACAAACCGACGCCTTGTTAAGTTATATAAGGAACACGGAAGTCGCGCGCGAGCTCTTTTGTGCCTGAAATTCCGGCGAGTGAACATCGAAGAAGAACATAAATATCAGGTAAGTAAGAAAAAATATCAAACAACAACATTGTAACTAGTAATTTATAACGTCTAAACCATTAATTTACAACACTTAAGCTATTCATTTATAACATTCAAGCCATTAATTTATAACATTTAAGGAATTAATTTATAACGTCTAAACTATTAATTTATAACATTTATGCTATTAATTTATAACATTTAAGCCATTAATTTCTAACTTTTGAACTGTTATTTTATACATTTAGCCATTAATTTATAACATTTAAACTATTAATTTATATCATCTAAGCCATTAAATTATAACATTCAAGCTATTAATTTATAACATTTATACTGTTAATTTATAACATTTAAACCATTAATTTACAGCATTTAAAGTGTTATTTTATATATTTAAGCCATTAATTTATAACATTTAAGCAATTAATTGACAACATCTGAGCCACTAATTTACAACATTTAAACTGTTGTTTTATACATTTAAGCTATTATTTTATAACATTTAAGCTATTAATTAACAACATCTAAGCCATTAATTTACAACATTTAAAGTGTTATTTTATACATTTAAGCTATTAATTTATAACATTTAAGCTATTAATTTATAACATTTAAGCCATTAATTTCTAACTTTTGAACTGTTATTTTATACATTTAGCCATTAATTTATAACATTTAAACTATTAATTTATATCATCTAAGCCATTAAATTATAACATTTAAGCTATTAATTTACAACATCTAAGCCACTCATTTACAATATTTAAACTATTAATTTATATCATCTAAGCCATTAATTTATAATATTTAAGCCATTAATCTAAAACAATTCCTCCATTAATTCTTAACAACTATTCCAATAATTTATATCCATATTCTCCCATTAATTCAAAGTAATTGTGCTCTTAATTTATAACAGTTGTACCATTAATCGGAAGCAACTCTACATTCATTGATTTAAATCAGTACCATCAATGTGAGTGAATTAATGATTTATATTGTATTATTTTATTAACGAAATCTTTCAGGTCCCTGGATTGCTATTTTATTTCTATATAGCATTATTTTTTAATTTTAAATACAGTACTTAATTTCCAATTTCACTATTTTGTATAAAAGCAGTGGTAACGCAGAGTGTAATTTTAAGATGTAATTTTCCATGTCTGCTAAAAACCAAGGAAACAACACCATATTCATGGAATCAAGGAAGCAAGTGTAGTTTAACCGAAGGCAACTACATCTTATCTGTAGCTGCACATGAGTCATAGGACATTTCAAATAGTGTTGTTGTTTTGCCTCGGAGTACCAAAACCGTTAGATTACAAGTAATTTAAAAACAAATAAACTCCGGACAAAACAATGCCGCCGCTACAATGTCGCTTTGTTATAAAATAATTTTTCATCTCTGCTTCCAATGCGTAAAAACTCATATGTAAATGGGACCCGAGCGTAGTTACCTCCTCGTGGTGGGTCCCGGTAATTGGTATCGTTTTCCAAATAATAATACACCAAGTACTATTTCGAATATTAGTATTATTATTCGAAAACGATATCAAGCTAAAAACTACTTGAATATAGTCTGGTCTTGATCACCCAAAATAGTTTTGGTGATCTAAACTGGACTAATACCCCCCCCGCGGGGGCAACGTGGGACATCGTGGGACATCGCAGGACACCGTGGGATGCGAGCGTATTAGCTTTAATTAATCATAAGATAGATACCTATGTTATGTACATTGTAAGCACATTCTGTACAAAGATACTTATCTATCTTGGAACGACAAATAAAGATCTCGTCTCTCTTGATTCCCTCGCTTACCATACTGGAAAAATTGTTCCCACGATATATCGGTTCGCGATCACTCAGTTCTTTCAAACTGTCGCGTGGCGTAATCGCTCGCGTGTATTTCGGGTGCGTGCGGGTCAATGTGCTCTAGACAACTCTTCGGATTCGTAAGTCGCCCAAGGACAGCTCTGTCTTGGTGACTGCTCAACGTTTGCATCGGATCACGGGAGTTGTCGTCGTGCCGGTGATGCTTGCTAATCTGTTGGGGATTCACTCGTGGATCTGCAGTCCTGTCCGATTGGAACTTGGGTACTCGATCAGAGACCACCAATTTCACGTCCTCCGTAATCCTGTTCGGCCCCGCGGGAGTGGACCACACTGTTCAGTTGAGGTATTGCCTTCGTAATCCTGTTCAGCGGTCCCTCCCCGTGAGTGGACCCCACTGTTCAGTTGGGGCCTCGTGCCTTGGTAATCCTGTTCAGCGGTCCCTCCCTGTGAGTGGACCCCACTGTTCAGTTGGGGCCTCTTGCCTTCGTAATCCTGTTCAGCGGTCCCTCCCCGGGTTCCACTTGTTCAGTTGGAGTGTGTCAAGTTGCTGGCCTATGTGCTGGTTCCACGGCTGAATTACTAGTGGATCACTGGCATCATCTGTCGGCGCCATCGACCGCGACTCGTGTAAGTTTCGAACGGCGAAACAGGAATCGAGTTACGGCCTATTCTTGGGCTTTCCGTTGAACCTCGGGGTTATCTCGTGTACGGGGGTACGTCGCGTAGGTTTGTTAGTTCTTTCGAGAGATCGCGATCTCGTCCGTTTCGGGACAGTGTCAGTAGCTTCATCTTCTTCTTTTCGCTCCAAGTTAGATAAATGTGTCCTTGATACCGAATGTTGCCAGTAGGGATGCGAATTATTGTTTATTTGTACTGATCGATGTAATCGTTGTGTAGGAGATAGATGATGCGTTACGTATGCCTTGTTCTACGTTTGTAAAGATTCATGTTAGCGCTGCGTTGGAGATATGTGTTTCGCAGTTAGACTACGAAACAACTATTTCTTTACGCAGGCCCATGGTCAAGTAGTGTCAAAACTGGACATTCTGCCAATAGGTTGAATGTCGAGATCGATGTGTAGTGTTAAATAACCCATGGGCGGGTCTCGTGTGTAGTCACCTCCTCGTGGTGAGACCTGGTAATTGGCATCGTTTTCCAAAAATTAATCAGTCGATTAATCTTTGGAAAACGATACCAAGCGAAGAACTACGCAACAGTCCAGTTTGGATCACCAAAAGCCCCTAAGATCATTTTGGATGATCTACACTGGAATGCACTATTAATTTATAACATTTAAGCCATTAATTTACAATATTTACGTCATGAATTTACAACAATAAGTCACAAATTCATAACATTTAAGCTATTAATTTTTACATTTATACCATTAATTCCTAACATTCAAACTATTAATTTATAACACTTAAACTATTAATTTATAACATTTAAGCAAATAATTAACAACGATTAAACTATTATTTTATAACAATTGAAACAATAATTGGCACATTTAAAACATTAATTTATAAGAATCAAACCATTCCTCGAGGAATCAGTAAGTCTCGCGCTAATAGCCCAATACATCGATAGATTTAACGAAGAAATACGTAACCGCGATTACAACCAATTAGATCATATTATTTGCTACATAATTAATAACTGTATCACGTACAGCGATGCAGGCGGTATTGAAGAAATAAAGCCATTTTATGTTACAACTATAACGAGTAAATTTAATCGTTTAACTTGTGAAGAATTAAAAAGGTACCTGACTTCTAAATAAGCATTAAATAAGAATCTTAAATATCGCAAACAGTGACGTAGGTGTTACTCAAGAAAAAAGAACGTTTTACTTTTTAATTAGCACGAGTAAATGAACGAATATCGATAATATAATATAACGCTTAATATGAATTTTATCTGTCTGATTATTTAATAGCTTAACTTATTTCACAGTAACGTCATCGACTGCACTTAGGCTCTTTTCCCTTTTTGTCCAAACTAATCGATAGTCGAAAACTAGTATCATGTAGGTGTGAATATAGTCTTAGTTTGTAGAAACTATTAAAATGATAAAAATGGATATCGTATTAAATCGTAAAAGATGCCAATTTACGATAAAAATTAAGAAATCGTTCAATTTGATTTTGTTACAATGGAAAAACCGTCTCCTGCTATGTCAAAAAATCGTTACCGTTTGATTAACAAACCGACGCCTTGTTATGTTATATAAGGAACACGGAGGTCGCGCGCGAGCTCTTTTGTGCCTGAAATTCCGGAGAGTGAACATCGAAGAAGAACATAAATATCAGGTAAGTAAGAAAAAATATCAAACAACAACATTGTAACTAGTAATTTATAACGTCTAAACCATTAATTTACAACACTTAAACTATTAATTTATAACATTCAAGCCATTAATTTATAACATTTAAGGAATTAATTTACAACGTCTAAACTATTAATTTATAACATTTATGCTATTAATTTATAACATTTAAGCCATTAATTTCTAACTTTTGAACTGTTATTTTATACATTTAGCCATTAATTTATAACATTTAAGCTATTAATTTATATCATCTAAGCCATTAAATTATAACATTTAAGCTATTAATTTACAACATTTAAACTGTTAATTTATAACATTTAAACCATTAATTTACAGCATTTAATGTGTTATTTTATACATTTAAGCCATTAATTTATAACATTTAAGCTATTAATTTATAACATTTAAGCCATTAATTTCTAACTTTTGAACTGTTATTTTATACATTTTGCCAATAATTTATAACATTTAAACTATTAATTTATATCATCTAAGCCATTAAATTATAACATTTAAGCTATTAATTTACAACATCTAAGCCACTAATTTACAATATTTAAACTATTAATTTATATCATCTAAGCCATTAATTTATAATATTTAAGCCATTAATCTAAAACAATTCCTCCATTAATTCTTAACAACTATACCAATAATTTATAACCATATTCTCCCATTAATTCAAAGTAATTGTGCTCTTAATTTATAACAGTTGTACCATTAATCGGAAGCAACTCTACATTCATTGATTTAAATCAGTACCATCAATGTGAGTGAATTAATGATTTATATTGTATTATTTTATTAACGAAATCTTTCAGGTCCCTGGATTGCTATTTTATTTCTATATAGCATTATTATTTAATTTTGAATACAGTACTTAATTTCTCATTTCACTATTTTGTATAAAAGCAGTGGTAACGCAGAGTGTAATTTTAAGATGTAATTTTCCATGTCTGCTAAAAACCAAGGAAACAACACCATATTCATGGAATCAAGGAAGCAAGTGTAGTTTAACCGAAAGCAACGACAACTTTTCTGTAGCTGCACATGAGTCATAGGACATTTCAAATAGTGTTGTTGTTTTGCCTCGGAGTACCAAAACCGTTAGATTACAAGTAATTTAAAAACAAATAAACTCCGGACAAAACAATGCCGCCGCTACAATGTCGCTTTATTATAAAATAATTTTACATCTCTGCTTCCAATGCGTAAAAACTCATATGTAAATGGGACCCGAGCGTAGTTACCTCCTCGTGGTGGGTCCCGGTAATTGGTATCGTTTTCCAAATAATAATACACCAAGTACTATTTCGAATATTAGTATTATTATTCGAAAACGATATCAAGCTAAAAACTACTTGAATATAGTCTGGTCTTGATCACCCAAAATAGTTTTGGTGATCTAAACTGGACTAATACCCCCCCGCGGGGGCAACGTGGGACATCGTGGGACATCGCAGGACACCGTGGGATGCGAGCGTATTAGCTTTAATTAATCATAAGATAGATACCTATGTTATGTACATTGTAAGCTCATTCTGTACAAAGATACTTATCTATCTTGGAACGACAAATAAAGATCTCGTCTCTCTTGATCCCCTCGCTTACCATACTGGAAAAATTGTTCCCACGATATATCGGTTCGCGATCACTCAGTTCTTTCAAACTGTCGCGTGGCGTACTCGCTCGCGTGTATTTCGGGTGCGTGCGGGTCAATGTGCTCTAGACAACTCTTCGGATTCGTAAGTCGCCCAAGGACAGCTCTGTCTTGGTGACTGCTCAACGTTTGCATCGGATCACGGGAGTTGTCGTCGTGCCGGTGATGCTTGCTAATCTGTTGGGGATTCACTCGTGGATCTGCAGTCCTGTCCGATTGGTACTTGGGTACTCGATCAGAGACCACCAATTTCACGTCCTCCGTAATCCTGTTCGGCCCCGCGGGAGTGGACCCCACTGTTCAGTTGAGGTATTGCCTTCGTAATCCTGTTCAGCGGTCCCTCCCCGTGAGTGGACCCCACTGTTCAGTTGGGGCCTCGTGCCTTGGTAATCCTGTTCAGCGGTCCCTCCCTGTGAGTGGACCCCACTGTTCAGTTGGGGCCTCTTGCCTTCGTAATCCTGTTCAGCGGTCCCTCCCCGGGTTCCACTTGTTCAGTTGGAGTGTGTCAAGTTGCTGGCCTATGTGCTGGTTCCACGGCTGAATTACTAGTGGATCACTGGCATCATCTGTCGGCGCCATCGACCGCGACTCGTGTAAGTTTCGAACGGCGAAACAGGAATCGAGTTACGGCCAATTCTTGGGCTTTCCGTTGAACCTCGGGGTTATCTCGTGTACGGGGGTACGTCGCGTAGGTTTGTTAGTTCTTTCGAGAGATCGCGATCTCGTCCGTTTCGGGACAGTGTCAGTAGCTTCATCTTCTTCTTTTCGCTCCAAGTTAGATAAATGTGTCCTTGATACCGAATGTTGCCAGTAGGGATGCGAATTATTGTTTATTTGTACTGATCGATGTTATCGTTGTGTAGGAGATAGATGATGCGTTACGTATGCCTTGTTCTACGTTTGTAAAGATTCATGTTAGCGCTGCGTTGGAGATATGTGTTTCGCAGTTAGACTACGAAACAACTATTTCTTTACGCAGGCCCATGGTCAAGTAGTGTCAAACCTGGACATTCTGCCAATAGGTTGAATGTCGAGATCGATGTGTAGTGTTAAATAACCCATGGGCGGGTCACGTCCGTAGTCACCTCCTCGTGGTGAGACCTGGTAATTGGCATCGTTTGCCAAAAATTAATCAGTCGATTAATCTTTGGAAAACGATACCAAGCCAAGAACTACGCAACAGTCCAGTTTGGATCACCAAAAGCCCCTAAGATCATTTTGGATGATCTACACTGGACTGCACTATTAATTTATTACATTTAAGCCATTAATTTACAACATTTACGTCATGAATTTACAACGATAAGTCACAAATTCATAACATTTAAGGTATTAATTTTTACATTTATACCATTAATTCCTAACATTCAAACTATTAATTTATAACACTTAAGCTATTAATTTATAACATTTAAGCAAATAATTAACAACGATTAAACTATTATTTTATAACAATTGAAACAATAATTGGCACATTTAAAACATTAATTTATAAGAATCAAACCATTCCTCGAGGAATCAGTAAGTCTCGCGCTAATAGCCCAATACATCGATAGATTTAACGAAGAAATACGTAACCGCGATTACAACCAATTAGATCATATTATTTGCTACATAATTAATAACTGTATCACGTACAGCGATGCAGGCGGTATTGAAGAAATAAAGCCATTTTATGTTACAACTATAACGAGTAAATTTAATCGTTTAACTTGTGAAGAATTAAAAAGGTACCTGACTTCTAAATAAGCATTAAATAAGAATCTTAAATATCGCAAACAGTGACGTAGGTGTTACTCAAGAAAAAAGAACGTTTTACTTTTTAATTAGCACGAGTAAATGAACGAATATCGATAATATAATATAACGCTTAATATGAATTTTATCTGTCTGATTATTTAATAGCTTAACTTATTTCACAGTAACGTCATCGACTGCACTTAGGCTCTTTTCCCTTTTTGTCCAAACTAATCGATAGTCGAAAACTAGTATCATGTAGGTGTGAATATAGTCTTAGTTTGTAGAAACTATTAAAATGATAAAAATGGATATCGTATTAAATCGTAAAAGATGCCAATTTACGATAAAAATTAAGAAATCGTTCAATTTGATTTTGTTACAATGGAAAAACCGTCTCCTGCTATGTCAAAAAATCGTTACCGTTTGATTAACAAACCGACGCCTTGTTATGTTATATAAGGAACACGGAGGTCGCGCGCGAGCTCTTTTGTGCCTGAAATTCCGGAGAGTGAACATCGAAGAAGAACATAAATATCAGGTAAGTAAGAAAAAATATCAAACAACAACATTGTAACTAGTAATTTATAACGTCTAAACCATTAATTTACAACACTTAAACTATTAATTTATAACATTCAAGCCATTAATTTATAACATTTAAGGAATTAATTTACAACGTCTAAACTATTAATTTATAACATTTATGCTATTAATTTATAACATTTAAGCCATTAATTTCTAACTTTTGAACTGTTATTTTATACATTTAGCCATTAATTTATAACATTTAAGCTATTAATTTATATCATCTAAGCCATTAAATTATAACATTTAAGCTATTAATTTACAACATCTAAGCCACTAATTTAAAATATTTAAACTATTAATTTATATCATCTAAGCCATTAATTTATAATATTTAAGCCACTAATCTAAAACAATTCCTCCATTAATTCTTAACAACTATACCAATAATTTATAACCATATTCTCCCATTAATTCAAAGCAATTGTGCTCTTAATTTATAACAGTTGTACCATTAATCGGAAGCAACTCTACATTCATTGATTTAAATCAGTACCATCAATGTGAGTGAATTGATGATTTATATTGTATTATTTTATTAACGAAATCTTTCAGGTCCCTGGATTGCTATTTTATTTCTATATAGCATTATTTTTTAATTTTAAATACAGTACTTAATTTCTCATTTCACTATTTTGTATAAAAGCAGTGGTAACGCAGAGTGTAATTTTAAGATGTAATTTTCCATGTCTGCTAAAAACCAAGGAAACAACACCATATTCATGGAATCAAGGAAGCAAGTGTAGTTTAACCGAAGGCAACGACATCTTATCTGTAGCTGCACATGAGTCATAGGACATTTCAAATAGTGTTGTTGTTCTGCCTCGGAGTACCAAAACCGTTAGATTACAAGTAATTTAAAAACAAATAAACTCCGGACAAAACAATGCCGCCGCTACAATGTCGCTTTATTATAAAATAATTTTACATCTCTGCTTCCAATGCGTAAAAACTCATATGTAAATGGGACCCGAGCGTAGTTACCTCCTCGTGGTGGGTCCCGGTAATTGGTATCGTTTTCCAAATAATAATACACCAAGTACTATTTCGAATATTAGTATTATTATTCGAAAACGATATCAAGCTAAAAACTACTTGAATATAGTCAGGTCTTGATCACCCAAAATAGTTTTGGTGATCTAAACTGGACTAATACCCCCCCCCCGCGGGGGCAACGTGGGACATCGTGGGACATCGCAGGACACCGTGGGATGCGAGCGTATTAGCTTTAATTAATCATAAGATAGATACCTATGTTATGTACATTGTAAGCTCATTCTGTACAAAGATACTTATCTATCTTGGAACGACAAATAAAGATCTCGTCTCTCTTGATCCCCTCGCTTACCATACTGGAAAAATTGTTCCCACGATATATCGGATCGCGATCACTCAGTTCTTTCAAACTGTCGCGTGGCGTACTCGCTCGCGTGTATTTCGGGTGCGTGCGGGTCAATGTGCTCTAGACAACTCTTCGGATTCGTAAGTCGCCCAAGGACAGCTCTGTCTTGGTGACTGCTCAACGTTTGCATCGGATCACGGGAGTTGTCGTCGTGCCGGTGATGCTTGCTAATCTGTTGGGGATTCAGTCGTGGATCTGCAGTCCTGTCCGATTGGTACTTCGGTACTCGGTCAGGGACCAGCAATTTCACGTCCTCCGTAATCCTGTTCGGCCCCGCGGGAGTGGACCCCACTGTTCAGTTGAGGTATTGCCTTCGTAATCCTGTTCAGCGGTCCCTCCCCGTGAGTGGACCCCACTGTTCAGTTGGGGCCTCGTGCCTTGGTAATCCTGTTCAGCGGTCCCTCCCTGTGAGTGGACCCCACTGTTCAGTTGGGGCCTCTTGCCTTCGTAATCCTGTTCAGCGGTCCCTCCCCGGGTTCCACTTGTTCAGTTGGAGTGTGTCAAGTTGCTGGCCTATGTGCTGGATCCACGGCTGAATTACTAGTGGATCACTGGCATCATCTGTCGGCGCCATCGACCGCGACTCGTGTAAGTTTCGAACGGCGAAACAGGAATCGAGGTACGGCCAATTCTTGGGCTTTCCGTTGAACCTCGGGGTTATCTCGTGTACGGGGGTACGTCGCGTAGGTTTGTTAGTTCTTTCGAGAGATCGCGATCTCGTCCGTTTCGGGACTGTGTCAGTAGCTTCATCTTCTTCTTTTCGCTCCAAGTTAGATAAATGTGTCTTTGATACCGAATGTTGCCAGTAGGGATGCGAATTATTGTTTATTTGTACTGATCGATGTAATCGTTGTGTGGGAGATAGATGATGCGTTACGTATGCCTTGTTCTACGTTTGTAAAGATTCATGTTAGCGCTGCGTTGGAGATATGTGTTTCGCAGTTAGACTACGAAACAACTATTTCTTTACGCAGGCCCATGGTCAAGTAGTGTCAAAACTGGAAATTCTGCCAATAGGTTGAATGTCGAGATCGATGTGTAGTGTTAAATAACCCATGGGCGGGTCTCGTGCGTAGTCACCTCCTCGTGGTGAGACCTGGTAATTGGCATCGTTTTCCAAAAATTAATCAGTCGATTAATCTTTGGAAAACGATACCAAGCCAAGAACTACCCAACAGTCCAGTTTGGATCAACAAAAGCCCCTAAGATCATTTTGGATGATCTACACTGGACTGCACTATTAATTTATAACATTTAAGCCATTAATTTACAATATTTACGTCATGAATTTACAACAATAAGTCACAAATTCATAACATTTAAGCTATTAATTTTTACATTTATACCATTAATTCCTAACACTCAAACTATTAATTTATAACACTTAAGCTATTAATTTATAACATTTAAGCAAATAATTAACAACGATTAAACTATTAATTTATAACAATTGAAACAATAATTGGCACATTTAAAACATTAATTTATAAGAATCAAACCATTCCTCGAGGAATCAGTAAGTCTCGCGCTAATAGCCCAATACATCGATAGATTTAACGAAGAAATACGTAACCGCGATTACAACCAATTAGATCATATTATTTGCTACATAATTAATAACTGTATCACGTACAGCGATGCAGGCGGTATTGAAGAAATAAAGCCATTTTATGTTACAACTATAACGAGTAAATTTAATCGTTTAACTTGTGAAGAATTAAAAAGGTACCTGACTTCTAAATAAGCATTAAATAAGAATCTTAAATATCGCAAACAGTGATGTAGGTGTTACTCAAGAAAAAAGAACGTTTTATTTTTTAATTAGCACGAGTAAATGAACGAATATCGATAATATAATATAACGCTTAATATGAATTTTATCTGTCTGATTATTTAATAGCTTAACTTATTTCACAGTAACGTCATCGACTGCACTTAGGCTCTTTTCCCTTTTTGTCCAAACTAATCGATAGTCGAAAACTAGTATCATGTAGGTGTGAATATAGTCTTAGTTTGTAGAAACTATTAAAATGATAAAACTGGATATCGTATTAAATCGTAAAAGATGCCAATTTACGATAAAAATTAAGAAATCGTTCAATTTGATTTTGTTACAATGGAAAAACCGTCTCCTGCTATGTCAAAAAATCGTTACCGTTTGATTAACAAACCGACGCCTTGTTATGATATATAAGGAACACGGAGGTCGCGCGCGAGCTCTTTTGTGCCTGAAATTCCGGAGAGTGAACATCGAAGAAGAACATAAATATCAGGTAAGTAAGAAAAAATATCAAACAACAACATTGTAACTAGTAATTTATAACGTCTAAACCATTAATTTACAACACTTAAGCTATTAATTTATAACATTCAAGCCATTAATTTATAACATTTAAGGAATTAATTTATAACGTCTAAACTATTAATTTATAACATTTATGCTATTAATTTATAACATTTAAGCCATTAATTTCTAACTTTTGAACTGTTATTTTATACATTTAGCCATTAATTTATAACATTTAAACTATTAATTTATATCATCTAAGCCATTAAATTATAACATTCAAGCTATTAGGTTAAGTAAAAAGTTCTGAGCGTTTTTCGCTAGATGTCTTTAGTGAGCCATATCTCACGATGTGCACATCGCATCGAGTCATAGTATACACCGATTTCAAGGTGATATTACGCATCAAAAAGGTTCTTTGTCAGTTTTGTGTTCGGTGAAGCCAGTTGTGTGTTACAGCGTTCGAAAATGGAGATAAAAAAAGAGAAAATTCGATACATTCTTCAGTACCACTACGACCAAGGTGAAAAGGCGGAGCAGGCGGCCAAAAAAATTTGTGCTGTTTATGGACCCAGTACAGTATCGAATGCAACAGCAAAGCGGTGGTTCCAACGATTCCGTTCTGGTAATATGGACGTCGAAGATGAGGCACGCTCTGGTAGGCCAATCGTCGAAAATGTGGATAAAATCATGGAAATCGTCGAGTCGGACCGGCATGTGAGCACTTATTCCATTGCCCAGGAACTGAAGATTAGCCAGAAAACCGTTTGGAACCATTTGCATAAGGCTGGTCTCAAGAAGAAGCTCGACGTATGGGTGCCACATGAATTGACGCAAAAGAACCTTTTGGACCGAATTGATGCCTGCGATTCTTTGTTGAGACGTAACGAAATCGACCCATTTTTGAAGCGGATGGTGACTGGCGATGAAAAATGGGTCACATACGAGAACAACAGCCGAAAAAGATCGTGGTCCAATCGCGGTGGGCCGGCCCAAACGATCGCCAAGCGTGGATTAACGGCCAAGAAGGTTTTATTGTGTGTTTGGTGGGATTGGAAGGGAATCATCCATTATGAGCTGCTCCCATCGGGGCAAACACTTAATTCGGACCTCTATTGTCAACAACTGACCAGACTGAAGCAGGCGATCGACCAGAAGCGGCCAGAATTGGCCAATAGGAAAGGTGTTGTGTTCCATCAAGACAACGCCAGGCCGCACACATCTTTAACGACGCGTCAGAAGCTCCGAGAGCTTGGCTGGGAGGTTCTATCGCATCCGCCGTACAGTCCAGACCTGGCACCAAGCGATTATCACCTTTTTAAGTTTTTGCAAAATTTTCTTGATGGTACAAAACTGGCCTCAAGAGAGGCTTGTGAAAATGAGCTGGTCAAGTTTTTTACCAATAGGGACGAGGACTTCTTCAACCGCGGAATTATGAAATTGCCTTCAAAATGGACAAAAGTAATCGAACAAAACGGCGCATATTTAATCTAAATCGAATAATCTTGACTATGTTAATTTCATCGTCGAAATAAAGCGAAAAAGCGCTCAGAACTTTTTACTTCACCTAATATTAATTTATAACATTTAAACTGTTAATTTATAACATTTAAACCATTAATTTACAGCATTTAATGTGTTATTTTATACATTTAAGCCATTAATTTATAACATTTAAGCTATTAATTTATAACATTTAAGCCATTAATTTCTAACTTTTGAACTGTTATTTTATACATTTTGCCAATAATTTATAACATTTAAACTATTAATTTATATCATCTAAGCCATTAAATTATAACATTTAAGCTATTAATTTACAACATCTAAGCCACTAATTTACAATATTTAAACTATTAATTTATATCATCTAAGCCATTAATTTATAATATTTAAGCCATTAATCTAAAACAATTCCTCCATTAATTCTTAACAACTATACCAATAATTTATAACCATATTCTCCCATTAATTCAAAGTAATTGTGCTCTTAATTTATAACAGTTGTACCATTAATCGGAAGCAACTCTACATTCATTGATTTAAATCAGTACCATCAATGTGAGTGAATTAATGATTTATATTGTATTATTTTATTAACGAAATCTTTCAGGTCCCTGGATTGCTATTTTATTTCTATATAGCATTATTTTTTAATTTTAAATACAGTACTTAATTTCTCATTTCACTATTTTGTATAAAAGCAGTGGTAACGCAGAGTGTAATTTTAAGAAGTAATTTTCCATGTCTGCTAAAAACCAAGGAAACAACACCATATTCATGGAATCAAGGAAGCAAGTGTAGTTTAACCGAAGGCAACGACATCTTATCTGTAGCTGCACATGAGTCATAGGACATTTCAAATAGTGTTGTTGTTTTGCCTCGGAGTACCAAAACCGTTAGATTACAAGTAATTTAAAAACAAATATACTCCGGACAAAACAATGCCGCCGCTACAATGTCGCTTTATTATAAAATAATTTTACGTCTCTGCTTCCAATGCGTAAAAACTCATATGTAAATGGGACCCGAGCGTAGTTACCTCCTCGTTTTTGGTCCCGGTAATTGGTATCGTTTTCCAAATAATAATACACCAAGTACTATTTCGAATATAAGTATTATTATTCGAAAACGATATCAAGCTAAAAACTACATGAATATAATCTGGTCTTGATCACCCAAAATAGTTTTGGTGATCTAAACTGGACTAATACCCCCCGCGGGGGCAACGTGGGACATCGTGGAACATCGCAGGACACCGTGGCATGCGAGCGTATTAGCTTTAATTAATCATAAGATAGATACCTATGTTATGTACATTGTAAGCTCATTCTGTACAAAGATACTTATCTATCTTGGAACGACAAATAAAGATCTCGTCTCTCTTGATCCCCTCGCTTACCATACTGGAAAAATTGTTCCCACGATATATCGGTTCGCGATCAGTCAGTTCTTTCAAACTGTCGCTTGGCGTACTCGCTCGCGTTTATTTCGGGTGCGTGCGGGTCAATGTGCTCTAGACAACTCTTCGGATTCGTAAGTCGCCCAAGGACAGCTCTGTCTTGGTGACTGCTCAACGTTTGCATCGGATCACGGGAGTTGTCGCCGTGCCGGTGTTGCTTGCTAATCTGTTGGGGATTCACTCGTGGATCTGCAGTCCTGTCCGATTGGTACTTGGGTACTCGATCAGAGACCACCAATTTCACGTCCTCCGTAATCCTGTTCGGCCCCGCGGGAGTGGACCCCACGGTTCAGTTGAGGTATTGCCTTCGTAATCCTTGTCAGCGGTCCCTCCCCGTGAGTGGACCCCACTGTTCAGTTGGGGCTTCGTGCCTTGGTAATCCTGTTCAGCGGTCCCTCCCTGTGAGTGGACCCCACTGTTCAGTTGGGGCCTCTTGCCTTCGTAATCCTGTTCAGCGGTCCCTCCCCGGGTTCCACTTGTTCAGTTGGAGTGTGTCAAGTTGCTGGCCTATGTGCTGGATCCACGGCTGAATTACTAGTGGATCACTGGCATCATCTGTCGGCGCCATCGACCGCGACTCGTGTAAGTTTCGAACGGCGAAACAGGAATCGAGTTACGGCCAATTCTTGGGCTTTCCGTTGAACCTCGGGGTTATCTCGTGTACGGGGGTACGTCGCGTAGGTTTGTTAGTTCTTTCGAGAGATCGCGATCTCGTCCGTTTCGGGACAGTGTCAGTAGCTTCATCTTCTTCTTTTCGTTCCAAGTTAGATAAATGTGTCTTTGATACCGAATGTTGCCAGTAGGGATGCGAATTATTGTATATTTGTACTGATCGATGTAATCGTTGTCTGGGAGATAGATGATGCGTTAAGTATGCCTTGTTCTACGTTTGTAAAGATTCATGTTAGCGCTGCGTTGGAGATATGTGTTTCGCAGTTAGACTACGAAACAACTATTTCTTTACGCAGGCCCATGGTCAAGTAGAGTCAAAACTGGACATTCTGCCAATAGGTTGAATGTCGAGATCGATGTGTAGTGTTAAATAACCCATGGGCGGGTCTCGTGCGTAGTCACCTCCTCGTGGTGAGACCTGGTAATTGGCATCGTTTTCCAAAAATTAATCAGTCGATTAATCTTTGGAAAACGATACCAAGCCAAGAACTACGCAACAGTCCAGTTTGGATCACCAAAAGCCCCTAAGATCATTTTGGATGATCTACACTGGACTGCACTATTAATTTATGACATTTAAGCCATTAATTTACAATATTTACGTCATGAATTTACAACAATAAGTCACAAATTCATAACATTTAAGCTATTAATTTTTACATTTATACCATTAATTCCTAACATTCAAACTATTAATTTATAACACTTAAGCTATTAATTTATAACATTTAAGCAAATAATTAACAACGATTAAACTATTAATTTATAACAATTGAAACATTAATTGGCACATTTAAAACATTAATTTATAAGAATCAAACCATTCCTCGAGGAATCAGTAAGTCTCGCGCTAATAGTCCAATACATCGGTAGATTTAACGAAGAAATACGTAACCGCGATTACAGCCAATTAGATCATATTATTTGCTACATAATTAATAACTGTATCACTTACAGCGTTGCAGGCGGTATTGAAGAAATAAAGCCATTTTATGTTACAACTATAACGAGTAAATTTAATCGTTTAACTCGTGAAGAAATAAAAAGGTACCTGACTTCTAAATAAGCATTAAATAAGAATCTTAAATATCGCAAACAGTGATGTAGGTGTTACTCAAGAAAAAAGAACGTTTTATTTTTTAATTAGCACGAGTAAATGAACGAATATCGATATTATAATATAACGCTTAATATGAATTTTATCTGTCTGATTATTTAATAGCTTAACTTATTTCACAGTAACGTCATCGACTGCCCTTAGGCTCTTTTCCCTTTTTGTCCAATCTAATCGATAGTCGAAAACTAGTATCATGTAGGTGTGAATTTAGTCTTAGTTTGTAGAAACTATTAAAATGATAAAAATGGATATCGTATTAAATCGTAAATGATGCCAATTTACGATAAAAATTAAGAAATCGTTCAATTTGATTTTGTTACAATGGAAAGACCGTCTCCTGCTATGTCAAAAAATCGTTACCGTTTGATTAACAAACCGACGCCTTGTTAAGTTATATAAGGAACACGGAAGTCGCGCGCGAGCTCTTTTGTGCCTGAAATTCCGGAGAGTGAACATCGAAGAAGAACATAAATATCAGGTAAGTAAGAAAAAATATCAAACAACAACATTGTAACTAGTAATTTATAACGTCTAAACCATTAATTTACAACACTTAAGCTATTCATTTATAACATTCAAGCCATTAATTTATAACATTTAAGGAATTAATTTATAACGTCTAAACTATTAATTTATAACATTTATGCTATTAATTTATAACATTTAAGCCATTAATTTCTATCTTTTGAACTGTTATTTTATACATTTAGCCATTAATTTATAACATTTAAACTATTAATTTATATCATCTAAGCCATTAAATTATAACATTCAAGCTATTAATTTATAACATTTATACTGTTAATTTATAACATTTAAACCATTAATTTACAGCATTTAAAGTGTTATTTTATACATTTAAGCCATTAATTTATAACATTTAAGCAATTAGCTTCTAACATTTAAACTATTAATTTCTAACATTTAAGCCATTAATTTCTAACATTTAAGCAATTAATTGTCAACATCTGAGCCACTAATTTACAACATTTAAACTGTTGTTTTATACATTTAAGCTATTATTTTATAACATTTAAGCTATTAATTAACAACATCTAAGCCATTAATTTACAACATTTAAAGTGTTATTTTATACATTTAAGCTATTAATTTATAACATTTAAGCTATTAATTTATAACATTTAAGCCATTAATTTAGAATATTTACGTCATGAATTTACAACAATAAGTCACAAATTCATAACATTTATGTAAATTCGGCCAATCGCGGGGAGACGCAATCGCGAGGAGAGACGTCAACGGGAGTCGTAAATTCCCGTTACGATTATATTAATCGACACCACGAGTTGATCGATCCCCTGATTTCCGTTAAGATAATAGGGGTGATTAAGTTTATATAACACTGTGATTCACAGAATTATAAAATATATATTTCCAACACTTAAACTACACTGTTGAGTAGATACAAATCGTCAGTAACAACTTGTCGCACGAATATGAGATAGACACGAATAATAGAGCAAAGTTCGTACAGTCGAATTTCGTATGTTAGTGGACGGGAGAGTTAGATGCTACACGTCGACGTTGTTTTTCTTTCTACTAATTGTCGCCCTTAGGCTAGCACGGAAGAAAGCTCGGTGTGGGTGTGCCCTTTGCATGAAGAACGCGGATTCGTTATTCACGTTGTTCTTCAGGAAAAGTGAGGGCAACGATCCGCGATGTCGATTGGCTGTGACCCATGCTGAAACCTGAAGGAGTGAGTCGGAGTCCTCCTACCAACGTGGTTCATAAATGACCTTGCACATGGGAAAACTTAGCCTGTTCTGTTAGACAGATGTTTGGTTTTTCCTAATGGGCGCGTACCCGCTTTCTCCGCATTTTTGATTGCGCCTAATAAACCCAAGGACCTCTCTAAAAAACCAGATGTGCGTCGCAAATATTTCTAGCCTTAAGAAAACTTTCAGGACGACGGATGGAATGCAGATACATGTGTACAGAATGCAAGAGAAAGTTATGGTCGGTCCTCAGGTTTATTGAGGGTCGAAATGACGTTACGCAGGCCGTCGGCTGGCCGGTCGCGAGAGATGCAGCGCAGATGTTTTAGGCGACGTAACATCCTCCCCCCGTTGAGAGGGCACCGATCAAATTCTGCCTGTGGAGTCAGGTGCGTCGTTTGTCCATTTCCTTCGCTCCGGGTTGATGCTCGGATTCATCTGTTTCTGGTTGAATGGGTAAGGGGACCAATCTTTTGACACCACGGTCCAGGATACTCGTTGCCGTCTGCACGGTAGCGGTCCGTATGATTCCGTCGGCTCCTGGATGGACTTTGATTACGCGGCCCAAAGGCCACTGCATGGATGGGACGTTATCCTCCCTGAGGATTACGACGGTGCCTTCACGGATGTCGTGTTTTCCCTTGTCCCATTTGTTGCGGCGGGTCAGCTCGTTGAGGTACTCTCGATTCCACCTGCTCCAGAAGTACTGCTTGATCTGGTGGATGCGCTGCCAACTAGATAGCCGGCCTGATGGAACTGTCCTGAAATCACGCTCCCGTAAACTCGTTAATGTATCGCCGATTAGAAAGTGACCGGGAGTGAGGACAGGGGGATCTTTCGGATCGGACGAGATGGGAGTCAGTGGACGTGAATTGAGAATTGCTTCAATCTCAATCACAAGGGTGTTAAGGTGTTCAAAGGTCAAGAGCTCCGTGCCGACGACGCGGATGAGGTGACGTTTGAACGATTTTACGGCGGCTTCCCATAAACCGCCAAAATGTGGTGAGTTTGGGGGGTTGAAACGCCATTGTATCTGTCGGTCGGCGAGAAAATTCTGCACCTTTTCCTTGTGGTCGTCGGACTGTAATAGGGTTCGGAGTTCTTGTAATTCCCGATTAGCTCCGACGAAATTGGTGCCATTGTCGGTGAGGATGGTTGCGCAGTATCCTCTTCGGGAGATGAATCGGCGTAGAACGGCTAGGAATGCGTCGGTAGTTAGATCGCTGACTAACTCGATGTGGACGGCTTTTGTTGCTAGACATACGAATATGGCAACGTATACCTTGACTTTACTGCGGTTACGATTCCTTCTCTCTTTGATATAGAGCGGACCGCAGTAGTCGATTCCGACGTTCGTAAACGGCCGCGATTCGGTAATACGCGCCTCTGGTAAATCCCCCATCAAGTACTCTACTGGTGGAGGATTAGCTCTGCAGCAACGGACGCACCTTTTGATAGTGCGCCACACTTGGCTACGGCCGTCGATCGGCCAATAGCGTAGTCTCACGGCGTATAATGTAGCTTGTGTCCCTGTGTGGTGGTTGTTTCGATGTTCTTCGTTTATAATGATCTCGGTAATTGTCGATTTCGGCAAAATAATTGGATGCTTTTGCCTGAATGGGATAGCAGAGTTGGTCAGTCGTCCTCCGACGCGTAGTATCCCCTCTTCGTCGAGGAATGGATTTAGTGGCTGTAGTTTTCCTCCAACATCCTTGCTTCGATCTTTCTGCAGTATCCGAATCTCCGCTGCGAAGTGTCGGGATTGGATTATCTTGATCAATTTATTATGTGCGGTGGTTAATTCGTCCGTTGTTAGATGGGAGGATCGGTTCTGCTTATATTTCCATCGAAGACACCAAGAGACGACTCTTATTAGTCTTGTCCAGGATGAATATCCATGGAGGAGTGTGTTGTCGATGGTACTAGTTGTTAGACATATCGTCTTCTTTTGTTCTGGGAGTTCTCCCAGCGTCGTGGGTATCCAGATCGGCCAGTTTTCCTCTTGTTGTTTGAGCCATTCGGGTCCGTTTTTCCAGATGGTCGGGCGCAGAAATTCCTTGGGAGTCTGCACGCGGGAGATGAGATCTGCTGGATTATCGTTGGTGGGCACATGACGCCAATCGTCGATGTTTGTTTTCGTCTGGATCTCGGCTACGCGGTTCGCCACGAAGGTTTTCAACATGTGTGGCGAGGACTTGATCCACTGAAGCACTATAGTAGAATCCGTCCAATACACAGTGCGAGAAATCTTTATATTGAGGGACTTCTTTATCAAGGACATAAGTGAGGCGAGGAGTAATGCTCCGCTTAACTCGAGTCGTGGGATTGTCAACGATTTTAGTGGCGCGACCTTAGATCGAGCCGTGAGTATCTGAGTTTGTGTGTGTCCCTCCGGATTGGTGCTGCGTAGATAGACACATGCTCCGTATGCCCTTTCACTGGCGCCGCAGAAACCGTGCAGCTCTATATGATTAGCTGCCTTGATTATGGTTTTACGAGGGAACCGAATATCATTAAGCAAGGGTAGTTGGATATGATATCGATCCCATTCAGTATGCAACTCTGCTGGTAGGGATTCGTCCCAATCAATTTTTAATGCCCAGACGCGTTGAAGCAATATTTTTGCTTTGACAATCACTGGCGCGAGCAAACCAAGTGGATCATAGATTCGGGCTATCACCGAACTCATTGATCGTTTAGTGACTCGAGTGATGGTCGCTGTGGGTTCAACTGAGTAAAGGATTGCGTCTTCCTGAGAATCCCAATAAATGCCTAAAGTCTTCAACGTCTGTGACTCGCCCAATTGTAGCCTTCTATTGGTATCTCTTTCTGTTAGTCCTCGCAATATGTCCTTGTCATTGGATGCCCATTCCCGGATATGTAAGCCGGCCGATCTGAGAAGGTCTGTGAGTTCGTGTCTTACCGATAGTAATTCTTCTTTTGTGTCGGCTCCAGTGAGGGCATCGTCGACATAAAAATCGCGCTGCACAACCGCTGCTGCTCGCGGGAATCGATGTCCTTCGTCTTCTGCTAATTGTTTGAGGCATCGGAGGGCCAAGTATGGGGCAGCTGATAGTCCGAACGTCACGGTGTTAAGTTGATATGTATCGACCTCCCCGTTGGAATTACGCCATAGAATGAGTTGATATTTACGATCTTCTGGACGTACGAGGATTTGTCGATACATCTTCTCAATGTCACCCGTTAGAACATATTGATGCGACCGGAATCTCAATAGAATTTCAATTAGATCTTCCTGTAATTTAGGTCCTGTATGTAGCATGTCGTTGAGGGATACTCCGGTAGTGCTGATTGCTGATCCGTCGAAAACAACTCGGAGTTTCGTAGTATCACTCGATTCCTTTATCACGCCGTGATGAGGCAAATAATAACCGTTGGTTGTGGGAAGGTCAGGCGTGATCTTCGTCATATGACCCAAGTCTAGATACTCTTGAATCACCGCACTATACGCGGCTTCGAATTGCTTGTCGCGTTGGAATCGGCGATGGAGCGAGGCGAGTCTACTCATGGCAACGGACCTTGACGTCCCCAGCGTGGGAAGCTTCTCGTTGAATGGCAGGGCGACGACGTATCGCCCTTCCTTGTTGCGTTGGACATGGTTGCGGAAATGCTCCTCACATTGTAATTCCGCCTCTGAGAAATGCGTGGTAGGTGGTCCCTCATCGATTTCCCAAAAACGTGCGAGATCCGCTTGTAGGTCGGTGGTGGTGACGTGAAAGGAATGGATCCCCGCGCGAGCTGGCGGGCTCCCCCCGATAACCCAACCGAATCGAGTCTTTTGCAAACACAGCTCCGTATCGGTGGATTGGGATAGTTTGATCTGTCCGACACAAAAGGATGCTAAGGTTGGTCCCGAACTCAATAATATGTCGATCGGGCCTGGTCGATGAAATGCTGGGTCGGCTAATTTTATATTTTTGGGTAGCTGGATGACGGACCTATCGATTGGTTGATCTGGAACGACTGCCGATATTATTGGGATTACTAAGAACGTTACTATGCGTTTATATTTGCCATCCATAGAAACAATGGTGGCCGTGATCTGGCTCTTGGCAATTGTCGTCAAATCATCGAGGGTGCCGATTGGGACTGAACATCTCCTTCGTTTCATACCGAGGGATTTTGCGAATTTCTCACTCATGAAATTCATACTAGATCCGGTATCTAGCAATGCTCTGGCTCGGATTGGTGAGGCCCTTTTGTCTAGCACATCGATCTGTGCTGTGACCAGTAGATCGTGATGTAGTATGCCGTTTGGAGATGTATTTTCCCATTCGGTCCACCCTTTTGTAGTTTGTTGAGCTAGTCAGTTTAGCTCGGGTTGGGACTTGGATAAGGTGTGTATGGCGGTGCCCTTGGTCCGTGGGGAGCTTGACTCAGGAACTTTCGAGTCTTTAGGAGCCGAATATGTATGCTTCCGGGATGATTCGGTTGTCCGTCTGGACTTATGATACGAACGTGACTTCGATGATCCCGGGGGGGATTGTCTCTTAGATCGTTTATGCGATGAACGACTGCCCGGCGACCGACCGCTCGATGAACGACTGCGCGACGACCGACCGCTCGACGACCGACCGCTCGATGACCGACCGCTCGAGGACCGACCGCTCGATGACCGACCGCTAGACGACCGACTGCTGGACGACCGATTGCTAGATGACTGACTACTCGACGAACGTGGAATTATCTGCGTTTGCTCTCGGTGTAGGTAGGTGTTGTGTCGTTGCCCGCAGATATGACACGAACCCGCTGTGCACTGTGTCAGCGAATGTCCGCTGCCTAGGCAGTTTATACATAACGCTGCCCCTTTTACGATTTGAAAGCGTTCTACCGCCGATTTGGCTTTGAAGACCTTACAATGTCTGAGTACGTGGGGTCCGCTGCAGGTCGGGCACACTAATGTCTTGCTGGTTGTGGCAAAGGTTCGGCCGCGCGGTACGTTTTGTCGATGACGATGTTTTTTGTGGGTTGATCCTTTCGTTTCCTTTGATTTAGAAAGGAGTTGATTACCGTTTGCCCGTGTTTTCAGAAATTCCATCAGATGTTGATAGGAAGGCACGTCTTGGTTTGGCAACGTGCGCTGCCATTTACGCATGCTGGACGAAGGTAATTTCGATGCAAGCAACTCGATAATCACTATATCTGATGTTACAGGCTGCCCTAATTTTTCGAGCGCTTTCAAATTTACGCTGACGGTTTCCAGCAAATCTTCAATGGCTTCTGGAGTTTCCCTTTTTATTTCGGGATAACTGCGCAGTAATTCCCAATGACGCATACAGATCCGGAGGGCACAATTAAATTTCTCCTTCAGTGTGTTGAGCGCGATGGGATAGTTGGCCTCTGTGAGTTCTAAGGATTGTATGCTCCGTGCGGCCCGTCCAGTTATAGAGGAGCGTAGATGTTGAAACCTTTGGACGTTAGTTAAGTTCTCATTGCGATCCACTGTGGATAAGAACGTGTCGTAGAAATAGGTCCAGTTCTCGAGGGCACCGTCGAATTGAGGTAAACGGACCTCTGGCAAAGTGATTGGTCTCGTCTCCGGTTTCACGCATGGATCGCGGGTCTTTGTTGGCGAAGGGGTTACTGATGGTAGTCGGTCGAAGAGGTCCATGATCTGTACGTCAATCCTATGATGCTCTCGCAATAAAGAATCTGCACGAGCTATTTCCCCCTCATCTAACACTTCTAATTCCTCTTGCACCGCGCAGATTTTTCGCCAATTTTCGTCGAACGAATTACGGCAAGCTGTTAGATAGTTTTTGTCTACCCGTTCAGACTCTTCATATTCCTCGAGTTGACGCTTCGTGGTTGCAAATCGGCTGACTAAGGCACTTCGTCTACGCCGCAACGTGCTGATCGATTCAGCTTGAGCCATATTTGAATTTAATAATCGGAATGGGCTTACCTTAATCAAATGGACGTTGATCTAGGAATCGGTAGCTACTCGTTACAGTGCGGTGTGGGCTCGCGTATGTGCTGAGCGATGAAGGAGTTCCTTTCCGAGGGCAGCTCCTTTGGTTAGTTGCTTAAGTCGTTGGAATGTGGATTTCACGCGACACTGTATAGTCACGGGTCAATGCACTTTTTAATGGCGCAAAATCCGGCTCGAAGGACCATGTAAATTCGGCCAATCGCGGGGAGACGCAATCGCGAGGAGAGACGTCAACGGGAGTCGTTAATTCCCGTTACGATTATATTAATCGACACCACGAGTTGATCGATCCCCTGATTTCCGTTAAGATAATAGGGGTGATTAAGTTTATATAACACTGTGATTCACAGAATTATAAAATATATATTTCCAACACTTAAACTACACTGTTGAGTAGATACAAATCGTCAGTAACAACTGGTCGCACGAATATGAGATAGACACGAATAATAGAGCAAAGTTCGTACAGTCGAATTTCGTATGTTAGTGGACGGGAGAGTTAGATGCTACACGTCGACGTTGTTTTTCTTTCTACTAATTGTCGCCCTTAGGCTAGCACGGAAGAAAGCTCGGTGTGGGTGTGCCCTTTGCATGAAGAACGCGGATTCGTTATTCACGTTGTTCGTCAGGAAAAGCGAGGGCAACGATCCGCGATGTCGATTGGCTGTGACCCATGCTGAAACCTGAAGGAGTGAGTCGGAGTCCTCCTACCAACGTGGTTCATAAATGACCTTGCACATGGGAAAACTCAGCCTGTTCTGTTAGACAGATGTTTGGTTTTTCCTAATGGGCGCGTACCCGCTTTCTCCGCATTTTTGATTGCGCCTAATAAACCCAAGGACCTCTCTAAAAAACCAGATGTGCGTCGCAAATATTTCTAGCCTTAAGAAAACTTTCAGGACGACGGATGGAATGCAGATACATGTGTACAGAATGCAAGAGAAAGTTATGGTCGGTCCTCAGGTTTATTGAGGGTCGAAATGACGTTACGCAGGCCGTCGGCTGGCCGGTCGCGAGAGATGCAGCGCAGATGTTTTAGGCGACGTAACAATTTAAGCTATTAATTTTTACATTTATACCATTAATTCCTAACATTCAAACTATTAATTTATAACACTTAAGCTATTAATTTATAACATTTAAGCAAATAATTAACAACGATTAAACAATTAATTTATAACAATTGAAACATTAATTGGCACATTTAAAACATTAATTTATAAGAATCAAACCATTCCTCGGAGAATCAGTAAGTCTCGCGCTAATAGCCCAATACATCGATAGATTTAACGAAGAAATACGTAACCGCGATTACAGCCAATTAGATCATATTATTTGCTACATAATTAATAACTGTATCACGTACAGCGATGCAGAAGGTATTGAAGAAATAAAGCCATTTTATGTTACAACTATAACGAGTAAATTTAATCGTTTAACTTGTGAAGAATTAAAAAGGTACCTGACTTCTAAATAAGCATTAAATAAGAATCTTAAATATCGCAAACAGTGATGTAGGTGTTACTCAAGAAAAAAGAACGTTTTATTTTTTAATTAGCACGAGTAAATGAACGAATATCGATAATATAATATAACGCTTAATATGAATTTTATCTGCCTGATTATTTAATAGCTTAACTTATTTCACAGTAACGTCATCGACTGCCCTTAGGCTCTTTTCCCTTTTTGTCCAAACTAATCGATAGTCGAAAATTAGTATCATGTAGGTGTGAATTTAGTCTTAGTTTGTAGAAACTATTAAAATGATAAAAATGGATATCGTATTAAATCGTAAAAGATGCCAATTTACGATAAAAATTAAGAAATCGTTCAATTTGATTTTGTTACAATGGAAAAACCGTCTCCTTCTATGTCAAAAAATCGTTACCGTTTGATTAACAAACCGACGCCTTGTTAAGTTATATAAGGAACACGGAAGTCGCGCGCGAGCTCTTTTGTGCCTGAAATTCCAGAGAGTGAACATCGAAGAAGAACATAAATATCAGGTAAGTAAGAAAAAATATCAAACAACAATATTGTAACTAGTAATTTATAACGTCTAAACCATTAATTTACAACAATTAAGCTATTAATTTATAACATTCAAGCCATTAATTTATAACATTTATGGAATTAATTTATAACGTCTAAACTATTAATTTATAACATTTATGCTATTAATTTATAACATTTAAGCCATTAATTTCTAACTTTTGAACTGTTATTTTATACATTTAGCCATTAATTTATAACATTTAAACTATTAATTTATATCATCTAAGCCATTAAATTATAACATTCAAGCTATTAATTTATAACATTTAAACTGTTAATTTATAACATTTAAACCATTAATTTACAGCATTTAAAGTGTTATTTTATACATCTAAGCCATTAATTTATAACATTTAAGCAAATAATTTATAACATTTAAACTATTAATTTCTAACATTTAAGCCATTAATTTCTAACATTTAAGCAATTAATTGACAACATCTGAGCCACTAATTTACAACATTTAAACTGTTGTTTTATACATTTAAGCTATTATTTTATAACATTTAAGCTATTAATTAACAACATCTAAGCCATTAATTTACAACATTTAAAGTGTTATTTTATACATTTAAGCCATTAATTTATAACATTTAAGCTATTAATTTATAACATTTAAGCCATTAATTTCTAACTTTTGAACTGTTATTTTATACATTTAGCCATTAATTTATAACATTTAAACTATTAATTTATATCATCAAAGCCATTAAATTATAACATTTAAGCTATTAATTTACAACATCTAAGCCACTAATTTACAATATTTAAACTATTAATTTATATCATCTAAGCCATTAATTTATAATATTTAAGCCATTAATCTAAAACAATTCCTCCATTAATTCTTAACAACTATACCAATAATTTATAACCATATTCTCCCATTAATTCAAAGTAATTGTGCTCTTAATTTATAACAGTTGTACCATTAATCGGAAGCAACTCTACATTCATTGATTTAAATCAGTACCATCAATGTGAGTGAATTAATGATTTATATTGTATTATTTTATTAACGAAATCTTTCAGGTCCCTGGATTGCTATTTTATTTCTATATAGCATTATTTTTTAATTTTAAATACAGTACTTAATTTCTCATTTCACTATTTTGTATAAAAGCAGTGGTAGCAGAGTGTAATTTTAAGATGTAATTTTTCCATGTCTGCTAAAAACCAAGGAAAACAACACCATATTCATGGAATCAAGGAAGCAAGTGTAGTTTAACCGAAGGCAACGACATCTTATCTGTAGCTGCACATGAGTCATAGGACATTTCAAATAGTGTTGTTGTATTGCCTCGGAGTACCAAAACGTTAGATTACAAGTAATTTAAAAACAAATAAACTCCGGACAAAACAATGCCGCCGCTTACACTGTCGCTTTATTATAAAATAATTTTACATCTCTGCTTCCAATGCGTAAAAACTCATATGTAAATGGGACCCGAGCGTAGTTACCTCCTCGTGGTGGGTCCCGGTAATTGGTATCGTTTTCCAAATAATAATACACCAAGTACTACTTCGAATATTAGTATTATTATTCGAAAACGATATCAAGCTAAAAACTACTTGAATATAGTCTGGTCTTGATCACCCAAAATAGTTTTGGTGATCTAAACTGGACTAATACCCCCCCGCGGGGGCAACGTGGGACATCGTGGGACATCGCAGGACACCGTGGGATGCGAGCGTATTAGCTTTAATTAATCATAAGGTAGATACCTATGTTATGTACATTGTAAGCTCATTCTGTACAAAGATACTTATTTATCTTGGAACGACAAATAAAGATCTCGTCTCTCTTGATCCCCTCGCTTACCATACTGGAAAAATTGTTCCCACGATATATCGGTTCGCGATCACTCAGTTCTTTCAAACTGTCGCGTGGCGTACTCGCTCGCGTGTATTTCGGGTGCGTGCGGGTCAATGTGCTCTAGACAACTCTTCGGATTCGTAAGTCGCCCAAGGACAGCTCTGTCTTGGTGACTGCTCAACGTTTGCATCGGATCACGGGAGTTGTCGTCGTGGCGGTGATGCTTGCTAATCTGTTGGGGATTCAGTCGTGGATCTGCAGTCCTGTCCGATTGGTACTTCGGTACTCGGTCAGGGACCAGCAATTTCACGTCCTCCGTAATCCTGTTCGGCCCCGCGGGAGTGGACCCCACTGTTCAGTTGAGGTATTGCCTTCGTAATCCTGTTCAGCGGTCCCTCCCCGTGAGTGGACCCCACTGTTCAGTTGGGGCCTCGTGCCTCGGTAATCCTGTTCAGCGGTCCCTCCCTTTGAGTGGACCCCACTGTTCAGTTGGGGCCTCTTGCCTTCGTAATCCTGTTCAGCGGTCCCTCCCCGGGTTCCACTTGTTCAGTTGGAGTGTGTCAAGTTGCTGGCCTATGTGCTGGATCCACGGCTGAATTACTAGTGGATCACTGGCATCATCTGTCGGCGCCATCGACCGCGACTCGTGTAAGTTTCGAACGGCGAAACAGGAATCGAGTTACGGCCAATTCTTGGGCTTTCCGTTGAACCTCGGAGTTATCTCGTGTACGGGGGTACGTCGCGTAGGTTTGTTAGTTCTTTCGAGAGATCGCGATCTCGTCCGTTTCGGGACAGTGTCAGTAGCTTCATCTTCTTCTTTTCGTTCCAAGTTAGATAAATGTGTCTTTGATACCGAATGTTGCCAGTAGGGATGCGAATTATTGTATATTTGTACTGATCGATGTAATCGTTTTGTGGGAGATAGATGATGCGTTACGTATGCCTTGTTCTACGTTTGTAAAGATTCATGTTAGCGCTGCGTTGGAGATATGTGTTTCGCAGTTAGACTACGAAACAACTATTTCTTTACGCAGGCCCATGGTCAAGTAGTGTCAAAACTGGACATTCTGCCAATAGGTTGAGTGTCGAGATCGATGTGTAGTGTTAAATAACCCATGGGCGGGTCTCGTGCGTAGTCACCTCCTCGTGGTGAGACCTGGTAATTGGTATCGTTTTCCAAATAATAATACACCAAGTACTATTTCGAATATTAGTATTATTATTCGAAAACGATATCAAGCTAAAAACTACTTGAATATAGTCTGGTCTTGATCACCCAAAATAGTTTTGGTGATCTAAACTGGACTAATACCCCCCCGCGGGGGCAACGTGGGACATCGTGGGACATCGCAGGACACCGTGGGATGCGAGCGTATTAGCTTTAATTAATCATAAGATAGATACCTATGTTATGTACATTGTAAGCTCATTCTGTACAAAGATACTTATCTATCTTGGAACGACAAATAAAGATCTCGTCTCTCTTGATCCCCTCGCTTACCATACTGGAAAAATTGTTCCCACGATATATCGGTTCGCGATCACTCAGTTCTTTCAAACTGTCGCGTGGCGTACTCGCTCGCGTGTATTTCGGGTGCGTGCGGGTCAATGTGCTCTAGACAACTCTTCGGATTCGTAAGTCGCCCAAGGACAGCTCTGTCTTGGTGACTGCTCAACGTTTGCATCGGATCACGGGAGTTGTCGTCGTGGCGGTGATGCTTGCTAATCTGTTGGGGATTCAGTCGTGGATCTGCAGTCCTGTCCGATTGGTACTTCGGTACTCGGTCAGGGACCAGCAATTTCACGTCCTCCGTAATCCTGTTCGGCCCCGCGGGAGTGGACCCCACTGTTCAGTTGAGGTATTGCCTTCGTAATCCTGTTCAGCGGTCCCTCCCCGTGAGTGGACCCCACTGTTCAGTTGGGGCCTCGTGCCTTGGTAATCCTGTTCAGCGGTCCCTCCCCGGGTTCCACTTGTTCAGTTGGAGTGTGTCAAGTTGCTGGCCTATGTGCTGGATCCACGGCTGAATTACTAGTGGATCACTGGCATCATCTGTCGGCGCCATCGACCGCGACTCGTGTAAGTTTCGAACGGCGAAACAGGAATCGAGTTACGGCCAATTCTTGGGCTTTCCGTTGAACCTTGGGGTTATCTCGTGTACGGGGGTACGTCGCGTAGGTTTGTTAGTTCTTTCGAGAGATCGCGATCTCGTCCGTTTCATGACAGTGTCAGTAGCTTCATCTTCTTCTTTTCGCTCCAAGTTAGATAAATGTGTCTTTGATACCGAATGTTGTCAGTAGGGATGCGAATTATTGTTTATTTGTACTGATCGATGTAATCGTTGTGTGGGAGATAGATGATGCGTTACGTATGCCTTGTTCTACGTTTGTAAAGATTCATGTTAGCGCTGCGTTGGAGATATGTGTTTCGCAGTTAGACTACGAAACAACTATTTCTTTACGCAGGCCCATGGTCAAGTAGTGTCAAAACTGGACATTCTGCCAATAGGTTGAATGTCGAGATCGATGTGGAGTGTTAAATAACCCATGGGCGGGTCTCGTGCGTAGTCACCTCCTCGTGGTGAGACCTGGTAATTGGCATCGTTTTCCAAAAATTAATCAGTCGATTAATCTTTGGAAAACGATACCAAGCCAAGAATTACGCAACAGTCCAGTTTGGATCAACAAAAGCCGCTAAGATCATTTTGGATGATCTACACTGGACTGCACTATTAATTTATAACATTTAAGCCATTAATTTACAATATTTACGTCATGAATTTACAACAATAAGTCAGAAATTCATAACATTTAAGCTATTAATTTTTACATTTATACCATTAATTCCTAACACTCAAACTATTAATTTATAACACTTAAGCTATTAATTTATAACATTTAAGCAAATAATTAACAACGATTAAACTATTAATTTATAACAATTGAAACAATAATTGGCACATTTAAAACATTAATTTATAAGAATCAAACCATTCCTCGAGGAATCAGTAAGTATCGCGCTAATAGCCCAATACATCGATAGATTTAACGAAGAAATACGTAACCGCGATTACAACCAATTAGATCATATTATTTGCTACATAATTAATAACTGTATCACGTACAGCGATGCAGGCGGTATTGAAGAAATAAAGCCATTTTATGTTGCAACTATAACGAGTAAATTTAATCGTTTAACTTGTGAAGAATTAAAAAGGTACCTGACTTCTAAATAAGCTTTAAATAAGAATCTTAAATATCGCAAACAGTGATGTAGGTGTTACTCAAGAAAAAAGAACGTTTTATTTTTTAATTAGCACGAGTAAATGAACGAATATCGATAATATAATATAACGCTTAATATGAATTTTATCTGTCTGATTATTTAATAGCCCAACTTATTTCACAGTAACGTCATCGACTGCCCTTAGGCTCTTTTCCCTTTTTGAACAAACTAATCGATAGTCGAAAACTAGTATCATGTAGGTGTGAATTTAGTCTTAGTTTGTAGAAACTATTAAAATGATAAAAATGGATATCGTATTAAATCGTAAAAGATGCCAATTTACGATAAAAATTAAGAAATCGTTCAATTTGATTTTGTTACAATGGAAAAACCGTCTCCTGCTATGTCAAAAAATCGTTACCGTTTGATTAACAAACCGACGCCTTGTTAAGTTATATAAGGAACACGGAAGTCTCGCGCGAGCTCTTTTGTGCCTGAAATTCCGGAGAGTGAACATCGAAGAAGAACATAAATATCAGGTAAGTAAGAAAAAATATCGAACTACAACATTGTAACTAGTAATTTATAACGTCTAAACCATTAATTTACAACACTTAAGCTATTAATTTATAACATTCAAGCCATTAATTTATAACATTTAAGGAATTAATTTATAACGTCTATACTATTAATTTATAACATTTATGCTATTAATTTATATCATTTAAGCCATTAATTTCTAACTTTTGAACTGTTATTTTATACATTTAGCCATTAATTTTTAACATTTAAACCATTAATTTATATCATCTAAGCCATTAAATTATAACATTCAAGCTATTAATTTATAACATTTAAACTGTTAATTTATAACATTTAAACCATTAATTTACAGCATTTAAAGTGTTATTTTATACATTTAAGCCATTAATTTATAACATTTAAGCAATTAATTTATAACATTTAAACTATTAATTTCTAACATTTAAGCCATTAATTTCTAACATTTAAGCAATTAATTGACAACATCTGAGCCACTAATTTACAACGTTTAAACTGTTGTTTTATACATTTAAGCTATTATTTTATAACATTTAAGCTATTAATTAACAACATCTAAGCCATTAAATTATAACATTTGAGCTATTAATTTACAACATCTAGGCCACTAATTTACAATATTTAAACTATTAATTTATATCATCTAAGCCATTAATTTATAATATTTAAGCCATTAATCTAAAACAATTCCTCCATTAATTCTTAACAACTATACCAATAATTTATAACCATATTCTCCCATTAATTCAAAGTAATTGTGCTCTTAATTTATAACAGTTGTACCATTAATCGGAAGCAACTCTACATTCATTGATTTAAATCAGTACCATCAATGTGAGTGAATTAATGATTTATATTGTATTATTTTATTAACGAAATCTTTCAGATCCCTGGTTTGCTATTTTATTTCTATGTAGCATTATTTTTTAATTTTAAACACAGTACATAATTTCTCATTTCACTATTTTGTATAAAAGCAGTGGTAACGCAGAGTGTAATTTTAAGATGTAATTTTCCATGTCTGCTAAAAACCAAGGAAACAACACCATATTCATGGAATCAAGGAAGCAAGTGTAGTTTAACCGAAGGCAACGACATCTTATCTGTAGCTGCACATGAGTCATAGGACATTTCAAATAGTGTTGTTGTTTTGCCTCGGAGTACCAAAACCGTTAGATTACAAGTAATTTAAAAACAAATAAACTCCGGACAAAACAATGCCGCCGCTACAATGTCGCTTTATTATAAAATAATTTTACATCTCTGCTTCCAATGCGTAAAAACTCATATGTAAATGGGACCCGAGCGTAGTTACCTCCTCGTGGTGGGTCCCGGTAATTGGTATCGTTTTCCAAATAATAATACACCAAGTACTATTTCGAATATTAGTATTATTATTCGAAAACGATATCAAGCTAAAAACTACTTGAATATAGTCTGGTCTTGATCACCCAAAATAGTTTTGGTGATCTAAACTGGACTAATACCCCCCCGCGGGGGCAACGTGGGACATCGTGGGACATCGCAGGACACCGTGGGATGCGAGCGTATTAGCTTTAATTAATCATAAGATAGATACCTATGTTATGTACATTGTAAGCTCATTCTGTACAAAGATACTTATCTATCTTGGAACGACAAATAAAGATCTCGTCTCTCTTGATCCCCTCGCTTACCATACTGGAAAAATTGTTCCCACGATATATCGGTTCGCGATCACTCAGTTCTTTCAAACTGTCGCGTGGCGTACTCGCTCGCGTGTATTTCGGGTGCGTGCGGGTCAATGTGCTCTAGACAACTCTTCGGATTCGTAAGTCGCCCAAGGACAGCTCTGTCTTGGTGACTGCTCAACGTTTGCATCGGATCACGGGAGTTGTCGTCGTGCCGGTGATGCTTGCTAATCTGTTGGGGATTCAGTCGTGGATCTGCAGTCCTGTCCGATTGGTACTTCGGTACTCGGTCAGGGACCAGCAATTTCACGTCCTCCGTAATCCTGTTCGGCCCCGCGGGAGTGGACCCCACTGTTCAGTTGAGGTATTGCCTTCGTAATCCTGTTCAGCGGTCCCTCCCCGTGAGTGGACCCCACTGTTCAGTTGGGGCCTCGGGCCTTGGTAATCCTGTACAGCGGTCCCTCCCTGTGAGTGGAGCCCACTGTTCAGTTGGGGCCTCTTGCATTCGTAATCCTGTTCAGCGGTCCCTCCCCGGGTTCCACTTGTTCAGCTGGAGTGTGTCAAGTTGCTGGCCTATGTGCTGGATCCACGGCTGAATTACTAGTGGATCACTGGCATCATCTGTCGGTGCCATCGACCGCGACTCGTATAAGTTTCGAACGGCGAAACAGGAATCGAGTTACGGCCAATTCTTGGGCTTTCCGTTGAACCTCGGGGTTATCTCGTGTACGGGGGTACGTCGCGTAGGTTTGTTAGTTCTTTCGAGAGATCGCGATCTCGTCCGTTTCGGGACAGTGTCAGTAGCTTCATCTTCTTCTTTTCGCTCCAAGTTAGATAAATGTGTCTTTGATACCGAATGTTGCCAGTAGGGATGCGAATTATTGTATATTTGTACTGATCGATGTAATAGTTGTGTGGGAGATAGATGATGCGTTACGTATGCCTTGTTCTACGTTTGTAAAGATTCATGTTAGCGCTGCGTTGGAGATATGTGTTTCGCAGTTAGACTACGAAACAACCATTTCTTTACGCAGGCCCATGGTCAAGTAGTGTCAAAACTGGACATTCTGCCAATAGGTTGAATGTCGAGATCGATGTGTAGTGTTAAATAACCCATGGGCGGGTCTCGTGCGTAGTCACCTCCTCGTGGTGAGACCTGGTAATTGGCATCGTTTTCCAAAAATTAATCAGTCGATTAATCTTTGGAAAACGATACCAAGCCAAGAACTACGCAACAGTCCAGTTTGGATCAACAAAAGCCCCTAAGATCATTTTGGATGATCTACACTGGACTGCACTATTAATTTATAACATTTAAGTCATTAATTTACAATATTTACGTCATGAATTTACAACAATAAGTCACAAATTCATAACATTTAAGCTATTAATTTTTACATTTATACCATTAATTCCTAACACTCAAACTATTAATTTATAACACTTAAGCTATTAATTTATAACATTTAAGCAAATAATTAACAACGATTAAACTATTAATTTATAACAATTGAAACAATAATTGGCACATTTAAAACATTAATTTATAAGAATCAAACCATTCCTCGAGGAATCAGTAAGTCTCGCGCTAATAGCCCAATACATCGATAGATTTAACGAAGAAATACGTAACCGCGATTACAACCAATTAGATCATATTATTTGCTACATAATTAATAACTGTATCACGTACAGCGATGCAGGCGGTATTGAAGAAATAAAGCCATTTTATGTTACAACTATAACGAGTAAATTTAATCGTTTAACTTGTGAAGAATTAAAAAGGTACCTGACTTCTAAATAAGCATTAAATAAGAATCTTAAATATCGCAAACAGTGATGTAGGTGTTACTCAAGAAAAAAGAACGTTTTATTTTTTAATTAGCACGAGTAAATGAACGAATATCGATAATATAATATAACGCTTAATATGAATTTTATCTGTCTGATTATTTAATAGCTTAACTTATTTCACAGTAACGTCATCGACTGCACTTAGGCTCTTTTCCCTTTTTGTCCAAACTAATCGATACTCGAAAACTAGTATCATGTAGGTGTGAATTTAGTCTTAGTTTGTAGAAACTATTAAAATGATAAAAATGGATATCGTATTAAATCGTAAAAGATGATAATTTACGATAAAAATTAAGAAATCGTTCGATTTGATTTTGTTACAATGGAAAAACCGTCTCCTGCTATGTCAAAAAATCGTTACCGTTTGATTAACAAACCGACGCCTTGTTAAGTTATATAAGGAACACGGAAGTCGCGCGCGAGCTCTTTTGTGCCTGAAATTCCGGAGAGTGAACATCGAAGAAGAACATAAATATCAGGTAAGAAAGAAAAAATATCAAACAACAACATTGTAACTAGTAATTTATAACGTCTAAACCATTAATTTACAACACTTAAGCTATTAATTTATAACATTCAAGCCATTAATTTATAACATTTAAGGAATTAATTTATAACGTCTAAACTATTAATTTATAACATTTATGCTATTAATTTGTAACATTTAAGCCATTAATTTCTAACATTTAAGCAATTAATTGACAACATCTGAGCCACTAATTTACAACATTTAAACTGTTGTTTTATACATTTAAGCTATTATTTTATAACATTTAAGCTATTAATTAACAACATCTAAGCCATTAATTTACAACATTTAAAGTGTTATTTTATACATTTAAGCTATTAATTTATAACATTTAAGCTATTAATTTATAACATTTAAGCCATTAATTTCTAACTTTTGAACTGTTATTTTATACATTTAGCCATTAATTTATAACATTTAAACTATTAATTTATATCATCTAAGCCATTAAATTATAACATTCAAGCTATTAACTTATAAAATTTAAACTGTTAATTTATAACATTTAAACCATTAATTTACAGCATTTAAAGTGTTATTTTATACATTTAAGCCATTAATTTATAACATTTATGCTATTAATTTACAACATCTAAGCCACTAATTTACAATATTTAAACTATTAATTTATATCATCTAAGCCATTAATTTATAATATTTAAGCCATTAATCTAAAACAATTCCTCCATTAATTCTTAACAACTATACCAATAATTTATAACCATATTCTCCCATTAATTCAAAGTAATTGTGCTCTTAATTTATAACAGTTGTACCATTAATCGGAAGCAACTCTACATTCATTGATTTAAATCAGTACCATCAATGTGAGTGAATTAATGATTTATATTGTATTATTTTATTAACGAAATCTTTCAGGTCCCTGAATTGCTATTTTATTTCTATATAGCATTATTTTTTAATTTTAAATACAGTACTTAATTTCTCATTTCACCATTTTGTATAAAAGCAGTGGTAACGCAGAATGTAATTTTAAGATGTAATTTTCCATGTCTGCTAAAAACCAAGGAAACAACACCATATTCATGGAATCAAGGAAGCAAGTGTAGTTTAACCGAAGGCAACGACATCTTATCTGTAGCTGCACATGAGTCATAGGACATTTCAAATAGTGTTGTTGTTTTGCCTCGGAGTACCAAAACCGTTAGATTACAAGTAATTTAAAAACAAATAAACTCCGGACAAAACAATGCCGCCGCTACAATGTCGCTTTATTATAAAATAATTTTACATCTCTGCTTCCAATGCGTAAAAACTCATATGTAAATGGGACCCGAGCGTAGTTACCTCCTCGTGGTGGGTCCCGGTAATTGGTATCGTTTTCCAAATAATAATACACCAAGTACTATTTCGAATATTAGTATTATTATTCGAAAACGATATCAAGCTAAAAACTACTTGAATATAGTCTGGTCTTGATCACCCAAAATAGTTTTGGTGATCTAAACTGGACTAATACCCCCCCGCGGGGGCAACGTGGGACATCGTGGGACATCGCAGGACACCGTGGGATGCGAGCGTATTAGCTTTAATTAATCATAAGATAGATACCTATGTTATGTACATTGTAAGCTCATTCTGTACAAAGATACTTATCTATCTTGGAACGACAAATAAAGATCTCGTCTCTCTTGATCCCCTCGCTTACCATACTGGAAAAATTGTTCCCACGATATATCGGTTCGCGATCACTCAGTTCTTTCAAACTGTCGCGTGGCGTACTCGCTCGCGTGTATTTCGGGTGCGTGCGGGTCAATGTGCTCTAGACAACTCTTCGGATTCGTAAGTCGCCCAAGGACAGCTCTGTCTTGGTGACTGCTCAACGTTTGCATCGGATCACGGGAGTTGTCGTCGTGCCGGTGATGCTTGCTAATCTGTTGGGGATTCAGTCGTGGATCTGCAGTCCTGTCCGATTGGTACTTCGGTACTCGGTCAGGGACCAGCAATTTCACGTCCTCCGTAATCCTGTTCGGCCCCGCGGGAGTGGACCCCACTGTTCAGTTGAGGTATTGCCTTCGTAATCCTGTTCAGCGGTCCCTCCCCGTGAGTGGACCCCACTGTTCAGTTGGGGCCTCGGGCCTTGGTAATCCTGTACAGCGGTCCCTCCCTGTGAGTGGAGCCCACTGTTCAGTTGGGGCCTCTTGCATTCGTAATCCTGTTCAGCGGTCCCTCCCCGGGTTCCACTTGTTCAGCTGGAGTGTGTCAAGTTGCTGGCCTATGTGCTGGATCCACGGCTGAATTACTAGTGGATCACTGGCATCATCTGTCGGTGCCATCGACCGCGACTCGTATAAGTTTCGAACGGCGAAACAGGAATCGAGTTACGGCCAATTCTTGGGCTTTCCGTTGAACCTCGGGGTTATCTCGTGTACGGGGGTACGTCGCGTAGGTTTGTTAGTTCTTTCGAGAGATCGCGATCTCGTCCGTTTCGGGACAGTGTCAGTAGCTTCATCTTCTTCTTTTCGCTCCAAGTTAGATAAATGTGTCTTTGATACCGAATGTTGCCAGTAGGGATGCGAATTATTGTATATTTGTACTGATCGATGTAATAGTTGTGTGGGAGATAGATGATGCGTTACGTATGCCTTGTTCTACGTTTGTAAAGATTCATGTTAGCGCTGCGTTGGAGATATGTGTTTCGCAGTTAGACTACGAAACAACCATTTCTTTACGCAGGCCCATGGTCAAGTAGTGTCAAAACTGGACATTCTGCCAATAGGTTGAATGTCGAGATCGATGTGTAGTGTTAAATAACCCATGGGCGGGTCTCGTGCGTAGTCACCTCCTCGTGGTGAGACCTGGTAATTGGCATCGTTTTCCAAAAATTAATCAGTCGATTAATCTTTGGAAAACGATACCAAGCCAAGAACTACGCAACAGTCCAGTTTGGATCAACAAAAGCCCCTAAGATCATTTTGGATGATCTACACTGGACTGCACTATTAATTTATAACATTTAAGTCATTAATTTACAATATTTACGTCATGAATTTACAACAATAAGTCACAAATTCATAACATTTAAGCTATTAATTTTTACATTTATACCATTAATTCCTAACACTCAAACTATTAATTTATAACACTTAAGCTATTAATTTATAACATTTAAGCAAATAATTAACAACGATTAAACTATTAATTTATAACAATTGAAACAGTAATTGGCACATTTAAAACATTAATTTATAAGAATCAAACCATTCCTCGCGGAATCAGTAAGTCTCGCGCTAATAGCCCAATACATCGATAGATTTAACGAAGAAATACGTAACCGCGATTACAACCAATTAGATCATATTATTTGCTACATAATTAATAACTGTATCGCGTACAGCGATGCAGGCGGTATTGAAGAAATAAAGCCATTTTATGTTACAACTATAACGAGTAAATTTAATCGTTTAACTTGTGAAGAATGAAAAAGGTACCTGACTTCTAAATAAGCATTAAATAAGAATCTTAAATATCGCAAACAGTGATGTAGGTGTTACTCAAGAAAAAAGAACGTTTTATTTTTTAATTAGCACGAGTAAATGAACGAATATCGATAATATAATATAACGCTTAATATGAATTTTATCTGTCTGATTATTTAATAGCTTAACTTATTTCACAGTAACGTCATCGACTGCACTTAGGCTCTTTTCCCTTTTTGTCCAAACTAATCGATAGTCGAAAACTAGTATCATGTAGGTGTGAATATAGTCTTAGTTTGTAGAAACTATTAAAATGATAAAAATGGATATCGTATTAAATCGTAAAAGATGCCAATTTACGATAAAAATTAAGAAATCGTTCAATTTGATTTTGTTACAATGGAAAAACCGTCTCCTGCTATGTCAAAAAATCGTTACCGTTTGATTAACAAACCGACGCCTTGTTATGTTATATAAGGAACACGGAGGTCGCGCGCGAGCTCTTTTGTGCCTGAAATTCCGGAGAGTGAACGTCGAAGAAGAACATAAATATCAGGTAAGTAAGAAAAAATATCAAACAACAACATTGTAACTAGTAATTTATAACGTCTAAACCATTAATTTACAACACTTAAGCTATTAATCTATAACATTCAAGCCATTAATTTATAACATTTAAGGAATTAATTTATAACGTCTAAACTATTAATTTATAACATTTATGCTATTAATTTATAACATTTAAGCCATTAATTTCTAACTTTTGAACTGTTATTTTATTCATTTAGCCATTAATTTATAACATTTAAACTATTAATTTATATCATCTAAGCCATTAAATTATAACATTCAAGCTATTAATTTATAACATTTAAACTGTTAATTTATAACATTTAAACCATTAATTTACAGCATTTAATGTGTTATTTTATACATTTAAGCCATTAATTTATAACATTTAAGCTATTAATTTATAACATTTAAGCCATTAATTTCTAACTTTTGAACTGTTATTTTATACATTTTGCCAATAATTTATAACATTTAAACTATTAATTTATATCATCTAAGCCATTAAATTATTACATTTAAGCTATTAATTTACAACATCTAAGCCACTAATTTACAATATTTAAACTATTAATTTATATCATCTAAGCCATTAATTTATAATATTTAAGCCATTAATCTAAAACAATTCCTCCATTAATTCTTAACAACTATACCAATAATTTATAATCATATTCTCCCATGAATTCAAAGTAATTGTGCTCTTAATTTATAACAGTTGTACCATTAATCGGAAGCAACTCTACATTCATTGATTTAAATCAGTACCATCAATGTGAGTGAATTAATGATTTATATTGTATTATTTTATTAACGAAATCTTTCAGGTCCCTGGATTGCTATTTTATTTCTATATAGCATTATTTTTTAATTTTAAATACAGTACTTAATTTCTCATTTCACTATTTTGTATAAAAGCAGTGGTAACGCAGAGTGTAATTTTTAGATGTAATTTTCCATGTCTGCTAAAAACCAAGGAAACAACACCATATTCATGGAATCAAGGAAGCAAGTGTAGTTTAACCGAAGGCAACGACATCGTATCTGTAGCTGCACATGAGTCATAGGACATTTCAAATAGTGTTGTTGTTTTGCCTCGGAGTACCAAAACCGTTAGATTACAAGTAATTTAAAAACAAATAAACTCCGGACAAAACAATGCCGCCGCTACAATGTCGCTTTATTATAAAATAATTTTACATCTCTGCTTCCAATGCGTAAAAACTCATATGTAAATGGGACCCGAGCGTAGTTACCTCCTCGTGGTGGGTCCCGGTAATTGGTATCGTTTTCCAAATAATAATACACCAAGTACTATTTCGAATATTAGTATTATTATTCGAAAACGATATCAAGCTAGAAACTACTTGAATATAGTCTGGTCTTGATCACCCAAAATAGTTTTGGTGATCTAAACTGGACTAATACCCCCCGCGGGGGCAACGTGGGACATCGTGGGACATCGCAGGACACCGTGGGATGCGAGCGTATTAGCTTTAATTAATCATAAGATAGATACCTATGTTATGTACATTGTAAGCTCATTCTGTACAAAGATACTTATCTATCTTGGAACGACAAATAAAGATCTCGTCTCTCTTGATCCCCTCGCTTACCATACTGGAAAAATTGTTCCCACGATATATCGGTTCGCGATCACTCAGTTCTTTCAAACTGTCGCGTGGCGTACTCGCTCGCGTGTATTTCGGGTGCGTGCGGGTCAATGTGCTCTAGACAACGCTTCGGATTCGTAAGTCGCCCAAGGACAGCTCTGTCTAGGTGACTGCTCAACGTTTGCATCGGATCACGGGAGTTGTCGTCGTGCCGGTGATGCTTGCTAATCTGTTGAGGATTCAGTCGTGGATCTGCAGTTCTGTCCGATTGGTACTTGGGTACTCGATCAGAGACCACCAATTTCACGTCCTCCGTAATCCTGTTCGGCCCCGCTGGAGTGGACCCCACTGTTCAGTTGAGGTATTGCCTTCGTAATCCTGTTCAGCGGTCCCGCCCCGTGAGTGGACCCCACTGTTCAGTTGGGGCCTCGTGCCTCGGTAATCCTGTTCAGCGGTCCCTCCCTGTGAGTGGACCCCACTGTTCAGTTGGGGCCTCTTGCCTTCGTAATCCTGTTCAGCGGTCCCTCCCCGGGTTCCACTTGTTCAGTTGGAGTGTGTCAAGTTGCTGGCCTATGTGCTGGATCCACGGCTGAATTACTAGTGGATAACTGGCATCATCTGTCGGCGCCATCGACCGCGACTCGTGTAAGTTTCGAACGGCGAAACAGGAAACGAGTTACGGCCAATTCTTGGGCTTTCCGTTGAACCTCGGGGTTATCTCGTGTACGGGGGTACGTCGCGTAGGTTTGTTAGTTTTTTCGAGAGATCGCGATCTCGTCCGTTTCGGGACAGTGTCAGTAGCTTCATCTTCTTCTTTTCGCTCCAAGTTAGATAAATGTGTCTTTGATACCGAATGTTGCCAGTAGGGATGCGAATTATTGTATATTTGTACTGATCGATGTAATCGTTGTGTGGGAGATAGATGATGCGTTACGTATGCCTTGTTCTACGTTTGTAAAGATTCATGTTAGCGCTGCGTTGGAGATATGTGTTTCGCAGTTAGACTACGAAACAACTATTTCTTTACGCAGGCCCATGGTCAAGTAGTGTCAAAACTGATCGATGTGTAGTGTTAAATAACCCATGGGCGGGTCTCGTGCGTAGTCACCTCCTCGTGGTGAGACCTGGTAATTGGCATCGTTTTCCAAAAATTAATCAGTCGATTAATCTTTGGAAAACGATACCAAGCCAAGAACTACGCAACAGTCCAGTTTGGATCACCAAAAGCCCCTAACATCATTTTGGATGATCTACACTGGACTGCACTATTAATTTATAACATTTAAGCCATTAATTTACAACATTTACGTCATGAATTTACAACAATAAGTCACAAATTCATAACATTTAAGCTATTAATTTTTACATTTATACCATTAATTCCTAACATTCAAACTATTAATTTATAACACTTAAGCTATTAATTTATAACATTTAAGCAAATAAATAACAACGATTAAACTATTAATTTATAACAATTGAAACATTAATTGGCACATTTAAAGCATTAATTTATAAGAATCAAACCATTCCTCGAGGAATCAGTAAGTCTGGCGCTAATAGCCCAATACATCGACAGATTTAACGAAGAAATACGTATCCGCGATTACAGCCAATTAGATCATATTATTTGCTACATAATTAATAACTGTATCACGTACAGCGATGCAGGCGGTATTGAAGAAATAAAGCCATTTTATGTTACAACTATAACGAGTAAATTTAATCGTTTAACTTGTGAGGAATTAAAAAGGTACCTGACTTCTAAATAAGCATTAAATAAGAATCTTAAATATCGCAAACAGTGATGTAGGTGTTACTCAAGAAAAAAGGACGTTTTATTTTTTAATTAGCACGAGTAAATGAACGAATATCGATAATATAATATAACGCTTAATATGAATTTTATCTGTCTGATTATTTAATAGCTTAACTTATTTCACAGTAACGTCATCGACTGCCCTTAGGCTCTTTTCCCTTTTTGTCCAAACTAATCGATAGTCGAAAACTAGTATCATGTAGGTGTGAATTTAGTCTTAGTTTGTAGAAACTATTAAAATGATAAAAATGGATATCGTATTAAATCGTAAAAGATGCCAATTTACGATAAAAATTAAGAAATCGTTCAATTTGATTTTGTTACAATGGAGAAACCGTCTCCTGCTATGTCAAAAAATCGTTACCGTTTGATTAACAAACCGACGCCTTGTTAAGTTATATAAGGAACACGGAAGTCGCGCGCGAGCTCTTTAGTGCCTGAAATTCCGGAGAGTGAACATCGAAGAAGAACATAAATATCAGGTAAGTAAGAAAAAATATCAAACAACAACATTGTAACTAGTAATTTATAACGTCTAAACCATTTATTTACAACACTTAGGCTATTAATTTATAACATTCAAGCCATTAATTTATAACATTTAAGGAATTAATTTATAACGTCTAAACTATTAATTTATAACATTTATGCTATTAATTTATAACATTTAAGCCATTAATTTCTAACTTTTGAACTGTTATTTTATACATTTAGCCATTAATTTATAACATTTAAACTATTAATTTATATCATCTAAGCCATTAAATTATAACATTCAAGCTATTAATTTATAACATTTATACTGTTAATTTATAACATTTAAACCATTAATTTACAGCATTTAAAGTGTTATTTTATACATTTAAGCCATTAATTTATAACATTTAAGCTATTAATTTATAACATTTAAGCCATTAATTTCTAACTTTTGAACTGTTATTTTATACATTTTGCCAATAATTTATACCATTTAAACTATTAATTTATATCATCTAAGCCATTAAATTATAACATTTAAGCTATTAATTTACAACATCTAAGCCACTAATTTACAATATTTAAACTATTAATTTATATCATCTAAGCCATTAATTTATAATATTTAAGCCATTAATCTAAAACAACTCCTCCATTAATTCTTAACAACTATACCAATAATTTATAACCATATTCTCCCATTAATTCAAAGTAATTGTGCTCTTAATTTATAACAGTTGTACCATTAATCGGAAGCAACTCTACATTCATTGATTTAAATCAGTACCATCAATGTGAGTGAATTAATGATTTATATTGTATTATTTTATTAACGAAATCTTTCATGTCCCTGGATTGCTATTTTATTTCTATATAGCATTATTTTTTAATTTTAAATACAGTACTTAATTTCTCATTTCACTATTTTGTATAAAAGCTGTGGTAACGCAGAGTGTAATTTTAAGATGTAATTTTCCATGTCTGCTAAAAACCAAGGAAACAACACCATATTCATGGAATCAAGGAAGCAAGTGTAGTTTAACCGAAGGCAACGACATCATATCTGTAGCTGCACATGAGTCATAGGACATTTCAAATAGTGTTGTTGTTTTGCCTCGGAGTACCAAAACCGTTAAATTACAAGTAATTTAAAAACAAATAAACTCCGGACAAAACAATGCCGCCGCTACAATGTCGCTTTATTATAAAATAATTTTACACCTCTGCTTCCAATGCGTAAAAACTCATATGTAAATGGGACCCGAGCGTAGTTACCTCCTCGTGGTGGGTCCCGGTAATTGGTATCGTTTTCCAAATAATAATACACCAAGTACTATTTCGAATGTTAGTATTATTATTCGAAAACGATATCAAGCTAAAAACTACTTGAATATAGTCTGGTCTTGATCACCCAAAATAGTTTTGGTGATCTAAACTGGACTAATACCCCCCCGCGGGGGCAACGTGGGACATCGTGGGACATCGCAGGACACCGTGGGATGCGAGCGTATTAGCTTTAATTAATCATATGATAGATACCTATGTTATGTACATTGTAAGCTCATTCTGTACAATGATACTTATCTATCTTGGAACGACAAATAAAGATCTCGTCTCTCTTGATCCCCTCGCTTACCATACTGGAAAAATTGTTCCCACGATATATCGGTTCGCGATCACTCAGTTCTTTCAAACTGTCGCGTGGCGTACTCGCTCGCGTGTATTTCGGGTGCGTGCGGGTCAATGTGCTCTAGACAACTCTTCGGATTCGTAAGTCGCCCAAGGACAGCTCTGTCTTGGTGACTGCTCAACGTTTGCATCGGATCACGGGAGTTGTCGTCGTGCCGGTGATGCTTGCTAATCTGTTGGGGATTCAGTCGTGGATCTGTAGTCCTGTCCGATTGGTACTTCGGTACTCGGTCAGGGACCAGCAATTTCACGTCCTCCGTAATCCTGTTCGGCCCCGCGGGAGTGGACCCCACTGTTCAGTTGAGGTATTGCCTTCGTAATCCTGTTCTGCGGTCCCTCCCCGTGAGTGGACCCCACTGTTCAGTTGGGGCCTCGTGCCTTGGTAATCCTGTTCAGCGGTCCCTCCCTGTGAGTGGACCCCACTGTTCAGTTGGGGCCTCTTGCCTTCGTAATCCTGTTCAGCGGTCCCTTCCCCGGGTTCCACTTGTTCAGTTGGAGTGTGTCAAGTTGCTGGCCTATGTGCTGGATCCACGGCTGAATTACTATTGGATCACTGGCATCATCTGTCGGCGCCATCGACCGCGACTCGTGTAAGTTTCGAACGGCGAAACAGGAATCGAGTTACGGCCAATTCTTGGGCTTTCCGTTGAACCTCGGGGTTATCTCGTGTACGGGGGTACGTCGCGTAGGTTTGTTAGTTCTTTCGAGAGATCGCGATCTCGTCCGTTTCGGGACAGTGTCAGTAGCTTCATCTTCTTCTTTTCGCTCCAAGTTAGATAAATGTGTCTTTGATACCGAATGTTGCCAGTAGGGATGCGAATTATTGTTTATTTGTACTGATCGATGTAATCGTTGTGTGGGAGATAGATGATGCGTTACGTATGCCTTGTTCTACGTTTGTAAAGATTCATGATAGCGCTGCGTTGGAGATATGTGTTTCGCAGTTAGACTACGAAACAACTATTTCTTTACGCAGGCCCATGGTCAAGTAGTGTCAAAACTGGACATTCTGCCAATAGGTTGAATGTCGAGATCGATGTGTAGTGTTAAATAACCCATGGGCGGGTCTCGTGCGTAGTCACCTCCTCGTGGTGAGACCTGGTAATTGGCATCGTTTTCCAAAAATTAATCAGTCGATTAATCTTTGGAAAACGATACCAAGCCAAGAACTACGCAACAGTCCAGTTTGGATCAACAAAAGCCGCTAAGATCATTTTGGATGATCTACACTGGACTGCACTATTAATTTATAACATTTAAGCCATTAATTTACAATATTTACGTCATGAATTTACAACAATAAGTCACAAATTCATAACATTTAAGCTATTAATTTTTACATTTATACCATTAATTCCTAACACTCAAACTATTAATTTATAACACTTAAGCTATTAATTTATAACATTTAAGCAAATAATTAACAACGATTAAACTATTAATTTATAACAATTGAAACAATAATTGGCACATTTAAAACATTAATTTATAAGAATCAAACCATTCCTCGAGGAATCAGTAAGTCTCGCGCTAATAGCCCAATACATCGATAGATTTAACGAAGAAATACGTAACCGCGATTACAACCAATTAGATCATATTATTTGCTACATAATTAATAACTGTATCACGTACAGCGATGCAGGCGGTATTGAAGAAATAAAGCCATTTTATGTTACAACTATAACGAGTAAATTTAATCGTTTAACTTGTGAAGAATTAGAAAGGTACCTGACTTCTAAATAAGCATTAAATAAGAATCTTAAATATCGCAAACAGTGATGTAGGTGTTACTCAAGAAAAAAGAACGTTTTATTTTTTAATTAGCACGAGTAAATGAACGAATATCGATAATATAATCTAACGCTTAATATGAATTTTATCTGTCTGATTATTTAATAGCTTAACTTATTTCACAGTAACGTCATCGACTGCACTTAGGCTCCTTTCCCTTTTTGTCCAAACTAATCGATAGTCGAAAACTAGTATCATGTAGGTGTGAATATAGTCTTAGTTTGTAGAAACTATTAAAATGATAAAAATGGATATCGTATTAAATCGTAAAATATGCCAATTTACGATAAAAATTAAGAAATCGTTCAATTTGATTTTGTTACAATGGAAAAACCGTCTCCTGCTATGTCAAAAAATCGTTACCGTTTGATTAACAAACCGACGCCTTGTTAAGTTATATAAGGAACACGGAAGTCGCGCGCGAGCTCTTTTGTGCCTGAAATTCCAGAGAGTGAACATCGAAGAAGAACATAAATATCAGGTAAGTAAGAAAAAATATCAAGCAACAACATTGTAACTAGTAATTTATAACGTCTAAACCATTAATTTACAACACTTAAGCTATTAATTTATAACATTCAAGCCATTAATTTATAACATTTAAGGAATTAATTTATAACGTCTAAACTATTAATTTATAACATTTATGCTATTAATTTATAACATTTAAGCCATTAATTTCTAACTTTTGAACTGTTATTTTATACATTCAGCCATTAATTTATAACATTTAAACTATTAATTTATATCATCTAAGCCATTAAATTATAACATTCAAGCTATTAATTTATAACATTTAATCTGTTAATTTATAACATTTAAACCATTAATTTACAGAATTTAAAGTGTTATTTTATACATTTAAGCCATTAATTTATAACATTTAAGCTATTAATTTATAACATTTAAGCCATTAATTTCTAACTTTTGAACTGTTATTTTATACATTTTGCCAATAATTTATAACATTTAAACTATTAATTTATATCATCTAAGCCATTAAATTATAACATTTAAGCTACTAATTTACAACATCTAAGCCACTAATTTACAATATTTAAACTATTAATTTATATCATCTAAGCCATTAATTTATAATATTTAAGCCATTAATCTAAAACAATTCCTCCATTAATTCTTAACAACTATACCAATAATTTATAACCATATTCTCCCATTAATTCAAAGTAATTGTGCTCTTAATTTATAACAGCTGTACCATTAATAGGAAGCAACTCTACATTCATTGATTTAAATCACTACCATCAATGTGAGTGAATTAATGATTTATATTGTATTATTTTATTAACGAAATCTTTCAGGTCCCTGGATTGCCATTTTATTTCTATATAGCATTATTTTTTAATTTTAAATACAGTACTTAATTTCTCATTTCACTATTTTGTATAAAAGCAGTGGTAACGCAGAGTGTAATTTTAAGATGTAATTTTCCATGTCTGCTAAAAACCAAGGAAACAACACCATATTCATGGAATCAAGGAAGGAAGTGTAGTTTAACCGAAGGCAACGACATCTTATCTGTAGCTGCACATGAGTCATAGGACATTTCAAATAGTGTTGTTGTTTTGCCTCGGAGTACCAAAACCGTTAGATTACAAGTAATTTAAAAACAAATAAACTCCGGACAAAACAATGCCGCCGCTACAATGTCGCTTTATTATAAAATAATTTTACATCTCTGCTTCCAATGCGTAAAAACTCTTATGTAAATGGCACCCGAGCGTAGTTACCTCCTCGTGGTGGGTCCCGGCAATTGGTATCGTTTTCCAAATAATAATACACCAAGTACTATTTCGAATATAAGTATTATTATTCGAAAACGATATCAAGCTAAAAACTACTTGAATATAGTCTGGTCTTCATCACCCAAAATAGTTTTGGTGATCTAAACTGGACTAATACCCCCCGACGGGGGCAACGTGGGACATCGTGGGACATCGCAGGACACCGTGGGATGCGAGCGTATTAGCTTTAATTAATCATAACATAGATACCTATGTTATGTACATTGTAAGCTCATTCTGTACAAAGATACTTATCTATCTTGGAACGACAAATAAAGATCTCGTCTCTCTTGATCCCCTCGCTTACCATACTGGAAAAATTGTTCCCACGATATATCGGTTCGCGATCACTCAGTTCTTTCAAACTGTCGCGTGGCGTACTCGCTCGCGTGTATTTCGGGTGCGTGCGGGTCAATGTGCTCTAGACAACTCTTCGGATTCGTAAGTCGCCCAAGGACAGCTCTGTCTTGGTGACTGCTCAACGTTTGCATCGGATCACGGGAGTTGTCGTCGTGCCGGTGATGCTTGCTAATCTGTTGGGGATTCAGTCGTGGATCTGCAGTCCTGTCCGATTGGTACTTCGGTACTCGGTCAGGGACCAGCAATTTCACGTCCTCCGTAATCCTGTTCGGCCCCGCGGGAGTGGACCCCACTGTTCAGTTGAGGTATTGCCTTCGTAATCCTGTTCAGCGGTCCCTCCCCGTGAGTGGACCCCACTGTTCAGTTGGGGCCTCGTGCCTTGGTAATCCTGTTCAGCGGTCCCTCCCTGTGAGTGGACCCCACTGTTCAGTTGGGGCCTCTTGCCTTCGTAATCCTGTTCAGCGGTCCCTCCCCGGGTTCCACTTGTTCAGTTGGAGTGTGTCAAGTTGCTGGCCTATGTGCTGGTTCCACGGCTGAATTACTAGTGGATCACTGGCATCATCTGTCGGCGCCATCGACCGCGACTCGTATAAGTTTCGAACGGCGAAACAGGAATCGAGTTACGGCCAATTCTTGGGCTTTCCGTTGAACCTCGGGGTTATCTCGTGTACGGGGGTGCGTCGCGTAGGTTTGTTAGTTCTTTCGAGAGATCGCGATCTCGTCCGTTTCGGGACAGTGTCAGTAGCTTCATCTTCTTCTTTTCGCTCCAAGTTAGATAAATGTGTCCTTGATACCGAATGTTGCCAGTAGGGATGCGAATTATTGTTTATTTGTACTGATCGATGTAATCGTTGTGTAGGAGATAGATGATGCGTTACGTATGCCTTGTTCTACGTTTGTAAAGATTCATGTTAGCGCTGCGTTGGAGATATGTGTTTCGCAGTTAGACTACGAAACAACTATTTCTTTACGCAGGCCCATGGTCAAGTAGTGTCAAAACTGGACATTCTGCCAATAGGTTGAATGTCGAGATCGATGTGTAGTGTTAAATAACCCATGGGCGGGTCTCGTTTGTAGTCACCTCCTCGTGGTGAGACCTGGTAATTGGCATCGTTTTCCAAAAATTAATCAGTCGATTAATCTTTGGAAAACGATACCAAGCGAAGAACTACGCAACAGTCCAGTTTGGATCACCAAAAGCCCCTAAGATCATTTTGGATGATCTACACTGGAATGCACTATTAATTTATAACATTTAAGCCATTAATTTACAATATTTACGTCATGAATTTACAACAATAAGTCACAAATTCATAACATTTAAGCTATTAATTTTTACATTTATACCATTAATTCCTAACATTCAAACTATTAATTTATAACACTTAAACTATTAATTTATAACATTTAAGCAAATAATTAACAACGATTAAACTATTATTTTATAACAATTGAAACAATAATTGGCACATTTAAAACATTAATTTATAAGAATCAATCCATTCCTCGAGGAATCAGTAAGTCTCGCGCTAATAGCCCAATACATCGATAGATTTAACGAAGAAATACGTAACCGCGATTACAACCAATTAGATCATATTATTTGCTACATAATTAATAACTGTATCACGTACAGCGATGCAGGCGGTATTGAAGAAATAAAGCCATTTTATGTTACAACTATAACGAGTAAATTTAATCGTTTAACTTGTGAAGAATTAAAAAGGTACCTGACTTCTAAATAAGCATTAAATAAGAATCTTAAATATCGCAAACAGTGACGTAGGTGTTACTCAAGAAAAAAGAACGTTTTACTTTTTAATTAGCACGAGTAAATGAACGAATATCGATAATATAATATAACGCTTAATATGAATTTTATCTGTCTGATTATTTAATAGCTTAACTTATTTCACAGTAACGTCATCGACTGCACTTAGGCTCTTTTCCCTTTTTGTCCAAACTAATCGATAGTCGAAAACTAGTATCATGTAGGTGTGAATATAGTCTTAGTTTGTAGAAACTATTAAAATGATAAAAATGGATATCGTATTAAATCGTAAAAGATGCCAATTTACGATAAAAATTAAGAAATCGTTCAATTTGATTTTGTTACAATGGAAAAACCGTCTCCTGCTATGTCAAAAAATCGTTACCGTTTGATTAACAAACCGACGCCTTGTTATGTTATATAAGGAACACGGAGGTCGCGCGCGAGCTCTTTTGTGCCTGAAATTCCGGAGAGTGAACATCGAAGAAGAACATAAATATCAGGTAAGTAAGAAAAAATATCAAACAACAACATTGTAACTAGTAATTTATAACGTCTAAACCATTAATTTACAACACTTAAACTATTAATTTATAACATTCAAGCCATTAATTTATAACATTTAAGGAATTAATTTACAACGTCTAAACTATTAATTTATAACATTTATGCTATTAATTTATAACATTTAAGCCATTAATTTCTAACTTTTGAACTGTTATTTTATACATTTAGCCATTAATTTATAACATTTAAGCTATTAATTTATATCATCTAAGCCATTAAATTATAACATTTAAGCTATTAATTTACAACATCTAAGCCACTAATTTAAAATATTTAAACTATTAATTTATATCATCTAAGCCATTAATTTATAATATTTAAGCCACTAATCTAAAACAATTCCTCCATTAATTCTTAACAACTATACCAATAATTTATAACCATATTCTCCCATTAATTCAAAGCAATTGTGCTCTTAATTTATAACAGTTGTACCATTAATCGGAAGCAACTCTACATTCATTGATTTAAATCAGTACCATCAATGTGAGTGAATTGATGATTTATATTGTATTATTTTATTAACGAAATCTTTCAGGTCCCTGGATTGCTATTTTATTTCTATATAGCATTATTTTTTAATTTTAAATACAGTACTTAATTTCTCATTTCACTATTTTGTATAAAAGCAGTGGTAACGCAGAGTGTAATTTTAAGATGTAATTTTCCATGTCTGCTAAAAACCAAGGAAACAACACCATATTCATGGAATCAAGGAAGCAAGTGTAGTTTAACCGAAGGCAACGACATCTTATCTGTAGCTGCACATGAGTCATAGGACATTTCAAATAGTGTTGTTGTTTTGCCTCGGAGTACCAAAACCGTTAGATTACAAGTAATTTAAAAACAAATAAACTCCGGACAAAACAATGCCGCCGCTACAATGTCGCTTTATTATAAAATAATTTTACATCTCTGCTTCCAATGCGTAAAAACTCATATGTAAATGGGACCCGAGCGTAGTTACCTCCTCGTAGTGGGTCCCGGTAATTGGTATCGTTTTCCAAATAATAATACACCAAGTACTATTTCGAATATTAGTATTATTATTCGAAAACGATATCAAGCTAAAAACTACTTGAATATAGTCAGGTCTTGATCACCCAAAATAGTTTTGGTGATCTAAACTGGACTAATTCCCCCCCCGCGGGGGCAACGTGGGACATCGTGGGACATCGCAGGACACCGTGGCATGCGAGCGTATTAGCTTTAATTAATCATAAGATAGATACCTATGTTATGTACATTGTAAGCTCATTCTGTACAAAGATACTTATCTATCTTGGAACGACAAATAAAGATCTCGTCTCTCTTGATCCCCTCGCTTACCATACTGGAAAAATTGTTCCCACGATATATCGGATCGCGATCACTCAGTTCTTTCAAACTGTCGCGTGGCGTACTCGCTCGCGTGTATTTCGGGTGCGTGCGGGTCAATGTGCTCTAGACAACTCTTCGGATTCGTAAGTCGCCCAAGGACAGCTCTGTCTTGGTGACTGCTCAACGTTTGCATCGGATCACGGGAGTTGTCGTCGTGCCGGTGATGCTTGCTAATCTGTTGGGGATTCAGTCGTGGATCTGCAGTCCTGTCCGATTGGTACTTCGGTACTCGGTCAGGGACCAGCAATTTCACGTCCTCCGTAATCCTGTTCGGCCCCGCGGGAGTGGACCCCACTGTTCAGTTGAGGTATTGCCTTCGTAATCCTGTTCAGCGGTCCCTCCCCGTGAGTGGACCCCACTGTTCAGTTGGGGCCTCGTGCCTTGGTAATCCTGTTCAGCGGTCCCTCCCTGTGAGTGGACCCCACTGTTCAGTTGGGGCCTCTTGCCTTCGTAATCCTGTTCAGCGGTCCCTCCCCGGGTTCCACTTGTTCAGTTGGAGTGTGTCAAGTTGCTGGCCTATGTGCTGGATCCACGGCTGAATTACTAGTGGATCACTGGCATCATCTGTCGGCGCCATCGACCGCGACTCGTGTAAGTTTCGAACGGCGAAACAGGAATCGAGTTACGGCCAATTCTTGGGCTTTCCGTTGAACCTCGGGGTTATCTCGTGTACGGGGGTACGTCGCGTAGGTTTGTTAGTTCTTTCGAGAGATCGCGATCTCGTCCGTTTCGGGACTGTGTCAGTAGCTTCATCTTCTTCTTTTCGCTCCAAGTTAGATAAATGTGTCTTTGATACCGAATGTTGCCAGTAGGGATGCGAATTATTGTTTATTTGTACTGATCGATGTAATCGTTGTGTGGGAGATAGATGATGCGTTACGTATGCCTTGTTCTACGTTTGTAAAGATTCATGTTAGCGCTGCGTTGGAGATATGTGTTTCGCAGTTAGACTACGAAACAACTATTTCTTTACGCAGGCCCATGGTCAAGTAGTGTCAAAACTGGAAATTCTGCCAATAGGTTGAATGTCGAGATCGATGTGTAGTGTTAAATAACCCATGGGCGGGTCTCGTGCGTAGTCACCTCCTCGTGGTGAGACCTGGTAATTGGCATCGTTTTCCAAAAATTAATCAGTCGATTAATCTTTGGAAAACGATACCAAGCCAAGAACTACCCAACAGTCCAGTTTGGATCAACAAAAGCCCCTAAGATCATTTTGGATGATCTACACTGGACTGCACTATTAATTTATAACATTTAAGCCATTAATTTACAATATTTACGTCATGAATTTACAACAATAAGTCACAAATTCATAACATTTAAGCTATTAATTTTTACATTTATACCATTAATTCCTAACACTCAAACTATTAATTTATAACACTTAAGCTATTAATTTATAACATTTAAGCAAATAATTAACAACGATTAAACTATTAATTTATAACAATTGAAACAATAATTGGCACATTTAAAACATTAATTTATAAGAATCAAACCATTCCTCGAGGAATCAGTAAGTCTCGCGCTAATAGCCCAATACATCGATAGATTTAACGAAGAAATACGTAACCGCGATTACAACCAATTAGATCATATTATTTGCTACATAATTAATAACTGTATCACGTACAGCGATGCAGGCGGTATTGAAGAAATAAAGCCATTTTATGTTACAACTATAACGAGTAAATTTAATCGTTTAACTTGTGAAGAATTAAAAAGGTACCTGACTTCTAAATAAGCATTAAATAAGAATCTTAAATATCGCAAACAGTGATGTAGGTGTTACTCAAGAAAAAAGAACGTTTTATTTTTTAATTAGCACGAGTAAATGAACGAATATCGATAATATAATATAACGCTTAATATGAATTTTATCTGTCTGATTATTTAATAGCTTAACTTATTTCACAGTAACGTCATCGACTGCACTTAGGCTCTTTTCCCTTTTTGTCCAAACTAATCGATAGTCGAAAACTAGTATCATGTAGGTGTGAATATAGTCTTAGTTTGTAGAAACTATTAAAATGATAAAACTGGATATCGTATTAAATCGTAAAAGATGCCAATTTACGATAAAAATTAAGAAATCGTTCAATTTGATTTTGTTACAATGGAAAAACCGTCTCCTGCTATGTCAAAAAATCGTTACCGTTTGATTAACAAACCGACGCCTTGTTATGATATATAAGGAACACGGAGGTCGCGCGCGAGCTCTTTTGTGCCTGAAATTCCGGAGAGTGAACATCGAAGAAGAACATAAATATCAGGTAAGTAAGAAAAAATATCAAACAACAACATTGTAACTAGTAATTTATAACGTCTAAACCATTAATTTACAACACTTAAGCTATTAATTTATAACATTCAAGCCATTAATTTATAACATTTAAGGAATTAATTTATAACGTCTAAACTATTAATTTATAACATTTATGCTATTAATTTATAACATTTAAGCCATTAATTTCTAACTTTTGAACTGTTATTTTATACATTTAGCCATTAATTTATAACATTTAAACTATTAATTTATATCATCTAAGCCATTAAATTATAACATTCAAGCTATTAGGTTAAGTAAAAAGTTCTGAGCGTTTTTCGCTAGATGTCTTTAGTGAGCCATATCTCACGATGTGCACATCGCATCGAGTCATAGTATACACCGATTTCAAGGTGATATTACGCATCAAAAAGGTTCTTTGTCAGTTTTGTGTTCGGTGAAGCCAGTTGTGTGTTACAGCGTTCGAAAATGGAGATAAAAAAAGAGAAAATTCGATACATTCTTCAGTACCACTACGACCAAGGTGAAAAGGCGGAGCAGGCGGCCAAAAAAATTTGTGCTGTTTATGGACCCAGTACAGTATCGAATGCAACAGCAAAGCGGTGGTTCCAACGATTCCGTTCTGGTAATATGGACGTCGAAGATGAGGCACGCTCTGGTAGGCCAATCGTCGAAAATGTGGATAAAATCATGGAAATCGTCGAGTCGGACCGGCATGTGAGCACTTATTCCATTGCCCAGGAACTGAAGATTAGCCAGAAAACCGTTTGGAACCATTTGCATAAGGCTGGTCTCAAGAAGAAGCTCGACGTATGGGTGCCACATGAATTGACGCAAAAGAACCTTTTGGACCGAATTGATGCCTGCGATTCTTTGTTGAGACGTAACGAAATCGACCCATTTTTGAAGCGGATGGTGACTGGCGATGAAAAATGGGTCACATACGAGAACAACAGCCGAAAAAGATCGTGGTCCAATCGCGGTGGGCCGGCCCAAACGATCGCCAAGCGTGGATTAACGGCCAAGAAGGTTTTATTGTGTGTTTGGTGGGATTGGAAGGGAATCATCCATTATGAGCTGCTCCCATCGGGGCAAACACTTAATTCGGACCTCTATTGTCAACAACTGACCAGACTGAAGCAGGCGATCGACCAGAAGCGGCCAGAATTGGCCAATAGGAAAGGTGTTGTGTTCCATCAAGACAACGCCAGGCCGCACACATCTTTAACGACGCGTCAGAAGCTCCGAGAGCTTGGCTGGGAGGTTCTATCGCATCCGCCGTACAGTCCAGACCTGGCACCAAGCGATTATCACCTTTTTAAGTTTTTGCAAAATTTTCTTGATGGTACAAAACTGGCCTCAAGAGAGGCTTGTGAAAATGAGCTGGTCAAGTTTTTTACCAATAGGGACGAGGACTTCTTCAACCGCGGAATTATGAAATTGCCTTCAAAATGGACAAAAGTAATCGAACAAAACGGCGCATATTTAATCTAAATCGAATAATCTTGACTATGTTAATTTCATCGTCGAAATAAAGCGAAAAAGCGCTCAGAACTTTTTACTTCACCTAATATTAATTTATAACATTTAAACTGTTAATTTATAACATTTAAACCATTAATTTACAGCATTTAATGTGTTATTTTATACATTTAAGCCATTAATTTATAACATTTAAGCTATTAATTTATAACATTTAAGCCATTAATTTCTAACTTTTGAACTGTTATTTTATACATTTTGCCAATAATTTATAACATTTAAACTATTAATTTATATCATCTAAGCCATTAAATTATAACATTTAAGCTATTAATTTACAACATCTAAGCCACTAATTTACAATATTTAAACTATTAATTTATATCATCTAAGCCATTAATTTATAATATTTAAGCCATTAATCTAAAACAATTCCTCCATTAATTCTTAACAACTATACCAATAATTTATAACCATATTCTCCCATTAATTCAAAGTAATTGTGCTCTTAATTTATAACAGTTGTACCATTAATCGGAAGCAACTCTACATTCATTGATTTAAATCAGTACCATCAATGTGAGTGAATTAATGATTTATATTGTATTATTTTATTAACGAAATCTTTCAGGTCCCTGGATTGCTATTTTATTTCTATATAGCATTATTTTTTAATTTTAAATACAGTACTTAATTTCTCATTTCACTATTTTGTATAAAAGCAGTGGTAACGCAGAGTGTAATTTTAAGAAGTAATTTTCCATGTCTGCTAAAAACCAAGGAAACAACACCATATTCATGGAATCAAGGAAGCAAGTGTAGTTTAACCGAAGGCAACGACATCTTATCTGTAGCTGCACATGAGTCATAGGACATTTCAAATAGTGTTGTTGTTTTGCCTCGGAGTACCAAAACCGTTAGATTACAAGTAATTTAAAAACAAATATACTCCGGACAAAACAATGCCGCCGCTACAATGTCGCTTTATTATAAAATAATTTTACGTCTCTGCTTCCAATGCGTAAAAACTCATATGTAAATGGGACCCGAGCGTAGTTACCTCCTCGTTTTTGGTCCCGGTAATTGGTATCGTTTTCCAAATAATAATACACCAAGTACTATTTCGAATATAAGTATTATTATTCGAAAACGATATCAAGCTAAAAACTACATGAATATAATCTGGTCTTGATCACCCAAAATAGTTTTGGTGATCTAAACTGGACTAATACCCCCCGCGGGGGCAACGTGGGACATCGTGGAACATCGCAGGACACCGTGGCATGCGAGCGTATTAGCTTTAATTAATCATAAGATAGATACCTATGTTATGTACATTGTAAGCTCATTCTGTACAAAGATACTTATCTATCTTGGAACGACAAATAAAGATCTCGTCTCTCTTGATCCCCTCGCTTACCATACTGGAAAAATTGTTCCCACGATATATCGGTTCGCGATCAGTCAGTTCTTTCAAACTGTCGCTTGGCGTACTCGCTCGCGTTTATTTCGGGTGCGTGCGGGTCAATGTGCTCTAGACAACTCTTCGGATTCGTAAGTCGCCCAAGGACAGCTCTGTCTTGGTGACTGCTCAACGTTTGCATCGGATCACGGGAGTTGTCGCCGTGCCGGTGTTGCTTGCTAATCTGTTGGGGATTCACTCGTGGATCTGCAGTCCTGTCCGATTGGTACTTGGGTACTCGATCAGAGACCACCAATTTCACGTCCTCCGTAATCCTGTTCGGCCCCGCGGGAGTGGACCCCACGGTTCAGTTGAGGTATTGCCTTCGTAATCCTTGTCAGCGGTCCCTCCCCGTGAGTGGACCCCACTGTTCAGTTGGGGCTTCGTGCCTTGGTAATCCTGTTCAGCGGTCCCTCCCTGTGAGTGGACCCCACTGTTCAGTTGGGGCCTCTTGCCTTCGTAATCCTGTTCAGCGGTCCCTCCCCGGGTTCCACTTGTTCAGTTGGAGTGTGTCAAGTTGCTGGCCTATGTGCTGGATCCACGGCTGAATTACTAGTGGATCACTGGCATCATCTGTCGGCGCCATCGACCGCGACTCGTGTAAGTTTCGAACGGCGAAACAGGAATCGAGTTACGGCCAATTCTTGGGCTTTCCGTTGAACCTCGGGGTTATCTCGTGTACGGGGGTACGTCGCGTAGGTTTGTTAGTTCTTTCGAGAGATCGCGATCTCGTCCGTTTCGGGACAGTGTCAGTAGCTTCATCTTCTTCTTTTCGTTCCAAGTTAGATAAATGTGTCTTTGATACCGAATGTTGCCAGTAGGGATGCGAATTATTGTATATTTGTACTGATCGATGTAATCGTTGTCTGGGAGATAGATGATGCGTTAAGTATGCCTTGTTCTACGTTTGTAAAGATTCATGTTAGCGCTGCGTTGGAGATATGTGTTTCGCAGTTAGACTACGAAACAACTATTTCTTTACGCAGGCCCATGGTCAAGTAGTGTCAAAACTGGACATTCTGCCAATAGGTTGAATGTCGAGATCGATGTGTAGTGTTAAATAACCCATGGGCGGGTCTCGTGCGTAGTCACCTCCTCGTGGTGAGACCTGGTAATTGGCATCGTTTTCCAAAAATTAATCAGTCGATTAATCTTTGGAAAACGATACCAAGCCAAGAACTACGCAACAGTCCAGTTTGGATCACCAAAAGCCCCTAAGATCATTTTGGATGATCTACACTGGACTGCACTATTAATTTATGACATTTAAGCCATTAATTTACAATATTTACGTCATGAATTTACAACAATAAGTCACAAATTCATAACATTTAAGCTATTAATTTTTACATTTATACCATTAATTCCTAACATTCAAACTATTAATTTATAACACTTAAGCTATTAATTTATAACATTTAAGCAAATAATTAACAACGATTAAACTATTAATTTATAACAATTGAAACATTAATTGGCACATTTAAAACATTAATTTATAAGAATCAAACCATTCCTCGAGGAATCAGTAAGTCTCGCGCTAATAGTCCAATACATCGGTAGATTTAACGAAGAAATACGTAACCGCGATTACAGCCAATTAGATCATATTATTTGCTACATAATTAATAACTGTATCACTTACAGCGTTGCAGGCGGTATTGAAGAAATAAAGCCATTTTATGTTACAACTATAACGAGTAAATTTAATCGTTTAACTCGTGAAGAAATAAAAAGGTACCTGACTTCTAAATAAGCATTAAATAAGAATCTTAAATATCGCAAACAGTGATGTAGGTGTTACTCAAGAAAAAAGAACGTTTTATTTTTTAATTAGCACGAGTAAATGAACGAATATCGATATTATAATATAACGCTTAATATGAATTTTATCTGTCTGATTATTTAATAGCTTAACTTATTTCACAGTAACGTCATCGACTGCCCTTAGGCTCTTTTCCCTTTTTGTCCAATCTAATCGATAGTCGAAAACTAGTATCATGTAGGTGTGAATTTAGTCTTAGTTTGTAGAAACTATTAAAATGATAAAAATGGATATCGTATTAAATCGTAAATGATGCCAATTTACGATAAAAATTAAGAAATCGTTCAATTTGATTTTGTTACAATGGAAAGACCGTCTCCTGCTATGTCAAAAAATCGTTACCGTTTGATTAACAAACCGACGCCTTGTTAAGTTATATAAGGAACACGGAAGTCGCGCGCGAGCTCTTTTGTGCCTGAAATTCCGGAGAGTGAACATCGAAGAAGAACATAAATATCAGGTAAGTAAGAAAAAATATCAAACAACAACATTGTAACTAGTAATTTATAACGTCTAAACCATTAATTTACAACACTTAAGCTATTCATTTATAACATTCAAGCCATTAATTTATAACATTTAAGGAATTAATTTATAACGTCTAAACTATTAATTTATAACATTTATGCTATTAATTTATAACATTTAAGCCATTAATTTCTATCTTTTGAACTGTTATTTTATACATTTAGCCATTAATTTATAACATTTAAACTATTAATTTATATCATCTAAGCCATTAAATTATAACATTCAAGCTATTAATTTATAACATTTATACTGTTAATTTATAACATTTAAACCATTAATTTACAGCATTTAAAGTGTTATTTTATACATTTAAGCCATTAATTTATAACATTTAAGCAATTAGTTTCTAACATTTAAACTATTAATTTCTAACATTTAAGCCATTAATTTCTAACATTTAAGCAATTAATTGTCAACATCTGAGCCACTAATTTACAACATTTAAACTGTTGTTTTATACATTTAAGCTATTATTTTATAACATTTAAGCTATTAATTAACAACATCTAAGCCATTAATTTACAACATTTAAAGTGTTATTTTATACATTTAAGCTATTAATTTATAACATTTAAGCTATTAATTTATAACATTTAAGCCATTAATTTAGAATATTTACGTCATGAATTTACAACAATAAGTCACAAATTCATAACATTTATGTAAATTCGGCCAATCGCGGGGAGACGCAATCGCGAGGAGAGACGTCAACGGGAGTCGTAAATTCCCGTTACGATTATATTAATCGACACCACGAGTTGATCGATCCCCTGATTTCCGTTAAGATAATAGGGGTGATTAAGTTTATATAACACTGTGATTCACAGAATTATAAAATATATATTTCCAACACTTAAACTACACTGTTGAGTAGATACAAATCGTCAGTAACAACTTGTCGCACGAATATGAGATAGACACGAATAATAGAGCAAAGTTCGTACAGTCGAATTTCGTATGTTAGTGGACGGGAGAGTTAGATGCTACACGTCGACGTTGTTTTTCTTTCTACTAATTGTCGCCCTTAGGCTAGCACGGAAGAAAGCTCGGTGTGGGTGTGCCCTTTGCATGAAGAACGCGGATTCGTTATTCACGTTGTTCTTCAGGAAAAGTGAGGGCAACGATCCGCGATGTCGATTGGCTGTGACCCATGCTGAAACCTGAAGGAGTGAGTCGGAGTCCTCCTACCAACGTGGTTCATAAATGACCTTGCACATGGGAAAACTTAGCCTGTTCTGTTAGACAGATGTTTGGTTTTTCCTAATGGGCGCGTACCCGCTTTCTCCGCATTTTTGATTGCGCCTAATAAACCCAAGGACCTCTCTAAAAAACCAGATGTGCGTCGCAAATATTTCTAGCCTTAAGAAAACTTTCAGGACGACGGATGGAATGCAGATACATGTGTACAGAATGCAAGAGAAAGTTATGGTCGGTCCTCAGGTTTATTGAGGGTCGAAATGACGTTACGCAGGCCGTCGGCTGGCCGGTCGCGAGAGATGCAGCGCAGATGTTTTAGGCGACGTAACATCCTCCCCCCGTTGAGAGGGCACCGATCAAATTCTGCCTGTGGAGTCAGGTGCGTCGTTTGTCCATTTCCTTCGCTCCGGGTTGATGCTCGGATTCATCTGTTTCTGGTTGAATGGGTAAGGGGACCAATCTTTTGACACCACGGTCCAGGATACTCGTTGCCTTCTGCACGGTAGCGGTCCGTATGATTCCGTCGGCTCCTGGATGGACTTTGATTGCGCGGCCCAAAGGCCACTGCATGGATGGGACGTTATCCTCCCTGAGGATTACGACGGTGCCTTCACGGATGTCGTGTTTTCCCTTGTCCCATTTGTTGCGGCGGGTCAGCTCGTTGAGGTACTCTCGATTCCACCTGCTCCAGAAGTACTGCTTGATCTGGTGGATGCGCTGCCAACTAGATAGCCGGCCTGATGGAACTGTCCTGAAATCACGCTCCCGTAAACTCGTTAATGTATCGCCGATTAGAAAGTGACCGGGAGTGAGGACAGGGGGATCTTTCGGATCGGACGAGATGGGAGTCAGTGGACGTGAATTGAGAATTGCTTCAATCTCAATCACAAGGGTGTTAAGGTGTTCAAAGGTCAAGAGCTCCGTGCCGACGACGCGGATGAGGTGACGTTTGAACGATTTTACGGCGGCTTCCCATAAACCGCCAAAATGTGGTGAGTTTGGGGGGTTGAAACGCCATTGTATCTGTCGGTCGGCGAGAAAATTCTGCACCTTTTCCTTGTGGTCGTCGGACTGTAATAGGGTTCGGAGTTCTTGTAATTCCCGATTAGCTCCGACGAAATTGGTGCCATTGTCGGTGAGGATGGTTGCGCAGTATTCTCTTCGGGAGATGAATCGGCGTAGAACGGCTAGGAATGCGTCGGTAGTTAGATCGCTGACTAACTCGATGTGGACGGCTTTTGTTGCTAGACATACGAATATGGCAACGTATACCTTCACTTTACTGCGGTTACGATTCCTTCTCTCTTTGATATAGAGCGGACCGCAGTAGTCGATTCCGACGTTCGTAAACGGCCGCGATTCGGTAATACGCGCCTCTGGTAAATCCCCCATCAAGTACTCTACTGGTGGAGGATTAGCTCTGCAGCAACGGACGCACCTTTTGATAGTGCGCCACACTTGGCTACGGCCGTCGATCGGCCAATAGCGTAGTCTCACGGCGTATAATGTAGCTTGTGTCCCTGTGTGGTGGTTGTTTCGATGTTCTTCGTTTATAATGATCTCGGTAATTGTCGATTTCGGCAAAATAATTGGATGCTTTTGCCTGAATGGGATAGCAGAGTTGGTCAGTCGTCCTCCGACGCGTAGTATCCCCTCTTCGTCGAGGAATGGATTTAGTGGCTGTAGTTTTCTTCCAACATCCTTGCTTCGATCTTTCTGCAGTATCCGAATCTCCGCTGCGAAGTGTCGGGATTGGATTATCTTGATCAATTTATTATGTGCGGTGGTTAATTCGTCCGTTGTTAGATGGGAGGATCGGTTCTGCTTATATTTCCATCGAAGACACCAAGAGACGACTCTTATTAGTCTTGTCCAGGATGAATATCCATGGAGGAGTGTGTTGTCGATGGTACTAGTTGTTAGACATATCGTCTTCTTTTGTTCTGGGAGTTCTCCCAGCGTCGTGGGTATCCAGATCGGCCAGTTTTCCTCTTGTTGTTTGAGCCATTCGGGTCGGTTTTTCCAGATGGTCGGGCGCAGAAATTCCTTGGGAGTCTGCCCGCGGGAGATGAGATCTGCTGGATTATCGTTGGTGGGCACATGACGCCAATCGTCGATGTTTGTTTTCGTCTGGATCTCGGCTACGCGGTTCGCCACGAAGGTTTTCAACATGTGTGGCGAGGACTTGATCCACTGAAGCACTATAGTAGAATCCGTCCAATACACAGTGCGAGAAATCTTTATATTGAGGGACTTCTTTATCAAGGACATAAGTGAGGCGAGGAGTAATGCTCCGCTTAACTCGAGTCGTGGGATTGTCAACGATTTTAGTGGCGCGACCTTAGATCGAGCCGTGAGTATCTGAGTTTGTGTGTGTCCCTCCGGATTGGTGCTGCGTAGATAGACACATGCTCCGTATGCCCTTTCACTGGCGTCGCAGAAACCGTGCAGCTCTATATGATTAGCTGCCTTGATTATGGTTTTACGAGGGAACCGAATATCATTAAGCAAGGGTAGTTGGATATGATATCGATCCCATTCAGTATGCAACTCTGCTGGTAGGGATTCGTCCCAATCAATTTTTAATGCCCAGACGCGTTGAAGCAATATTTTTGCTTTGACAATCACTGGCGCGAGCAAACCAAGTGGATCATAGATTCGGGCTATCACCGAACTCATTGATCGTTTAGTGACTCGAGTGATGGTCGCTGTGGGTTCAACTGAGTAAAGGATTGCGTCTTCCTGAGAATCCCAATAAATGCCTAAAGTCTTCAACGTCTGTGACTCGCCCAATTGTAGCCTTCTATTGGTATCTCTTTCTGTTAGTCCTCGCAATATGTCCTTGTCATTGGATGCCCATTCCCGGATATGTAAGCCGGCCGATCTGAGAAGGTCTGTGAGTTCGTGTCTTACCGATAGTAATTCTTCTTTTGTGTCGGCTCCAGTGAGGGCATCGTCGACATAAAAATCGCGCTGCACAACCGCTGCTGCTCGCGGGAATCGATGTCCTTCGTCTTCTGCTAATTGTTTGAGGCATCGGAGGGCCAAGTATGGGGCAGCTGATAGTCCGAACGTCACGGTGTTAAGTTGATATGTATCGACCTCCCCGTTGGAATTACGCCATAGAATGAGTTGATATTTACGATCTTCTGGACGTACGAGGATTTGTCGATACATCTTCTCAATGTCACCCGTTAGAACATATTGATGCGACCGGAATCTCAATAGAATTTCAATTAGATCTTCCTGTAATTTAGGTCCTGTATGTAGCATGTCGTTGAGGGATACTCCGGTAGTGCTGATTGCTGATCCGTCGAAAACAACTCGGAGTTTCGTAGTATCACTCGATTCCTTTATCACGCCGTGATGAGGCAAATAATAACCGTTGGTTGTGGGAAGGTCAGGCGTGATCTTCGTCATATGACCCAAGTCTAGATACTCTTGGATCACCGCACTATACGCGGCTTCGAATTGCTTGTCGCGTTGGAATCGGCGATGGAGCGAGGCGAGTCTACTCATGGCAACGGACCTTGACGTCCCCAGCGTGGGAAGCTTCTCGTTGAATGGCAGGGCGACGACGTATCGCCCTTCCTTGTTGCGTTGGACATGGTTGCGGAAATGCTCCTCACATTGTAATTCCGCCTCTGAGAAATGCGTGGTAGGTGGTCCCTCATCGATTTCCCAAAAACGTGCGAGATCCGCTTGTAGGTCGGTGGTGGTGACGTGAAAGGAATGGATCCCCGCGCGAGCTGGCGGGCTCCCCCCGATAACCCAACCGAATCGAGTCTTTTGCAAACACAGCTCCGTATCGGTGGATTGGGATAGTTTGATCTGTCCGACACAAAAGGATGCTAAGGTTGGTCCCGAACTCAATAATATGTCGATCGGGCCTGGTCGATGAAATGCTGGGTCGGCTAATTTTATATTTTTGGGTAGCTGGATGACGGACCTATCGATTGGTTGATCTGGAACGACTGCCGATATTATTGGGATTACTAAGAACGTTACTATGCGTTTATATTTGCCATCCATAGAAACAATGGTGGCCGTGATCTGGCTCTTGGCAATTGTCGTCAAATCATCGAGGGTGCCGATTGGGACTGAACATCTCCTTCGTTTCATACCGAGGGATTTTGCGAATTTCTCACTCATGAAATTCATACTAGATCCGGTATCTAGCAATGCTCTGGCTCGGATTGGTGAGGCCCTTTTGTCTAGCACATCGATCTGTGCTGTGACCAGTAGATCGTGATGTAGTATGCCGTTTGGAGATGTATTTTCCCATTCGGTCCACCCTTTTGTAGTTTGTTGAGCTAGTCAGTTTAGCTCGGGTTGGGACTTGGATAAGGTGTGTATGGCGGTGCCCTTGGTCCGTGGGGAGCTTGACTCAGGAACTTTCGAGTCTTTAGGAGCCGAATATGTATGCTTCCGGGATGATTCGGTTGTCCGTCTGGACTTATGATACGAACGTGACTTCGATGATCCCGGGGGGGATTGTCTCTTAGATCGTTTATGCGATGAACGACTGCCCGGCGACCGACCGCTCGATGAACGACCGCTCGAGGACCGACCGCTCGATGACCGACCGCTAGACGACCGACTGCTGGACGACCGATTGCTAGATGACTGACTACTCGACGAACGTGGAATTATCTGCGTTTGCTCTCGGTGTAGGTAGGTGTTGTGTCGTTGCCCGCAGATATGACACGAACCCGCTGTGCACTGTGTCAGCGAATGTCCGCTGCCTAGGCAGTTTATACATAACGCTGCCCCTTTTACGATTTGAAAGCGTTCTACCGCCGATTTGGCTTTGAAGACCTTACAATGTCTGAGTACGTGGGGTCCGCTGCAGGTCGGGCACACTAATGTCTTGCTGGTTGTGGCAAAGGTTCGGCCGCGCGGTACGTTTTGTCGATGACGATGTTTTTTGTGGGTTGATCCTTTCGTTTCCTTTGATTTAGAAAGGAGTTGATTACCGTTTGCCCGTGTTTTCAGAAATTCCATAAGATGTTGATAGGAAGGCACGTCTTGGTTTGGCAACGTGCGCTGCCATTTACGCATGCTGGACGAAGGTAATTTCGATGCAAGCAACTCGATAATCACTATATCTGATGTTACAGGCTGCCCTAATTTTTCGAGCGCTTTCAAATTTACGCTGACGGTTTCCAGCAAATCTTCAATGGCTTCTGGAGTTTCCCTTTTTATTTCGGGATAACTGCGCAGTAATTCCCAATGACGCATACAGATCCGGAGGGCACAATTAAATTTCTCCTTCAGTGTGTTGAGCGCGATGGGATAGTTGGCCTCTGTGAGTTCTAAGGATTGTATGCTCCGTGCGGCCCGTCCAGTTATAGAGGAGCGTAGATGTTGAAACCTTTGGACGTTAGTTAAGTTCTCATTGCGATCCACTGTGGATAAGAACGTGTCGTAGAAATAGGTCCAGTTCTCGAGGGCACCGTCGAATTGAGGTAAACGGACCTCTGGCAAAGTGATTGGTCTCGTCTCCGGTTTCACGCATGGATCGCGGGTCTTTGTTGGCGAAGGGGTTACTGATGGTAGTCGGTCGAAGAGGTCCATGATCTGTACGTCAATCCTATGATGCTCTCGCAATAAAGAATCTGCACGAGCTATTTCCCCCTCATCTAACACTTCTAATTCCTCTTGCACCGCGCAGATTTCTCGCCAATTTTCGTCGAACGAATTACGGCAAGCTGTTAGATAGTTTTTGTCTACCCGTTCAGACTCTTCATATTCCTCGAGTTGACGCTTCGTGGTTGCAAATCGGCTGACTAAGGCACTTCGTCTACGCCGCAACGTGCTGATCGATTCAGCTTGAGCCATATTTGAATTTAATAATCGGAATGGGCTTACCTTAATCAAATGGACGTTGATCTAGGAATCGGTAGCTACTCGTTACAGTGCGGTGTGGGCTCGCGTATGTGCTGAGCGATGAAGGAGTTCCTTTCCGAGGGCAGCTCCTTTGGTTAGTTGCTTAAGTCGTTGGAATGTGGATTTCACGCGACACTGTATAGTCACGGGTCAATGCACTTTTTAATGGCGCAAAATCCGGCTCGAAGGACCATGTAAATTCGGCCAATCGCGGGGAGACGCAATCGCGAGGAGAGACGTCAACGGGAGTCGTAAATTCCCGTTACGATTATATTAATCGACACCACGAGTTGATCGATCCCCTGATTTCCGTTAAGATAATAGGGGTGATTAAGTTTATATAACACTGTGATTCACAGAATTATAAAATATATATTTCCAACACTTAAACTACACTGTTGAGTAGATACAAATCGTCAGTAACAACTTGTCGCACGAATATGAGATAGACACGAATAATAGAGCAAAGTTCGTACAGTCGAATTTCGTATGTTAGTGGACGGGAGAGTTAGATGCTACACGTCGACGTTGTTTTTCTTTCTACTAATTGTCGCCCTTAGGCTAGCACGGAAGAAAGCTCGGTGTGGGTGTGCCCTTTGCATGAAGAACGCGGATTCGTTATTCACGTTGTTCGTCAGGAAAAGTGAGGGCAACGATCCGCGATGTCGATTGGCTGTGACCCATGCTGAAACCTGAAGGAGTGAGTCGGAGTCCTCCTACCAACGTGGTTCATAAATGACCTTGCACATGGGAAAACTCAGCCTGTTCTGTTAGACAGATGTTTGGTTTTTCCTAATGGGCGCGTACCCGCTTTCTCCGCATTTTTGATTGCGCTTAATAAACCCAAGGACCTCTCTAAAAAACCAGATGTGCGTCGCAAATATTTCCAGCCTTAAGAAAACTTTCAGGACGACGGATGGAATGCAGATACATGTGTACAGAATGCAAGAGAAAGTTATGGTCGGTCCTCAGGTTTATTGAGGGTCGAAATGACGTTACGCAGGCCGTCGGCTGGCCGGTCGCGAGAGATGCAGCGCAGATGTTTTAGGCGACGTAACAATTTAAGCTATTAATTTTTACATTTATACCATTAATTCCTAACATTCAAACTATTAATTTATAACACTTAAGCTATTAATTTATAACATTTAAGCAAATAATTAACAACGATTGAACTATTAATTTATAACAATTGAAACATTAATTGGCACATTTAAAACATTAATTTATAAGAATCAAACCATTCCTCGGGGAATCAGTAAGCCTCGCGCTAATAGCCCAATACATCGATAGATTTAACGAAGAAATACGTCACCGCGATTACAGCCAATTAGATCATATTATTTGCTACATAATTAATAACTGTATCACGTACAGCGATGCAGACGGTATTGAAGAAATAAAGCCATTTTATGTTACAACTATAACGAGTAAATTTAATCGTTTAACTTGTGATGAATTAAAAAGGTACCTGACTTCTAAATAAGCATTAAATAAGAATCTTAAATATCGCAAACAGTGATGTAGGTGTTACTCAAGAAAAAAGAACGTTTTATTTTTTAATTAGCACGAGTAAATGAACGAATATCGATAATATAATATAACGCTTAATATGAATTTTATCTGTCTGATTATTTAATAGCTTAACTTATTTCACAGTAACGTCATCGACTGCCCTTAGGCTCTTTTCCCTTTTTGTCCAAACTAATCGATAGTCGAAAACTAGTATCATGTAGGTGTGAATTTAGTCTTAGTTTGTAGAAACTATTAAAATGATAAAAATGGATATCGTATTAAATCGTAAAAGATGCCAATTTACGATAAAAATTAAGAAATCGTTCAATTTGATTTTGTTACAATGGAAAAACCGTCTCCTGCTATGTCAAAAAATCGTTACCGTTTGATTAACAAACCGACGCCTTGTTATGTTATATAAGGAACACGGAGGTCGCGCGCGAGCTCTTTTGTGCCTGAAATTCCGGAGAGTGAACATCGAAGAAGAACATAAATATCAGGTAAGTAAGAAAAAATATCAAACAACAACATTGTAACTAGTAATTTATAACGTCTAAACCATTAATTTACAACACTTAAGCTATTTATTTATAACATTCAAGCCATTAATTTATAACATTTAAGGAATTAATTTGTAACGTCTAAACTATTAATTTATAACATTTATGCTATTAATTTATAACATTTAAGCCATTAATTTCTAACTTTTGAACTGTTATTTTATACATTTAGCCATTAATTTATAACATTTAAACTATTAATTTATATCATCTAAGCCATTAAATTATAACATTCAAGCTATTAATGTATAACATTTAAACTGTTAATTTATAACATTTAAACCATTAATTTACAGCATTTAATGTGTTATTTTATACATTTAAGCCATTAATTTATAACATTTAAGCTATTAATTTATAACATTTAAGCCATTAATTTCTAACTTTTGAACTGTTATTTTATACATTTTGCCAATAATTTATAACATTTAAACTATTAATTTATATCATCTAAGCCATTAAATTATAACATTTAAGCTATTAATTTACAACATCTAAGCCACTAATTTACAATATTTAAACTATTAATTTATATCATCTAAGCCATTAATTTATAATATTTAAGCCATTAATCTAAAACAATTCCTCCATTAATTCTTAACAACTATACCAATAATTTATAACCATATTCTCCCATTAATTCAAAGTAATTGTGCTCTTAATTTATAACAGTTGTACCATTAATCGGAAGCAACTCTACATTCATTGATTTAAATCAGTACCATCAATGTGAGTGAATTAATGATTTATATTGTATTATTTTATTAACGAAATCTTTCAGGTCCCTGGATTGCTATTTTATTTCTATATAGCATTATTATTTAATTTTGAATACAGTACTTAATTTCTCATTTCACTATTTTGTATAAAAGCAGTGGTAACGCAGAGTGTAATTTTAAGATGTAATTTTCCATGTCTGCTAAAAACCAAGGAAACAACACCATATTCATGGAATCAAGGAAGCAAGTGTAGTTTAACCGAAAGCAACGACAACTTTTCTGTAGCTGCACATGAGTCATAGGACATTTCAAATAGTGTTGTTGTTTTGCCTCGGAGTACCAAAACCGTTAGATTACAAGTAATTTAAAAACAAATAAACTCCGGACAAAACAATGCCGCCGCTACAATGTCGCTTTATTATAAAATAATTTTACATCTCTGCTTCCAATGCGTAAAAACTCATATGTAAATGGGACCCGAGCGTAGTTACCTCCTCGTGGTGGGTCCCGGTAATTGGTATCGTTTTCCAAATAATAATACACCAAGTACTATTTCGAATATTAGTATTATTATTCGAAAACGATATCAAGCTAAAAACTACTTGAATATAGTCTGGTCTTGATCACCCAAAATAGTTTTGGTGATCTAAACTGGACTAATACCCCCCCCCCGCGGGGGCAACGTGGGACATCGTGGGACATCGCAGGACACCGTGGGATGCGAGCGTATTAGCTTCAATTAATCAGGGGGAGCACGAGGTGGCTGCGGGTTTTCAGGGCGTAGGACCACGCCCTGGGAAACCCCGATGAATCTGATGTTCTCCTATAGCCGGACGGTGACTGGTCGGCGCCTTTGGCCCCCGCCAGTTTGCCGATCCGGTGCGGAGAACCTCGGAGAAGTTGGTGGGCCCGTATCCGCCAAGACTACTCACCTCACCTTCTCGTGGGGCTCCCCGTCACCCTGCACCGGCCTTGACCGGGGCAGGGTGCGAAAGAGTGAGTGGCACCAGGATGGAAACCCTTGTTGACGACCTCGGCAATCTTATACAATTACAATTCAACAATGGATAAGAAAACGAACCTAAAAATCGTTTACGGTGCAGGGGAGGGATACCCCAGTACCGGCGCAGCCGCGGGTTGTAAAGCGGGCCCCGCTGCGTCGTCATCGAGCAACCCTGGCCGTCCGGGGGTGAGCCGCCAGGCCCCTGGACGCGTTCATGCGTCTGGCGAAGGGGACTCGCGAACTGGGGAGTCCCGGAGAGGGTTGGAGGAACCCGACGTTTTGGCTATCGGCCCAGGACCTTCGCGGACTGGGATGCGGCGGCACCGCGGGGGCGGCGGGGGGTTGAGATCCGACGACGAAATGTCGTCATGCTCTTCCTATTCGACCGTCGCGGGCACACTCGGCAAGCGGTCGTACCGCAGGATTGCCGAGTCTACAGAAAACATCGCCTCAGCCGCCAACGGCCGCGGCGGAGGCGCGGGACGTCGCACACGGCGGGGGGACGCGCCCGCGGGGGATCCCGACTCCGCGCTGCTTCCGGCTCCCGGTAAAAGGAAGAAGAGGGGCGTGAGGCGCAGGACGGATATCGACACCGATACCGACGCCGAGGCTGTCACCGTGGTCGCCGCCGCCGCCGCCTCTACCATCCGCGGCGGTGCCGACGGCGGCGACGGCATGCGGAGGGACGAAGCGAGGACCGGGCCGGTCGGCAAACAAGCGACCGGGAAAGAAGCGGAACCGACCCACGATCGGGAAGAGGAGGACGTCGCATACCTGCGAAGGAGGGTGCGTTTTCTGGAGGAAGAGGTCAGTCGTCTCCAAGAAACGGTGGAACGGCTGACCAGGGATCGCGCGGAGAGGACAGCCAAAGTTGGTAACACCGACGACAAAGGACAAGAGGTGGGGATCACCTCTACGAGGAGGACGAAAGAAAATGCTCCTCGGGCCGCAGCGGGAATGGCCATGGGTCCCCCTCCCCCACCTCCCCAACACCCCTGGTCAGCGTCGTGCCGTCTCCGCTGTCCCGACGGGTCGGGGAGTACACGTGATGCACGAAAAACGCTTACCGAGGGAACGGATAGATTCGGTGGCTCAGGACCTCGAGACCCACTAGAAGATTTCAAGATCCTGATCCTCCGCAAGTTGGAGGAATGTCGGCAAAAAGTACTGCCAGCGGCGGCAATTCCCCCGGCCACGGATACTGGAGTCGCCACAGGAATCGTACAAGCACGATCGCGGTCGGCGAGGGACGCCTCGCGGTCGACTATGGAGTCGTCGGCCGACGAGGCAGGATTCACTACTGTGGTAAGAGGAAGAAGAGGTAGAGCGAGGCGGAAGAACAGGAAGCCCACGGTGCAACCTCTTTCAACGGTCCATGCGCCGACCGAGGACGCAAGAACCAAGAGAAGGGTATTATCGTCTCTTCCGACGTCGACATCGCGAATAGGAGCCTTGGCGCCCTGGACGGCGACCAGAAGCAGCGAAACGAGGACAAGGACTTTCGCGGAGGCGGCCGCTCGGCCACCGGTGCGCCCCCGCACGGGAAGGGAATCCATGCGAGCAGCAGGCAGCGGCAATGGACTCGGAGCTATCGGGGCAGGAGGGAAACGCAACGCTAGCGGGCGGGACGCGCACAGCGAGAAAGTGCCGGACCTTCCCCGACCCCAACGGCGTGCCGCGGTATCGCTCACCGTGAGGGACGGCTCGGGCTTCACATACAAGGACGCGATGTCAGTGGTGAAGAGAGAAGTCAAGCTCTCCGAACTCGACATCACGGAGTTAAGACCGAGGAGGACGATCACGGGGGCGCTGCTGTTCGAAATCCCAGGCCAGGACGCTGGAAGTAAAGCATCACGACTGGCCGAGCGGATGGCGGCCACGCTGAAAGATTTGCCCGCCAAGGTAACCGTCCCGCGAAGGACGGCCGAACTAAGAGTGACCGGACTGGAGGACTCGGTCACCGCAGAGGAGGTGGCAGCCGCCGTTGCTGAGGCCGGGGGCTGCCACGCCGACGAGGTCAACGTGGGTGTTATACGTTCCGAACCTCGGGGCCTCGGGTCGGTATGGCTACGCTGCCCGCTAACAGCGGCCAGGAGAATCAGCAGAGGAAGAGATGCTGGACCAGGAGGTAGGATCAACATAGGTTGGTCAGCGGCGAGGGTTTCCCCTCTCCCTGCGCGCCGACTCCAATGCTTCAGGTGCATGGAGTCGGGTCACGTGCGCCGGGACTGCACATCGACGGCCGACCGGTCAGAGCGCTGCTACCGGTGCGGGGCGGAAGGACATCGCGCCAGGGACTGCTCGGCGCGAGTACCCACGTGTCCGGTGTGCGCGGACCTGGGACTGCCCGCGTCGCACCGTATGGGATCACCGGCATGCAAGCCGCCTGCCCGTAGGAGGAGGGCCGCACAGGAAGCAAGGACCGTTCCAGGCGACGGTGGGGATGCGGCGACGAGGAAAGAAAGAATACCGCCGCCAACTGACCCCACGAAGGACGGAAGAGAGGATGGCGAAGTCAGATACAACGACTGCGAGGGGAACGGCCCGGAGGAGGCTATGGAGACGGAGCCTTCCCCAACGTGAGCGGAAGAAGAGGAGGAGGACAACTGCTCCTGCAGTGCAATCTTAACCGCTCCCGCCGTGCTCAGGACTTAATGTTTCAGAGCTTGACGGAGCGGCGGATTGCTCTGGCGGCAGTGGCTGAGCCATACTGCATTCCCGACGCGGCGCGAGGCGCTGGAGATCTGACCGGCTCGGTCGCCATATTCTGGACTGGAATTGCGGGAAGCCCTTCCTGCTCGGTAATTGAGCGCGGACGGGGCTTCGTGGCCGTGAAATGGGGCGACCTGTCCGTGGTAGCCATCTACGTGTCGCCCAACATCAGCCAGGCAGAATACGCCTCCTTTCTGGACGGACTCGCGGCTTGCACGAGACGTTTAGGCGCCTGCCCGTCACTGGTCCTCGGGGACTTCAACGCCCACTCAACGGCGTGGGGCTCCCGCCGGACCAACAGAAGGGGGCGCGATGTACAGGATTGGGCGGCCGCACTCGACCTCCGACTTATGAACCGGGGGTCGTCCAGCACGTGCGTGGCGTGGCGGGGCGAGTCCATAGTGGACCTCACATGGGCAAACCCCGCCGCATCCCGCCGCGTTTCCGGTTGGGAGGTCTCCCCGGAGGAGACCCTCTCGGACCATCTCTACATCGTGATGGAGGTGGCGGTTGGCGGCGCGACGGGCTACCGTTCGTCGGATGCGCGCGGGCCTACCGGCCCACCGGGAAGGAGAAGAAAATTCCCGCGATGGGCGGTGACGCGGCGCGACGAGGACTTCATGGCGGCGGCCGCTATAGCCGTGGCTTGGTTAGAAGAATCCCCGACCGAGGAGGACGCGGAAGCAGGAGCGACCCGGCTGGGACGCGACATGCACGCGATCTGTGATTCGTGTATGCCGCGGTCTGGAACGCCGCGCCGCGCCGGCGCTGTGTACTGGTGGTCCGAGGAGATCGCTCGTCTCCGCGAGGCGTGTATCCACGCTCGGCGCCAATACACCAGATCCCGCCGTAGACGGCGGGAGGACGAAGGCACAGTGGCTCGCCTGTACGAGGCCTACCGCGAAGCGCGGAGGCCCCTCCAACGAGCCATCAAGGAGGCGAAGAGGCGGGCCTGGAACGAGCTTCTGGCCAGCCTCGACTCTGATCCCTGGGGGCGTCCTTACAAGATGGTATTGAACAAACTCCGTCCATGGGCGCCTCCCTTAACGGAGAGCATGGACCCTCGGTTCCTGGAGGAGGTCGTCGGCACCCTGTTTCCGGGAGCAGCGAATGAGGGAGTGGGCACCTTTACCAAAGAGGAGGAGCAGGAATCCCAGCCGCTGGAAGAGGAACCACGGGTCACTGCGGGGAGTTGGAGCCCGGAATCGAGGGTCACCGAGGAAGAACTGGCCAGGGCCGTCGAGAGGATCGGAGCGCGGAAAGCTCCGGGTCCTGATGGAGTCCCGGCCCGCCTGTGGAGGGACGTCGCCGGGGTCTTGGCCCCGAGACTAATGCGTCTGTTCGACGGATGCCTGTCTCGAGGTGAATTCCCTACTTCGTGGAAGGAGGGGCGGATGGTCCTACTGCCGAAGCCGGGGCGCTCTCCAGACTCGCCTTCCGCCTTCCGGCCGGTGTGCCTTTTGGACGAGGCGGGCAAGCTGCTGGAGAGAGTGATAGCTGCCCGCCTGGAGTCGCATTTGTCCCGGAGCGTGCCCGGGTTGCACGATGGCCAGTTCGGTTTCCGGAGGGGGCGGTCTACGACCGACGCTATCGCCCGTGTCCGCTCCCTTGTCGAGGGGGCCGAGCGGCGTGGTTACGTGGCGTTGGCCGTATCGCTGGACGTGGTCAACGCCTTCAACAGCATCCCGTGGGACAGAATATGCCGGGCCCTCGAATTTCATCGCGTACCCGCGTATCTGCGGGATGTGGTCCGGGCTTTCCTCCGGGACCGGAGTATCGTCTACACCGTCCGGGTGGGGGGGTGACCGGGAGGGCTGTACACCGCGGGGTCCCGCAAGGTTCGGTGTTGGGCCCGTTGCTGTGGAACATCGCGTACGACGCGGTGCTTCGGACGCCGATGCCTCCGAACTCGGCGCTGACTTGCTACGCCGACGACACGTTGGTGCTGGTCTGGGGCACGGCATGGGGTAGAACCGTCCGCTTGGCGGAGCTGGCGGTGGCCTGCGTGGTCGCCGAAATCAAGCGATTGGGACTGAGGGTGTCCCCTGAGAAGTCCGAGGCAATGTGGTTTTGTCGCAAGGCCGATCACGGGACGCCCCCAGCGGGTTACCGCCTGAGGTTGGAAGGGACTGAGATCGGGGTCGGGACCAGCATGAAGTATCTGGGCCTGACCCTCGACAGCCACTGGACCTTCGGCGTTCACTTCGAGCGCCTGACGCCGTCTGTCGAGGCGACGGCGAACGCCTTAGGACGTCTGCTACCTCGGCTGGGCGGGCCCGGCGTCGGGGTGCGCCGGCTGTACGCCGGCGTGGTGCGATCGAAGCTCCTCTACGGGGCTCCGGTCTGGGCGGGGGACCTGATGACCAATCGTCGCAGTCTCCTAGTAGTCAGGAGACTGCACAGGACAGTGGCCATCAGGATAGCGAGGGGCTTCCGCACCATTTCGGCAGCGGCAGTGGCGGTGCTCGCCGGATTTCCCCCGTTCGAAATGCAGGCCCTGAGGTGCCGTGAGATTTATCTCCACACTCGGGGTCTGTCGGACGGGGCGGGCCCGGGGGGCGCCGACGTCGGGGTTCGGGCTCGGCGAACTTTGCTCGACAGATGGCGCGCCAGCCTCGACACGAGAGCGGGTGCGCCGGGGATAAGAGTCCTCGGGGCCGTCCTTCCAAACTGGGACGTTTGGTTGGACGGCGGCGGGCCTCCCCTGACCTACAGGGTGACGCAGGTGCTCACCGGACACGGTTGCTTCGGTGAGTATCTGCACCGAATCGGGAAGGAGGCGACCGCACGCTGCCACCACTGCGATGCGAGTGTGGATTCGGCGCAGCACACGCTGGAATACTGCCCGGCGTGGGCGCGGCCGCGCCACGACCTCATCGAGGAAATCGGCGGGGATCTTTCGCCTCCGGTGATTTTCGAAGCACTGTTGACAAACGAGAGAAGGAGGAGGGCCGTGACCTCCTTCTGTGAACAGGTCATGCTTCGAAAAGAGGCTGCGGAGAGGGTGAGGGTGCGGTACTCTCACCCTGAAAGGAACAACCGGCGAGGGCGCGGCAGGTGTCATGGACGCGCTTCGGTGAGAAGCACTAGGTCCGCCGCGTCCCCCGGCGGGGTACAAACTTAGGCGCTGGCAGCTCCGCGCCCCCGGGGCCGCAGAGCAGCCCGGTAGGGGAACCGGACTGCCTGGCACGGCGGCCCCGGCGACGAGGCGCGGTGTGACGTGGCCGCACACCGCTTCACTATGTGACGTATTGAGCGCGGAGGGGGGCCCGGTGTATCGCTTACACCGGTTCCCGGGCCCCTCTCGATCGCAGCCGTGACGGTCATCGTGGAGGTTTTAGTCAGTTGGAGTCCGGCACTACCACGCCGCTTTTCCCCAGAAGCGACCTGGTGTCCGCGCGGATTTCCTCCACGTTAAACAAAAAAAAAAAAAAAAGAAAAAGATTACAAGTAATTCAAAAACAAATAAACTCCGGACAAAACAATGCCGCCGCTACAATGTCGCTTTATTATAAAATAATTTTACATCTCTGCTTCCAATGCGTAAAAACTCATATGTAAATGGGACCCGAGCGTAGTTACCTCCTCGTGGTGGGTCCCGGTAATTGGTATCGTTTTCCAAATAATAATACACCAAGTACTATTTCGAATATTAGTATTATTATTCGAAAACGATATCAAGCTAAAAACTACTTGAATATAGTCTAGTCTTGATCACCCAAAATAGTTTTGGTGATCTAAACTGGAGTAATACCCCCCCCCGCGGGGGCAACGTGGGACATCGCGGGACATCGCAAGACACCGTGGGATGCGAGCGTATTAGCATTAATTAATCATAAGATAGATACCTATGTTATGTACATTGTAAGCTCATTCTGTACAAAGATACTTATCTATCTTGGAACGACAAATAAAGATCTCGTCTCTCTTGATCCCCTCGCTTACCATACTGGAAAAATTGTTCCCACGATACATCGGTTCGCGATCACTCAGTTCTTTCAAACTGTCGCGTGGCGTACTCGCTCGCGTGTATTTCGGGTGCGTGCGGGTCAATGTGCTCTAGACAACTCTTCGGATTCGTAAGTCGCCCAAGGACAGCTCTGTCTTGGTGACTGCTCAACGTTTGCATCGGATCACGGGAGTTGTCGTCGTGCCGGTGATGCTTGCTAATCTGTTGGGGATTCACTCGTGGATCTGCAGTCCTGTCCGATTGGTACTTGGGTACTCGATCAGAGACCACCAATTTCACGTCCTCCGTAATCCTGTTCAGCGGTCCCGCCCCGTGAGTGGACCCCACTGTTCAGTTGAGGTGTTGCCTTCGTAATCCTGTTCAGCGGACCCTCCCCGTGAGTGGACCCCACTGTTCAGTTGGGGCCTCGTGCCTTGGTAATCCTGTTCATCGGTCCCTCCCTGTGAGTGGACCCCACTGTTCAGTTGGGGCCTCTTGCCTTCGTAATCCTGTTCAGCGGTCCCACCCTGTGAGTGGACCCCACTGTTCAGTTGGGGCCTCTTGCCTTCGTAATCCTGTTCAGCAGTCCCTCCCCGGGTTCCACTTGTTCAGTTGGAGTGTGTCAAGTTGCTGGCCTATGTGCTGGATCCACGGCTGAATTACTAGTGGATCACTGGCATCATCTGTCGGCGCCATCGACCGCGACTCGTGTAAGTTTCGAACGGCGAAACAGGAATCGAGTTACGGCCAATTCTTGGGCTTTCCGTTGAACCTCGGGGTTATCTCGTGTACGGGGATACGTCGCGTAGGTTTGTTAGTTCTTTCGAGAGATCGCGATCTCGTCCGTTTCGGGACAGTGTCAGTAGCTTCATCTTCTTCTTTTCGCTCCAAGTTAGATAAATGTGTCTTTGATACCGAATGTTGCCAGTAGGGATGCGAATTATTGTTTATTTGTACTGATCGATGTAATCGTTGTGTGGGAGATAGATGATGCGTTACGTATGCCTTGTTCTACGTTTGTAAAGATTCATGTTAGCGCTGCGTTGGAGATATGTGTTTCGCAGTTAGACTACGAAACAACTATTTCTTTACGCAGGCCCATGGTCAAGTAGTGTCAAAACTGGACATTCTGCCAATAGGTTGAATGTCGAGATCGATGTGTAGTGTTAAATAACCCATGGGCGGGTCTCGTGCGTAGTCACCTCCTCGTGGTGAGACCTGGTAATTGGCATCGTTTTCCAAAAATTAATCAGTCGATTAATCTTTGGAAAACGATACCAAGCCAAGAACTACGCAACAGTCCAGTTTGGATCAACAAAAGCCCCTAAGATCATTTTGGATGATCTACACTGGACTGCACTATTAATTTATAACATTTAAGCCATTAATTTACAATATTTACGTCATGAATTTACAACAATAAGTCACAAATTCATAACATTTAAGCTATTAATTTTTACATTTATACCATTAATTCCTAACACTCAAACTATTAATTTATAACACTTAAGCTATTAATTTATAACATTTAAGCAAATAATTAACAACGATTAAACTATTAATTTATAACAATTGAAACAATAATTGGCACATTTAAAACATTAATTTATAAGAATCAAACCATTCCTCGAGGAATCAGTAAGTCTCGCGCTAATAGCCCAATACATCGATAGATTTAACGAAGAAATACGTAACCGCGATTACAACCAATTAGATCATATTATTTGCTACATAATTAATAACTGTATCGCGTACAGCGATGCAGGCGGTATTGAAGAAATAAAGCCATTTTATGTTACAACTATAACGAGTAAATTTAATCGTTTAACTTGTGAAGAATTAAAAAGGTACCTGACTTCTAAATAAGCATTAAATAAGAATCTTAAATATCGCAAACAGTGATGTAGGTGTTACTCAAGAAAAAAGAACGTTTTATTTTTTAATTAGCACGAGTAAATGAACGAATATCGATAATATAATATAACGCTTAATATGAATTTTATCTGTCTGATTATTTAATAGCTTAACTTATTTCACAGTAACGTCATCGACTGCCCTTAGGCTCTTTTCCCTTTTTGTCCAAACTAATCGATAGTCGAAAACTAGTATCATGTAGGTGTGAATTTAGTCTTAGTTTGTAGAAACTATTAAAATGATAAAAATGGATATCGTATTAAATCGTAAAAGATGCCAATTTGCGATAAAAATTAAGAAATCGTTCAATTTGATTTTGTTACAATGGAAAAACCGTCTCCTTCTATGTCAAAAAATCGTTACCGTTTGATTAACAAACCGACGCCTTGTTAAGTTATATAAGGAACACGGAAGTCGCGCGCGAGCTCTTTTGTGCCTGAAATTCCGGAGAGTGAACATCGAAGAAGAACATAAATATCAGGTAAGTAAGAAAAAATATCAAACAACAACATTGTAACTAGTAATTTATAACGTCTAAACCATTAATTTACAACACTTAAGCTATTAATTTATAACATTTATGCTATTAATTTATAACATTTAAGCCATTAATTTCTAACTTTTGAACTGTTATTTTATACATTTAGCCATTAATTTATAACATTTAAGCCATTAATTTCTAACTTTTGAACTGTTATTTTATACATTTAGCTATTAATTTATAACATTTAAACTATTAATTTATATCATCTAAGCCATTAAATTATAACATTCAAGCTATTAATTTATATCATTTAAACTGTTAATTTATAACATTTAAACCATTAATTTACAGCATTTAATGTGTTATTTTATACATTTAAGCCATTAATTTATAACATTTAAGCTATTAATTTATAACATTTAAGCCATTAATTTCTAACTTTTGAACTGTTATTTTATACATTTAGCCATTAATTTATAACATTTAAACTATTAATTTATATCATCTAAGCCATTAAATTATAACATTTAAGCTATTAATTTACAACATCTAAGCCACTAATTTACAATATTTAAACTATTAATTTATATCATCTAAGCCATTAATTTCTAATATTTAAGCCATTAATCTAAAACAATTCCTCCATTAATTCTTAACAACTATACCAATAATTTATAACCATATTCTCCCATTAATTCAAAGTAATTGTGCTCTTAATTTATAACAGTTGTACCATTAATCGGAAGCAACTCTACATTCATTGATTTAAATCAGTACCATCAATGTGAGTGAATTAATGATTTATATTGTATTATTTTATTAACGAAATCTTTCAGGTCCCTGGATTGCTATTTTATTTCTATACAGCATAATTTTTTAATTTTAAATACAGTACTTAATTTCTCATTTCACTATTTTGTATAAAAGCAGTGGTAACGCAGAGTGTAATTTTAAGATGTAATTTTCCATGTCTGCTAAAAACCAAGGAAACAACACCATATTCATGGAATCAAGGAAGCAAGTGTAGTTTAACCGAAGGCAACGACATCTTATCTGTAGCTGCACATGAGTCATAGGACATTTCAAATAGTGTTGTTGTTTTGCCTCGGAGTAAAAAAACCGTTAGATTACAAGTAATTTAAAAACAAATAAACTCCGGACAAAACAATGCCGCCGCTACAATGTCGCTTTATTATAAAATAATTTTACATCTCTGTTACGTCGCCTAAAACATCTGCGCTGCAGCTCTCGCGGCCGGCCAGCCGACGGCCTGCGTAACGTCATTTCGACCCTCAATAAACCTGAGGACCAACCATAACTTTCTCTTTCATTGTGTACACATGTATCTGCATTCCATCCGTCGTCCTGAAAGCTTTCTTAAGGCTAGAAATATTTGCGACGCACATCTGGTTTTTAGAGAGGTCCTTGGGTTTATTAGGCGCAATTAAAAACACGGAGAAAGCGGGTACGCGCCCATTAGGAAAAATCGAACATCTGTCTAATAGAACAGGCTGGGTTTTCCCATGCACAAGGTCACTCACGAACCACGTTGGTCGGAGGTTTCCTACTCGTCACTTCTCCTACGACTCTCGGAGAGTCAAGTCGCAGACTTCTCCTGCTACATCAGGAGGGTCAAGTCAACTTACTTCTTCTACATACGACAACGTCGAAGTCTAACATAAAAATCTAGTGTCTATCAAGTATCCTCTAGTGCTACATCCAGTAACATACGAAATTCGATTGTACGAACCTTGCTCTATTAGTCATATCTATCTCATATTCGTGCGACAAGGTGTTATCGACGATTTGTATCTACTCAACAGTGTAGTTTAAGTGTTGGAAATATATATTTTATAATTCTGTGAATCACAGTGTTATATAAACTTAATCACCCCTATTATCTTAACGGAAATCAGGGGATCGATCAACTCGTGGTGTCGATTAGTATAATCGTAACGGGAATTTACGACTCCCGTTGGCGTCTCTCCTCGCGATTGCGTCTCCCCGCGATTGGTCGAAATAACAATCTCTGCTTCCAATGCGTAAAAACTCATATGTAAATGGGACCCGAGCGTAGTTACCTTCTCGTGGTGGGTCCCGGTAATTGGTATCGTTTTCCAAATAATAATACACCAAGTACTATTTCGAATATTAGTATTATTATTCGAAAACGATATCAAGCTAAAAACTACTTGAATATAGTCTGGTCTTGATCACCCAAAATAGTTTTGGTGACCTAAACTGGACTAATACCCCCCCGCGGGGGCAACGTGGGACATCGTGGGACATCGCAGGACACCGTGGGATGCGAGCGTATTAGCTTTAATTAATCATAAGATAGATACCTATGATATGTACATTGTAAGCTCATACTGTACAAAGATACTTATCTATCTTGGAACGACAAATAAAGATCTCGTCTCTCTTGATCCCCTCGCTTACCATACTGGAAAAATTGTTCCCACGATATATCGGTTCGCGATCACTCAGTTCTTTCAAACTGTCGCGTGGCGTACTCTCTCGCGTGTATTTCGGGTGCTTGCGGGTCAATGTGCTCTAGACAACTCTTCGGATTCGTAAGTCGCCCAAGGACAGCTCTGACTTGGTGACTGCTCAACGTTTGCATCGGATCACGGGAGTTCTCGTCGTGCCGGTGATGCTTGCTAATTGGTTGTGGATTCACTCGTGGATCTGCAGTCCTGTCCGATTGGTACTTGGGTACTCGATCAGAGACCACCAATTTCACGTCCTCCGTAATCCTGTTCGGCCCCGCGGGAGTGGACCCCACTGTTCAGTTGAGGTATTGCCTTCGTAATCCTGTTCAGCGGTCCCTCCCCGTGAGTGGACCTCACTGTTCAGTTGGGGCCTCGTGCCTTGGTAATCCTGTTCAGCGGTCCCTCCCTGTGGGTGGACCCCACTGTTCAGTTGGGGCCTCTTGCCTTCGTAATCCTGTTCAGCGGTCCCTCCCCGGGTTCCACTTGTTCAGTTGGAGTGTGTCAAGTTGCTGGCCTATGTGCTGGATCCACGGCTGAATTACTAGTGGATCACTGGCATCATTTGTCGGCGCTATCGACCGCGACTCGTGTAAGTTTCGAACGGCGAAACAGGAATCGAGTTACGGCCAATTCTTGGGCTTTCCGTTGAACCTCGGGGTTATCTCGTGTACGGGGGTACGTCGCGTAGGTGTGTTAGTTCTTTCGAGAGATCGCGATCTCGTCCGTTTCGGGACAGTGTCAGTAGCTTCATCTTCTTCTTTTCGCTCCAAGTTACATAAATGTGTCTTTGATACCGAATGTTGCCAGTAGGGATGCGAATTATTGTATATTTGTACTGATCGATGTAATCGTTGTGTGGGAGATAGATGATGCGTTACGTATGCCTTGTTCTACGTTTGTAAAGATTCATGTTAGCGCTGCGTTGGAGATATGTGTTTCGCAGTTAGACTACGAAACAACTATTTCTTTACGCAGGCCCATGGTCAGTGTCAAAACTGGACATTCTGCCAATAGGTTGAATGTCGAGATCGATGTGTAGTGTTAAATAACCCATGGGCGGGTCTCGTGCGTAGTCACCTCCTCGTGGTGAGACCTGGTAATTGGCATCGTTTTCCAAAAATTAATCAGTCGATTAATCTTTGGAAAACGATACCAAGCCAAGAACTACGCAACAGTCCAGTTTGGATCACCAAAAGCCCCTAAGATCATTTTGGATGATATACACTGGACTGCACTATTAATTTATAACATTTAAGCCATTAATTTACAATATTTACGTCATGAATTTACAACAATAAGTCACAAATTCATAACATTTAAGCTATTAATTTTTACATTTATACCATTAATTCCTAACATTCAAACTATTAATTTATAACACTTAAGCTATTTATTTATAACATTTAAGCAAATAATTAACAACGATTAAACTATTAATTTATAACAATTGAAACATTAATTGGCACATTTAAAACATTAATTTATAAGAATCAAACCATTCCTCGAGGAATCAGTAAGTCTCGCGCTAATAGTCCAATACATCGATAGATTTAACGAAGAAATACGTAACCGCGATTACAGCCAATTAGATCATATTATTTGCTACATAATTAATAACTGTATCACTTACAGCGTTGCAGGCGGTATTGAAGAAATAAAGCCATTTTATGTTACAACTATAACGAGTAAATTTAATCGTTTAACTCGTGAAGAAATAAAAAGGTACCTGACTTCTAAATAAGCATTAAATAAGAATCTTAAATATCGCAAACAGTGATGTAGGTGTTACTCAAGAAAAAAGAACGTTTTATTTTTTAATTAGCACGAGTAAATGAACGAATATCGATAATATAATATAACGCTTAATATGAATTTTATCTGTCTGATTATTTAATAGCTTAACTTATTTCACAGTAACGTCATCGACTACCCTTAGGCTCTTTTCCCTTTTTGTCCAAACTAATCGATAGTCGAAAACTAGTATCATGTAGGTGTGAATTTAGTCTTAGTTTGTAGAAACTATTAAAATGATAAAAATGGATATCGTATTAAATCGTAAAAGATGCCAATTTACGATAAAAATTAAGAAATCGTTCAATTTGATTTTGTTACAATGGAAAAACCGTCTCCTGCTATGTCAAAAAATCGTTACCGTTTGATTAACAAACCGACGCCTTGTTAAGTTATATAAGGAACACGGAGGTCGCGCGCGAGCTCTTATGTGCCTGAAATTCCGGAGAGTGAACATCGAAGAAGAACATAAATATCAGGTAAGTAAGAAAAAATATCGAACAACAACATTGTAACTAGTAATTTATAACGTCTAAACCATTAATTTACAACACTTAAGCTATTAATTTATAACATTCAAGCCATTAATTTATAACATTTAAGGAATTAATTTATAACGTCTAAACTATTAATTTATAACATTTATGCTATTAATTTATAACATTTAAGCCATTAATTTCTAACTTTTGAACTGTTATTTTATACATTTAGCCATTAATTTATAACATTTAAACTATTAATTTATATCATCTAAGCCATTAAATTATAACATTCAAGATATTAATTTATAACATTTAAACTGTTAATTTATAACATTTAAACCATTAATTTACAGCATTTAAAGTGTTATTTTATACATTTAAGCCATTAATTTATAACATTTAAGCTATTAATTTATAACATTTAAGCCATTAATTTCTAACTTTTGAACTGTTATTTTATACATTTTGCCAATAATTTATAACATTTAAACTATTAATTTATATCATCTAAGCCATTAAATTATAACATTTAAGCTATTAATTTACAACATCTAAGCCACTAATTTACAATATTTAAACTATTAATTTATATCATCTAAGCCATTAATTTATAATATTTAAGCCATTAATCTAAAACAATTCCTCCATTAATTCTTAACAACTATACCAATAATTTATAACCATATTCTCCCATTAATTCAAAGTAATTGTGCTCTTAATTTATAACAGTTGTGCCGTTAATCGGAAGCAACTCTACATTCATTGATTTAAATCAGTACCATCAATGTGAGTGAATTAATGATTTATATTGTATTATTTTATTAACGAAATCATTCAGGTCCCTGGATTGCTATTTTATTTCTATATAGCATTATTTTTTAATTTTAAATACAGTACTTAATTTCTCATTTCACTATTTTGTATAAAAGCAGTGGTAACGCAGAGTGTAATTTTAAGATGTAATTTTCCATGTCTGCTAAAAACCAAGGAAACAACACCATATTCATGGAATCAAGGAAGCAAGTGTAGTTTAACCGAAGGCAACGACATCTTATCTGTAGCTGCACATGAGTCATAGGACATTTCAAATAGTGTTGTTGTTTTGCCTCGGAGTACCAAAACCGTTAGATTACAAGTAATTTAAAAACAAATAAACTCAGGACAAAACAATGCCGCCGCTACAATGTCGCTTTATTATTAAATAATTTTACATCTCTGCTTCCAATGCGGAAAAACTCATATGTAAATGGGACCCGAGCGTAGTTAACTCCTCGTGGTGGGTCCCGGTAATTGGTATCGTTTTCCAAATAATAATACACCAAGTACTATTTCGAATATTAGTATTATTATTCGAAAACGATATCAAGCTAAAAACTACTTGAATATAGTCTGGTCTTGATCACCCAAAATAGTTTTGGTGACCTAAACTGGACTAATACCCCCCCGCGGGGGCAACGTGGGACATCGTGGGACATCGCAGGACACAGTGGGATGCGAGCGTATAAGCTTTAATTAATCATAAGATAGATACCTATGTTATGTACATTGTAAGCTCATTCTGTACAAAGATAATTATCTATCTTGGAACGACAAATAAAGATCTTGTCTCTCTTGATCCCCTCGCTTACCATACTGGAAAAATTGTTCCAACGATATATCGGTTCGCGATCACTCAGTTCTTTCAAACTGTCGCGTGGCGTACTCGCTCGCGTGTATTTCGGGTGCGTGCGGGTCAATGTGCTCTAGACAACTCTTCGGATTCGTAAGTCGCCCAAGGACAGCTCTGTCTTGGTGACTGCTCAACGTTTGCATCGGATCACGGGAGTTGTCGTCGTGCCGGTGATGCTTGCTAATCTGTTGGGGATTCACTCGTGCATCTGCAGTCCTGTCCGATTGGTACTTGGGTACTCGATCAGAGACCACCAATTTCACGTCCTCCGTAATCCTGTTCGGCCCCGCGGGAGTGGACCCCACTGTGCAGTTGAGGTATTGCCTTCGTAATCCTGTTAAGCGGTCCCTACCCGTGAGTGGACCCCACTGTTCAGTTGGGGCCTCGTGCCTTGGTAATCCTGTTCAGCGGTCCCTCCCTGTGAGTGGACCCCACTGTTCAGTTGGGGCCTCTTGCCTTCGTAATCCTGTTCAGCGGTCCCTCCCCGGGTTCCACTTGTTCAGTTGGAGTGTGTCAAGTTGCTGGCCTATGTGCTGGATCCACGGCTGAATTACTAGTGGATCACTGGCATCATCTGTCGGCGCCATCGACCGCGACTCGTGTAAGTTTCGAACGGCGAAACAGGAATCGAGTTACGGCCAATTCTTGGGCTTTCCGTTGAACCTCGGGGTTATCTCGTGTACGGGGGTGCGTCGCGTAGGTTTGTTAGTTCTTTCGAGAGATCGCGATCTCGTCCGTTTCGGGACAGTGTCAGTAGCTTCATCTTCTTCTTTTCGTTCCAAGTTAGATAAATGTGTCTTTGATACCGAATGTTGCCAGTAGGGATGCGAATTATTGTATATTTGTACTGATCGATGTAATCGTTGTGTGGGAGATAGATGATGCATTACGTATGCCTTGTTCTACGTTTGTAAAGATTCATGTTATCGCTGCGTTGGAGATATGTGTTTCGCAGTTAGACTACGAAACAACTATTTCGTTACGCAGGCCCATGGTCAAGTAGTGTCAAAACTGGACATTCTGCCAATAGGTTGAATGTCGAGATCGATGTGTAGGGTTAAATAACCCATGGGCGGGTCTCGTGCGTAGTCACCTCCTCGTGGTGAGACCTGGTAATTGGCATCGTTTTCCAAAAATTAATCAGTCGATTAATCTTTGGAAAACGATACCAAACCAAGAACTACGCAACAGTCCAGTTTGGATCACCAAAAGCCCCTAAGATCATTTTGGATGATCTACACTGGACTGCACTATTAATTTATAACATTTAAGCCATTAATTTAGAATATTTACGTCATGAATTTACAACAATAAGTCACAAATTCATAACATTTATGTAAATTCGGCCAATCGCGGGGAGACGCAATCGCGAGGAGAGACGTCAACGGGAGTCGTAAATTCCCGTTACGATTATATTAATCGACACCACGAGTTGATCGATCCCCTGATTTCCGTTAAGATAATAGGGGTGATTAAGTTTATATAACTCTGTGATTCACAGAATTATAAAATATATATTTCCAACACTTAAACTACACTGTTGAGTAGATACAAATCGTCAGTAACAACTTGTCGCACGAATATGAGATAGACACGAATAATAGAGCAAAGTTCGTACAGTCGAATTTCGTATGTTAGTGGACGGGAGAGTTAGATGCTGCACGTCGACGTTGTTTTTCTTTCTGCTAATTGTCGCCCTTAGGCTAGCACGGAAGAAAGCTCGGTGTGGGTGTGCCCTTTGCATGAAGAACGCGGATTCGTTATTCACGTTGTTCGTCAGGAAAAGTGAGGGCAACGATCCGCGATGTCGATTGGCTGTGACCCATGCTGAAACCTGAAGGAGTGAGTCGGAGTCCTCCTACCAACGTGGTTCATAAATGACCTTACACATGGGAAAACTCAGCCTGTTCTGTTAGACAGATGTTTGGTTTTTCCTAATGGGCGCGTACCCGCTTTCTCCGCATTTTTGATTGCGCCTAATAAACCCAAGGACCTCTCTAAAAAACCAGATGTGCGTCGCAAATATTTCTAGCCTTAAGAAAACTTTCAGGACGACGGATGGAATGCAGATACATGTGTACAGAATGCAAGAGAAAGTTATGGTCGGTCCTCAGGTTTATTGAGGGTCGAAATGACGTTACGCACGCCGTCTGCTGGCCGGTCGCGAGAGATGCAGCGCAGATGTTTTAGGCGACGTAGCATCCTCCCCCCGTTGAGAGGGCACCGATCAAATTCTGCCTGTGGAGTCAGGTGCGTCGTTTGTCCATTTCCTTCGCTCCGGGTTGATGCTCGGATTCATCTGTTTCTGGTTGAATGGGTAAGGGGACCAATCTTTTGACACCACGGTCCAGGATACTCGTTGCCGTCTGCACGGTAGCGGTCCGTATGATTCCGTCGGCTCCTGGATGGACTTTGATTACGCGGCCCAAAGGCCACTGCATGGATGGGACGTTATCCTCCCTGAGGATTACGACGGTGCCTTCACGGATGTCGTGCTTTCCCTTGTCCCATTTGTTGCGGCGGGTCAGCTCGTTGAGGTACTCTCGATTCCACCTGCTCCAGAAGTACTGCTTGATCTGGTGGATACGCTGCCAACTAGATAGCCGGCCTGATGGAACTGTCCTGAAATCACGCTCCCGTAAACTCGTTAATGTATCGCCGATTAGAAAGTGACCGGGCGTGAGGACAGGGGGATCTTTCGGATCGGACGAGATGGGAGTCAGTGGACGTGAATTGAGAATTGCTTCAATCTCAATCACAAGGGTGTCAAGGTGTTCAAAGGTCAAGAGCTCCGTGCCGACGACGCGGATGAGGTGACGTTTGAACGATTTTACGGCGGCTTCCCATAAACCGCCAAAATGTGGTGAGTTTGGGGGGTTGAAACGCCATTGTATCTGTCGGTCGACGAGAAAATTCTGCACCTTTTCCTTGTGGTCGTCGGACTGTAATAGGGTTCGGAGTTCTTGTAATTCCCTATTAGCTCCGACGAAATTGGTGCCATTGTCTGTGAGGATGGTTGCGCAGTATCCTCTTCGGGAGATGAATCGGCGTAGAACTTCTAGGAATGCGTCGGTAGTTAGATCGCTGACTAACTCGATGTGGACGGCTTTTGTTGCTAGACATACGAATATGGCAACGTATACCTTGACTTTACTGCGGTTACGATTCCTTCTCTCTTTGATATAGAGCGGACCGCAGTAGTCGATTCCGACGTTCGTAAACGGGCGCGATTCGGTAATACGCGCCTCTGGTAAATCCCCCATCAAGTACTCTACTGGTGGAGGATTGGCTCTGCAGCAACGGACGCACCTTTTGATAGTGCGCCACACTTGGCTACGGCCGTCGATCGGCCTATAGCGTAGTCTCACGGCGTATAATGTAGCTTGTGTCCCTGTGTGGTGGTTGTTTCGATGTTCTTCGTTTATAATGATCTCGGTAATTGTCGATTTCGGCAAAATAATTGGATGCTTTTGCCTGAATGGGATAGCAGAGTTGGTCAGTCGTCCTCCGACGCGTAGTATCCCCTCTTCGTCGAGGAATGGATTTAGTGGCTGTAGTTTTCCTCCAACATCCTTGCTTCGATCTTTCTGCAGTATCCGAATCTCCGCTGCGAAGTGTCGGGATTGGATTATCTTGATCAATTTATTATGTGCGGTGGTTAATTCGTCCGTTGTTAGATGGGAGGATCGGTTCTGCTTATATTTCCATCGAAGACACCAAGAGACGACTCTTATTAGTCTTGTCCAGGATGAATATCCATGGAGGAGTGTGTTGTCGATGGTACTAGTTGTTAGACATATCGTCTTCTTTTGTTCTGGGAGTTCTCCCAGCGTCGTGGGTATCCAGATCGGCCAGTTTTCCTCTTGTTGTTTGAGCCATTCGGGTCCGTTTTTCCAGATGGTCGGGCGCAGAAATTCCTTGGGAGTCTGCCCGCGGGAGATGAGATCTGCTGGATTATCGTTGGTGGGCACATGACGCCAATCGTCGATGTTTGTTTTCGTCTGGATCTCGGCTACGCGGTTCGCCACGAAGGTTTTCAACATGTGTGGCGAGGACTTGATCCACTGAAGCACTATAGTAGAATCCGTCCAATACACAGTGCGAGAAATCTTTATATTGAGGGACTTCTTTATCAAGTACATAAGTGAGGCGAGGAGTAATGCTCCGCTTAACTCGAGTCGTGGGATTGTCAACGATTTTAGTGGCGCGACCTTAGATCGAGCCGTGAGTATCTGAGTTTGTGTGTGTCCCTCCGGATTGGTGCTGCGTAGATAGACACATGCTCCGTATGCCCTTTCACTGGCGTCGCAGAAACCGTGCAGCTCTATATGATTAGCTGCCTTGATTATGGTTTTACGAGGGAACCGAATATCATTAAGCAAGGGTAGTTGGATATGATATCGATCCCATTCAGTATGCAACTCTGCTGGTAGGGATTCGTCCCAATCAATTTTTAATGCCCAGACGCGTTGAAGCAATATTTTTGCTTTGACAATCACTGGCGCGAGCAAACCAAGTGGATCATAGATTCGGGCTATCACCGAACTCATTGATCGTTTAGTGACTCGAGTGATGGTCGCTGTTGGTTCAACCGAGTAAAGGATTGCGTCTTCCTGAGAATCCCAATAAATGCCTAAGGTCTTCAACGTCTGTGACTCGCCCAATTGTAGCCTTCTATTGGTATCTCTTTCTGTTAGTCCTCGCAATATGTCCTTGTCATTGGATGCCCATTCCCGGATATGTAAGCCGGCCGATCTGAGAAGGTCTGTGAGTTCGTGTCTTACCGATAGTAATTCTTCTTTTGTGTCGGCTCCAGTGAGGGCATCGTCGACATAAAAATCGCGCTGCACAACCGCTGCTGCTCGCGGGAATCGATGTCCTTCGTCTTCTGCTAATTGTTTGAGGCATCGGAGGGCCAAGTATGGGGCAGCTGATAGTCCGAACGTCACGGTGTTAAGTTGATATGTATCGACCTCCCCGTTGGAATTACGCCATAGAATGAGTTGATATTTACGATCTTCTGGACGTACGAGGATTTGTCGATACATCTTCTCAATGTCACCCGTTAGAACATATTGATGCGACCGGAATCTCAATAGAATTTCAATTAGATCTTCCTGTAATTTAGGTCCTGTATGTAGCATGTCGTTGAGGGATACTCCGGTAGTGCTGATTGCTGATCCGTCGAAAACAACTCGGAGTTTCGTAGTATCACTCGATTCCTTTATCACGCCGTGATGAGGCAAATAATAACCATTGGTTGTGGGAAGGTCAGGCGTGATCTTCGTCATATGACCCAAGTCTAGATACTCTTGGATCACCGCACTATACGCGGCTTCGAATTGCTTGTCGCGTTGGAATCGGCGATGGAGCGAGGCGAGTCTACTCATGGCAACGGACCTTGACGTCCCCAGCGTGGGAAGCTTCTCGTTGAATGGCAGGGCGACGACGTATCGCCCTTCCTTGTTGCGTTGGACATGGTTGCGGAAATGCTCCTCACATTGTAATTCCGCCTCTGAGAAATGCGTGGTAGGTGGTCCCTCATCGATTTCCCAAAAACGTGCGAGATCCGCTTGTAGGTCGGTGGTGGTGACGTGAAAGGAATGGATCCCCGCGCGAGCTGGCGGGCTCCCCCCGATAACCCAACCGAATCGAGTCTTTTGCAAACACAGCTCCGTATCGGTGGATTGGGATAGTTTGATCTGTCCGACACAAAAGGATGCTAAGGTTGGTCCCGAACTCAATAATATGTCGATCGGGCCTGGTCGATGAAATGCTGGGTCGGCTAATTTTATATTTTTGGGTAGCTGGATGACGGACCTATCGATTGGTTGATCTGGAACGACTGCCGATATTATTGGGATTACTAAGAACGTTACTATGCGTTTATATTTGCCATCCATAGAAACAATGGTGGCCGTGATCTGGCTCTTGGCAATTGTCGTCAAATCATCGAGGGTGCCGATTGGGACTGAACATCTCCTTCGTTTCATACCGAGGGATTTTGCGAATTTCTCACTCATGAAATTCATACTAGATCCGGTATCTAGCAATGCTCTGGCTCGGATTGGTGAGGCCCTTTTGTCTAGCACATCGATCTGTGCTGTGACCAGTAGATCGTGATGTAGTATGCCGTTTGGAGATGTATTTTCCCATTCGGTCCACCCTTTTGTAGTTTGTTGAGCTAGTCAGTTTAGCTCGGGTTGGGACTTGGATAAGGTGTGTATGGCGGTGCCCTTGGTCCGTGGGGAGCTTGACTCAGGAACTTTCGAGTCTTTAGGAGCCGAATATGTATGCTTCCGGGATGATTCGGTTGTCCGTCTGGACTTATGATACGAACGTGACTTCGATGATCCCGGGGGGGATTGTCTCTTAGATCGTTTATGCGATGAACGACTGCCCGGCGACCGACCGCTCGATGAACGACTGCGCGACGACCGACCGCTCGACGACCGACCGCTCGATGACCGACCGCTCGAGGACCGACCGCTAGATGACCGACCGCTAGACGACCGACTGCTGGACGACCGATTGCTAGATGACTGACTACTCGACGAACGTGGAATTATCTGCGTTTGCTCTCGGTGTAGGTAGGTGTTGTGTCGTTGCCCGCAGATATGACACGAACCCGCTGTGCACTGTGTCAGCGAATGTCCGCTGCCTAGGCAGTTTATACATAACGCTGCCCCTTTTACTATTTGAAAGCGTTCTACCGCCGATTTGGCTTTGAAGACCTTACAATGTCTGAGTACGTGGGGTCCGCTGCAGGTCGGGCACACTAATGTCTTGCTGGTTGTGGCAAAGGTTCGGCCGCGCGGTACGTTTTGTCGATGACGATGTTTTTTGTGGGTTGATCCTTTCGTTTCCTTTGATTTAGAAAGGAGTTGATTACCGTTTGCCCGTGTTTTCAGAAATTCCATCAGATGTTGATAGGAAGGCACGTCTTGGTTTGGCAACGTGCGCTGCCATTTACGCATGCTGGACGAAGGTAATTTCGATGCAAGCAACTCGATAATCACTATATCTGATGTTACAGGCTGCCCTAATTTTTCGAGCGCTTTCAAATTTACGCTGACGGTTTCCAGCAAATCTTCAATGGCTTCTGGAGTTTCCCTTTTTATTTCGGGATAACTGCGCAGTAATTCCCAATGACGCATACAGATCCGGAGGGCACAATTAAATTTCTCCTTCAGTGTGTTGAGCGCGATGGGATAGTTGGCCTCTGTGAGTTCTAAGGATTGTATGCTCCGTGCGGCCCGTCCAGTTATAGAGGAGCGTAGATGTTGAAACCTTTGGACGTTAGTTAAGTTCTCATTGCGATCCACTGTGGATAAGAACGTGTCGTAGAAATAGGTCCAGTTCTCGAGGGCATCGTCGAATTGAGGTAAACGGACCTCTGGCAAAGTGATTGGTCTCGTCTCCGGTTTCACGCATGGATCGCGGGTCTTTGTTGGCGAAGGGGTTACTGATGGTAGTCGGTCGAAGAGGTCCATGATCTGTACGTCAATCCTATGATGCTCTCGCAATAAAGAATCTGCACGAGCTATTTCCCCCTCATCTAACACTTCTAATTCCTCTTGCACCGCGCAGATTTTTCGCCAATTTTCGTCGAACGAATTACGGCAAGCTGTTAGATAGTTTTTGTCTACCCGTTCAGACTCTTCATATTCCTCGAGTTGACGCTTCGTGGTTGCAAATCGGCTGACTAAGGCACTTCGTCTACGCCGCAACGTGCTGATCGATTCAGCTTGAGCCATATTTGAATTTAATAATCGGAATGGGCTTACCTTAATCAAATGGACGTTGATCTAGGAATCGGTAGCTACTCGTTACAGTGCGGTGTGGGCTCGCGTATGTGCTGAGCGATGAAGGAGTTCCTTTCCGAGGGCAGCTCCTTTGGTTAGTTGCTTAAGTCGTTGGAATGTGGATTTCACGCGACACTGTATAGTCACGGGTCAATGCACTTTTTAATGGCGCAAAATCCGGCTCGAAGGACCATGTAAATTCGGCCAATCGCGGGGAGACGCAATCGCGAGGAGAGACGTCAACGGGAGTCGTAAATTCCCGTTACGATTATATTAATCGACACCACGAGTTGATCGATCCCCTGATTTCCGTTAAGATAATAGGGGTGATTAAGTTTATATAACACTGTGATTCACAGAATTATAAAATATATATTTCCAACACTTAAACTACACTGTTGAGTAGATACAAATCGTCAGTAACAACTTGTCGCACGAATATGAGATAGACACGAATAATAGAGCAAAGTTCGTACAGTCGAATTTCGTATGTTAGTGGACGGGAGAGTTAGATGCTACACGTCGACGTTGTTTTTCTTTCTACTAATTGTCGCCCTTAGGCTAGCACGGAAGAAAGCTCGGTGTGGGTGTGCCCTTTGCATGAAGAACGCGGATTCGTTATTCACGTTGTTCGTCAGGAAAAGTGAGGGCAACGATCCGCGATGTCGATTGGCTGTGACCCATGCTGAAACCTGAAGGAGTGAGTCGGAGTCCTCCTACCAACGTGGTTCATAAATGACCTTGCACATGGGAAAACTCAGCCTGTTCTGTTAGACAGATGTTTGGTTTTTCCTAATGGGCGCGTACCCGCTTTCTCCGCATTTTTGATTGCGCTTAATAAACCCAAGGACCTCTCTAAAAAACCAGATGTGCGTCGCAAATATTTCCAGCCTTAAGAAAACTTTCAGGACGACGGATGGAATGCAGATACATGTGTACAGAATGCAAGAGAAAGTTATGGTCGGTCCTCAGGTTTATTGAGGGTCGAAATGACGTTACGCAGGCCGTCTGCTGGCCGGTCGCGAGAGATGCAGCGCAGATGTTTTAGGCGACGTAACATCCTCCCCCCGTTGAGAGGGCACCGATCAAATTCTGCCTGTGGAGTCAGGTGCGTCGTTTGTCCATTTCCTTCGCTCCGGGTTGATGCTCGGATTCATCTGTTTCTGGTTGAATGGGTAAGGGGACCAATCTTTTGACACCACGGTCCAGGATACTCGTTGCCGTCTGCACGGTAGCGGTCCGTATGATTCCGTCGGCTCCTGGATGGACTTTGATTACGCGGCCCAAAGGCCACTGCATGGATGGGACGTTATCCTCCCTGAGGATTACGACGGTGCCTTCACGGATGTCGTGCTTTCCCTTGTCCCATTTGTTGCGGCGGGTCAGCTCGTTGAGGTACTCTCGATTCCACCTGCTCCAGAAGTACTGCTTGATCTGGTGGATACGCTGCCAACTAGATAGCCGGCCTGATGGAACTGTCCTGAAATCACGCTCCCGTAAACTCGTTAATGTATCGCCGATTAGAAAGTGACCGGGCGTGAGGACAGGGGGATCTTTCGGATCGGACGAGATGGGAGTCAGTGGACGTGAATTGAGAATTGCTTCAATCTCAATCACAAGGGTGTCAAGGTGTTCAAAGGTCAAGAGCTCCGTGCCGACGACGCGGATGAGGTGACGTTTGAACGATTTTACGGCGGCTTCCCATAAACCGCCAAAATGTGGTGAGTTTGGGGGGTTGAAACGCCATTGTATCTGTCGGTCGACGAGAAAATTCTGCACCTTTTCCTTGTGGTCGTCGGACTGTAATAGGGTTCGGAGTTCTTGTAATTCCCTATTAGCTCCGACGAAATTGGTGCCATTGTCTGTGAGGATGGTTGCGCAGTATCCTCTTCGGGAGATGAATCGGCGTAGAACTTCTAGGAATGCGTCGGTAGTTAGATCGCTGACTAACTCGATGTGGACGGCTTTTGTTGCTAGACATACGAATATGGCAACGTATACCTTGACTTTACTGCGGTTACGATTCCTTCTCTCTTTGATATAGAGCGGACCGCAGTAGTCGATTCCGACGTTCGTAAACGGGCGCGATTCGGTAATACGCGCCTCTGGTAAATCCCCCATCAAGTACTCTACTGGTGGAGGATTAGCTCTGCAGCAACGGACGCACCTTTTGATAGTGCGCCACACTTGGCTACGGCCGTCGATCGGCCTATAGCGTAGTCTCACGGCGTATAATGTAGCTTGTGTCCCTGTGTGGTGGTTGTTTCGATGTTCTTCGTTTATAATGATCTCGGTAATTGTCGATTTCGGCAAAATAATTGGATGCTTTTGCCTGAATGGGATAGCAGAGTTGGTCAGTCGTCCTCCGACGCGTAGTATCCCCTCTTCGTCGAGGAATGGATTTAGTGGCTGTAGTTTTCCTCCAACATCCTTGCTTCGATCTTTCTGCAGTATCCGAATCTCCGCTGCGAAGTGTCGGGATTGGATTATCTTGATCAATTTATTATGTGCGGTGGTTAATTCGTCCGTTGTTAGATGGGAGGATCGGTTCTGCTTATATTTCCATCGAAGACACCAAGAGACGACTCTTATTAGTCTTGTCCAGGATGAATATCCATGGAGGAGTGTGTTGTCGATGGTACTAGTTGTTAGACATATCGTCTTCTTTTGTTCTGGGAGTTCTCCCAGCGTCGTGGGTATCCAGATCGGCCAGTTTTCCTCTTGTTGTTTGAGCCATTCGGGTCCGTTTTTCCAGATGGTCGGGCGCAGAAATTCCTTGGGAGTCTGCCCGCGGGAGATGAGATCTGCTGGATTATCGTTGGTGGGCACATGACGCCAATCGTCGATGTTTGTTTTCGTCTGGATCTCGGCTACGCGGTTCGCCACGAAGGTTTTCAACATGTGTGGCGAGGACTTGATCCACTGAAGCACTATAGTAGAATCCGTCCAATACACAGTGCGAGAAATCTTTATATTGAGGGACTTCTTTATCAAGTACATAAGTGAGGCGAGGAGTAATGCTCCGCTTAACTCGAGTCGTGGGATTGTCAACGATTTTAGTGGCGCGACCTTAGATCGAGCCGTGAGTATCTGAGTTTGTGTGTGTCCCTCCGGATTGGTGCTGCGTAGATAGACACATGCTCCGTATGCCCTTTCACTGGCGTCGCAGAAACCGTGCAGCTCTATATGATTAGCTGCCTTGATTATGGTTTTACGAGGGAACCGAATATCATTAAGCAAGGGTAGTTGGATATGATATCGATCCCATTCAGTATGCAACTCTGCTGGTAGGGATTCGTCCCAATCAATTTTTAATGCCCAGACGCGTTGAAGCAATATTTTTGCTTTGACAATCACTGGCGCGAGCAAACCAAGTGGATCATAGATTCGGGCTATCACCGAACTCATTGATCGTTTAGTGACTCGAGTGATGGTCGCTGTTGGTTCAACCGAGTAAAGGATTGCGTCTTCCTGAGAATCCCAATAAATGCCTAAGGTCTTCAACGTCTGTGACTCGCCCAATTGTAGCCTTCTATTGGTATCTCTTTCTGTTAGTCCTCGCAATATGTCCTTGTCATTGGATGCCCATTCCCGGATATGTAAGCCGGCCGATCTGAGAAGGTCTGTGAGTTCGTGTCTTACCGATAGTAATTCTTCTTTTGTGTCGGCTCCAGTGAGGGCATCGTCGACATAAAAATCGCGCTGCACAACCGCTGCTGCTCGCGGGAATCGATGTCCTTCGTCTTCTGCTAATTGTTTGAGGCATCGGAGGGCCAAGTATGGGGCAGCTGATAGTCCGAACGTCACGGTGTTAAGTTGATATGTATCGACCTCCCCGTTGGAATTACGCCATAGAATGAGTTGATATTTACGATCTTCTGGACGTACGAGGATTTGTCGATACATCTTCTCAATGTCACCCGTTAGAACATATTGATGCGACCGGAATCTCAATAGAATTTCAATTAGATCTTCCTGTAATTTAGGTCCTGTATGTAGCATGTCGTTGAGGGATACTCCGGTAGTGCTGATTGCTGATCCGTCGAAAACAACTCGGAGTTTCGTAGTATCACTCGATTCCTTTATCACGCCGTGATGAGGCAAATAATAACCATTGGTTGTGGGAAGGTCAGGCGTGATCTTCGTCATATGACCCAAGTCTAGATACTCTTGGATCACCGCACTATACGCGGCTTCGAATTGCTTGTCGCGTTGGAATCGGCGATGGAGCGAGGCGAGTCTACTCATGGCAACGGACCTTGACGTCCCCAGCGTGGGAAGCTTCTCGTTGAATGGCAGGGCGACGACGTATCGCCCTTCCTTGTTGCGTTGGACATGGTTGCGGAAATGCTCCTCACATTGTAATTCCGCCTCTGAGAAATGCGTGGTAGGTGGTCCCTCATCGATTTCCCAAAAACGTGCGAGATCCGCTTGTAGGTCGGTGGTGGTGACGTGAAAGGAATGGATCCCCGCGCGAGCTGGCGGGCTCCCCCCGATAACCCAACCGAATCGAGTCTTTTGCAAACACAGCTCCGTATCGGTGGATTGGGATAGTTTGATCTGTCCGACACAAAAGGATGCTAAGGTTGGTCCCGAACTCAATAATATGTCGATCGGGCCTGGTCGATGAAATGCTGGGTCGGCTAATTTTATATTTTTGGGTAGCTGGATGACGGACCTATCGATTGGTTGATCTGGAACGACTGCCGATATTATTGGGATTACTAAGAACGTTACTATGCGTTTATATTTGCCATCCATAGAAACAATGGTGGCCGTGATCTGGCTCTTGGCAATTGTCGTCAAATCATCGAGGGTGCCGATTGGGACTGAACATCTCCTTCGTTTCATACCGAGGGATTTTGCGAATTTCTCACTCATGAAATTCATACTAGATCCGGTATCTAGCAATGCTCTGGCTCGGATTGGTGAGGCCCTTTTGTCTAGCACATCGATCTGTGCTGTGACCAGTAGATCGTGATGTAGTATGCCGTTTGGAGATGTATTTTCCCATTCGGTCCACCCTTTTGTAGTTTGTTGAGCTAGTCAGTTTAGCTCGGGTTGGGACTTGGATAAGGTGTGTATGGCGGTGCCCTTGGTCCGTGGGGAGCTTGACTCAGGAACTTTCGAGTCTTTAGGAGCCGAATATGTATGCTTCCGGGATGATTCGGTTGTCCGTCTGGACTTATGATACGAACGTGACTTCGATGATCCCGGGGGGGATTGTCTCTTAGATCGTTTATGCGATGAACGACTGCCCGGCGACCGACCGCTCGATGAACGACTGCGCGACGACCGACCGCTCGACGACCGACCGCTCGATGACCGACCGCTCGAGGACCGACCGCTAGATGACCGACCGCTAGACGACCGACTGCTGGACGACCGATTGCTAGATGACTGACTACTCGACGAACGTGGAATTATCTGCGTTTGCTCTCGGTGTAGGTAGGTGTTGTGTCGTTGCCCGCAGATATGACACGAACCCGCTGTGCACTGTGTCAGCGAATGTCCGCTGCCTAGGCAGTTTATACATAACGCTGCCCCTTTTACTATTTGAAAGCGTTCTACCGCCGATTTGGCTTTGAAGACCTTACAATGTCTGAGTACGTGGGGTCCGCTGCAGGTCGGGCACACTAATGTCTTGCTGGTTGTGGCAAAGGTTCGGCCGCGCGGTACGTTTTGTCGATGACGATGTTTTTTGTGGGTTGATCCTTTCGTTTCCTTTGATTTAGAAAGGAGTTGATTACCGTTTGCCCGTGTTTTCAGAAATTCCATCAGATGTTGATAGGAAGGCACGTCTTGGTTTGGCAACGTGCGCTGCCATTTACGCATGCTGGACGAAGGTAATTTTGATGCAAGCAACTCGATAATCACTATATCTGATGTTACAGGCTGCCCTAATTTTTCGAGCGCTTTCAAATTTACGCTGACGGTTTCCAGCAAATCTTCAATGGCTTCTGGAGTTTCCCTTTTTATTTCGGGATAACTGCGCAGTAATTCCCAATGACGCATACAGATCCGGAGGGCACAATTAAATTTCTCCTTCAGTGTGTTGAGCGCGATGGGATAGTTGGCCTCTGTGAGTTCTAAGGATTGTATGCTCCGTGCGGCCCGTCCAGTTATAGAGGAGCGTAGATGTTGAAACCTTTGGACGTTAGTTAAGTTCTCATTGCGATCCACTGTGGATAAGAACGTGTCGTAGAAATAGGTCCAGTTCTCGAGGGCATCGTCGAATTGAGGTAAACGGACCTCTGGCAAAGTGATTGGTCTCGTCTCCGGTTTCACGCATGGATCGCGGGTCTTTGTTGGCGAAGGGGTTACTGATGGTAGTCGGTCGAAGAGGTCCATGATCTGTACGTCAATCCTATGATGCTCTCGCAATAAAGAATCTGCACGAGCTATTTCCCCCTCATCTAACACTTCTAATTCCTCTTGCACCGCGCAGATTTTTCGCCAATTTTCGTCGAACGAATTACGGCAAGCTGTTAGATAGTTTTTGTCTACCCGTTCAGACTCTTCATATTCCTCGAGTTGACGCTTCGTGGTTGCAAATCGGCTGACTAAGGCACTTCGTCTACGCCGCAACGTGCTGATCGATTCAGCTTGAGCCATATTTGAATTTAATAATCGGAATGGGCTTACCTTAATCAAATGGACGTTGATCTAGGAATCGGTAGCTACTCGTTACAGTGCGGTGTGGGCTCGCGTATGTGCTGAGCGATGAAGGAGTTCCTTTCCGAGGGCAGCTCCTTTGGTTAGTTGCTTAAGTCGTTGGAATGTGGATTTCACGCGACACTGTATAGTCACGGGTCAATGCACTTTTTAATGGCGCAAAATCCGGCTCGAAGGACCATGTAAATTCGGCCAATCGCGGGGAGACGCAATCGCGAGGAGAGACGTCAACGGGAGTCGTAAATTCCCGTTACGATTATATTAATCGACACCACGAGTTGATCGATCCCCTGATTTCCGTTAAGATAATAGGGGTGATTAAGTTTATATAACACTGTGATTCACAGAATTATAAAATATATATTTCCAACACTTAAACTACACTGTTGAGTAGATACAAATCGTCAGTAACAACTTGTCGCACGAATATGAGATAGACACGAATAATAGAGCAAAGTTCGTACAGTCGAATTTCGTATGTTAGTGGACGGGAGAGTTAGATGCTACACGTCGACGTTGTTTTTCTTTCTACTAATTGTCGCCCTTAGGCTAGCACGGAAGAAAGCTCGGTGTGGGTGTGCCCTTTGCATGAAGAACGCGGATTCGTTATTCACGTTGTTCGTCAGGAAAAGTGAGGGCAACGATCCGCGATGTCGATTGGCTGTGACCCATGCTGAAACCTGAAGGAGTGAGTCGGAGTCCTCCTACCAACGTGGTTCATAAATGACCTTGCACATGGGAAAACTCAGCCTGTTCTGTTAGACAGATGTTTGGTTTTTCCTAATGGGCGCGTACCCGCTTTCTCCGCATTTTTGATTGCGCTTAATAAACCCAAGGACCTCTCTAAAAAACCAGATGTGCGTCGCAAATATTTCCAGCCTTAAGAAAACTTTCAGGACGACGGATGGAATGCAGATACATGTGTACAGAATGCAAGAGAAAGTTATGGTCGGTCCTCAGGTTTATTGAGGGTCGAAATGACGTTACGCAGGCCGTCGGCTGGCCGGTCGCGAGAGATGCAGCGCAGATGTTTTAGGCGACGTAACAATTTAAGCTATTAATTTTTACATTTATACCATTAATTCCTAACATTCAAACTATTAATTTATAACACTTAATCTATTAATTTATAACATTTAAGCAAATAATTAACAACGATTGAACTATTAATTTATAACAATTGAAACATTAATTGGCACATTTAAAACATTAATTTATAAGAATCAAACCATTCCTCGGGGAATCAGTAAGCCTCGCGCTAACAGCCCAATACATCGATAGATTTAACGAAGAAATACGTCACCGCGATTACAGCCAATTAGATCATATTATTTGCTACATAATTAATAACTGTATCACGTACAGCGATGCAGACGGTATTGAAGAAATAAAGCCATTTTATGTTACAACTATAACGAGTAAATTTAATCGTTTAACTTGTGATGAATTAAAAAGGTACCTGACTTCTAAATAAGCATTAAATAAGAATCTTAAATATCGCAAACAGTGATGTAGGTGTTACTCAAGAAAAGAGAACGTTTTATTTTTTAATTAGCACGAGTAAATGAACGAATATCGATAATATAATATAACGCTTAATATGAATTTTATCTGTCTGATTATTTAATAGCTTAACTTATTTCACAGTAACGTCATCGACTGCCCTTAGGCTCTTTTCCCTTTTTGTCCAAACTAATCGATAGTCGAAAACTAGTATCATGTAGGTGTGAATTTAGTCTTAGTTTGTAGAAACTATTAAAATGATAAAAATGGATATCGTATTAAATCGTAAAAGATGCCAATTTGCGATAAAAATTAAGAAATCGTTCAATTTGATTTTGTTACAATGGAAAAACCGTCTCCTTCTATGTCAAAAAATCGTTACCGTTTGATTAACAAACCGACGCCTTGTTAAGTTATATAAGGAACACGGAAGTCGCGCGCGAGCTCTTTTGTGCCTGAAATTCCGGAGAGTGAACATCGAAGAAGAACATAAATATCAGGTAAGTAAGAAAAAATATCAAACAACAACATTGTAACTAGTAATTTATAACGTCTAAACCATTAATTTACAACACTTAAGCTATTAATTTATAACATTCAAGCCATTAATTTATAACATTCAAGCCATTAATTTATAACATTTAAGGAATTAATTTATAACGTCTAAACTATTAATTTATAACATTTATGATATTAATTTATAACATTTAAGCCATTAAGTTACAGCATTTAAAGTGTTATTTTATACATTTAAGCCATTAATTTATAACATTTAAGCAATTAATTTATAACATTTAAACTATTAATTTCTAACATTTAAGCCATTAATTTCTAACATTTAAGCAATTAATTGACAACATCTGAGCCACTAATTTACAACATTTAAACTGTTGTTTTATACATTTAAGCTATTATTTTATAACATTTAAGCTATTAATTAACAACATCTAAGCCATTAATTTACAACATTTAAAGTGTTATTTTATACATTTAAGCTATTAATTTATAACATTTAAGCTATTAATTTATAACATTTAAGCCATTAATTTCTAACTTTTGAACTGTTATTTTATACATTTAGCCATTAATTTATAACATTTAAACTATCAATTTATATCATCTATGCCATTAAATTATAACATTTAAGCTATTAATTTACAACATCTAAGCCACTAATTTACAATATTTAAACTATTAATTTATATCATCTAAGCCATTAATTTATAATATTTAAGCCATTAATCTAAAACAATTCCTCCATTAATTCTTAACAACTATACCAATAATTTATAACCATATTCTCCCATTAATTCAAAGTAATTGTTCTTTTAATTTATAACAGTTGTACCGTAAATAGGAAGCAACTCTACATTCATTGATTTAAATCAGTACCATCAATGTGAGTGAATTAATGATTTATATTGTATTATTTTATTAACGAAATCTTTCAGGTCCCTGGATTGCTATTTTATTTCTATATAGCATTATTATTTAATTTTGAATACAGTACTTAATTTCTCATTTCACTATTTTGTATAAAAGCAGTGGTAACGCAGAGTGTAATTTTAAGATGTAATTTTCCATGTCTGCTAAAAACCAAGGAAACAACACCATATTCATGGAATCAAGGAAGCAAGTGTAGTTTAACCGAAAGCAACGACAACTTTTCTGTAGCTGCACATGAGTCATAGGACATTTCAAATAGTGTTGTTGTTTTGCCTCGGAGTACCAAAACCGTTAGATTACAAGTAATTTAAAAACAAATAAACTCCGGACAAAACAATGCCGCCGCTACAATGTCGCTTTATTATAAAATAATTTTACATCTCTGCTTCCAATGCGTAAAAACTCATATGTAAATGGGACCCGAGCGTAGTTACCTCCTCGTGGTGGGTCCCGGTAATTGGTATCGTTTTCCAAATAATAATACACCAAGTACTATTTCGAATATTAGTATTATTATTCGAAAACGATATCAAGCTAAAAACTACTTGAATATAGTCTGGTCTTGATCACCCAAAATAGTTTTGGTGATCTAAACTGGACTAATACCCCCCGCGGGGGCAACGTGGGACATCGTGGGACATCGCAGGACACCGTGGGATGCGAGCGTATTAGATTTAATTAATCATAAGATAGATACCTATGTTATGTACATTGTAAGCTCATTCTGTACAAAGATACTTATCTATCTTGGAACGACAAATAAAGATCTCGTCTCTCTTATTCCCCTCGCTTACCATACTGGAAAAATTGTTCCCACGATATATCGGTTCGCGATCACTCAGTTCTTTCAAACTGTCGCGTGGCGTACTCGCTCGCGTGTATTTCGGGTGCGTGCGGGTCAATGTGCTCTAGACAACTCTTCGGATTCGTAAGTCGCCCAAGGACAGCTCTGTCTTGGTGACTGCTCAACGTTTGCATCTGATCACGGGAGTTGTCGTCGTGCCGGTGATGCTTGCTAATCTGTTGGGGATTCAGTCGCGGATCTGCAGTCCTGTCCGATTGGTACTTCGGTACTCGGTCAGGGACCAGCAATTTCACGTCCTCCGTAATCCTGTTCGGCCCCGCGGGAGTGGACCCCACTGTTCAGTTGAGGTATTGCCTTCGTAATCCTGTTCAGCGGTCCCACCCCGTGAGTGGACCCCACTGTTCAGTTGGGGCCTCGTGCCTTGGTAATCCTGTTCAGCGGTCCCTCCCTGTGAGTGGACCCCACTGTTCAGTTGGGGCCTCTTGCCTTCGTAATCCTGTTCAGCGGTCCCTCTCCGGGTTCCACTTGTTCAGTTGGAGTGTGTCAAGTTGCTGGCCTATGTGCTGGATCCACGGCTGAATTACTAGTGGATCACTGGCATCATCTGTCGGCGCCATCGACCGCGACTCGTGTAAGTTTCGAACGGCGAAACAGGAATCGAGTTACGGCCAATTCTTGGGCTTTCCGTTGAACCTCGGGGTTATCTCGTGTACGGGGGTACGTCGCGTAGGTTTGTTAGTTCTTTCGAGAGATCGCGATCTCGTCCGTTTCGGGACAGTGTCAGTAGCTTCATCTTCTTCTTTTCGCTCCAAGTTAGATAAATGTGTCCTTGATACCGAATGTTGCCAGTAGGGATGCGAATTATTGTTTATTTGTACTGATCGATGTAATCGTTGTGTGGGAGATAGATGATGCGTTACGTATGCCTTGTTCTACGTTTGTAAAGATTCATGTTAGCGCTGCGTTGGAGATATGTGTTTCGCAGTTAGACTACGAAACAACTATTTCTTTACGCAGGCCCATGGTCAAGTAGTGTCAAAACTGGACATTCTGCCAATAGGTTGAATGTCGAGATCGATGTGTAGTGTTAAATAACCCATGGGCGGGTCACGTCCGTAGTCACCTCCTCGTGGTGAGACCTGGTAATTGGCATCGTTTGCCAAAAATTAATCAGTCGATTAATCTTTGGAAAACGATACCAAGCCAAGAACTACGCAACAGTCCAGTTTGGATCACCAAAAGCCCCTAAGATCATTTTGGATGATCTACACTGGACTGCACTATTAATTTATAACATTTAAGCCATTAATTTACAACATTTACGTCATGAATTTACAACGATAAGTCACAAATTCATAACATTTAAGCTATTAATTTTTACATTTATACCATTAATTCCTAACATTCAAACTATTAATTTATAACACTTAAGCTATTAATTTATAACATTTAAGCAAATAATTAACAACGATTAAACTATTATTTTATAACAATTGAAACAATAATTGGCACATTTAAAACATTAATTTATAAGAATCAAACCATTCCTCGAGGAATCAGTAAGTCTCGCGCTAATAGCCCAATACATCGATAGATTTAACGAAGAAATACGTAACCGCGATTACAACCAATTAGATCATATTATTTGCTACATAATTAATAACTGTATCACGTACAGCGATGCAGGCGGTATTGAAGAAATAAAGCCATTTTATGTTACAACTATAACGAGTAAATTTAATCGTTTAACTTGTGAAGAATTAAAAAGGTACCTGACTTCTAAATAAGCATTAAATAAGAATCTTAAATATCGCAAACAGTGATGTAGGTGTTACTCAAGAAAAAAGAACGTTTTATTTTTTAATTAGCACGAGTAAATGAACGAATATCGATAATATAATATAACGCTTAATATGAATTTTATCTGTCTGATTATTTAATAGCTTAACTTATTTCACAGTAACGTCATCGACTGCACTTAGGCTCTTTTCCCATTTGTCCAAACTAATCGATAGTCGAAAACTAGTATCATGTAGGTGTGAATATAGTCTTAGTTTGTAGAAACTATTAAAATGATAAAAATGGATATCGTATTAAATCGTAAAAGATGCCAATTTACGATAAAAATTAAGGAATCGTTTAATTTGATTTTGTTACAATGGAAAAACCGTCTCCTGCTATGTCAAAAAATCGTTACCGTTTGATTAACAAACCGACGCCTTGTTATGTTATATAAGGAACACGGAGGTCGCGCGCGAGCTCTTTTGTGCCTGAAATTCCGGAGAGTGAACATCGAAGAAGAACATAAATATCAGGTAAGTAAGAAAAAATATCAAACAACAACATTGTAACTAGTAATTTATAACGTCTAAACCATTAATTTACAACACTTAAACTATTAATTTATAACATTCAAGCCATTAATTTATAACATTTAAGGAATTAATTTACAACGTCTAAACTATTAATTTATAACATTTATGCTATTAATTTATAACATTTAAGCCATTAATTTCTAACTTTTGAACTGTTATTTTATACATTTAGCCATTAATTTATAACATTTAAGCTATTAATTTATATCATCTAAGCCATTAAATTATAACATTTAAGCTATTAATTTACAACATCTAAGCCACTAATTTACAATATTTAAACTATTAATTTATATCATCTAAGCCATTAATTTATAATATTTAAGCCACTAATCTAAAACAATTCCTCCATTAATTCTTAACAACTATACCAATAATTTATAACCATATTCTCCCATTAATTCAAAGCAATTGTGCTCTTAATTTATAACAGTTGTACCATTAATCGGAAGCAACTCTACATTCATTGATTTAAATCAGTACCATCAATGTGAGTGAATTGATGATTTATATTGTATTATTTTATTAACGAAACCTTTCAGGTCCCTGGATTGCTATTTTATTTCTATATAGCATTACTTTTTAATTTTAAATACAGTACTTAATTTCTCATTTCACTATTTTGTATAAAAGCAGTGGTAACGCAGAGTGTAATTTTAAGATGTAATTTTCCATGTCTGCTAAAAACCAAGGAAACAACACCATATTCATGGAATCAAGGAAGCAAGTGTAGTTTAACCGAAGGCAACGACATCTTATCTGTAGCTGCACATGAGTCATAGGACATTTCAAATAGTGTTGTTGTTTTGCCTCGGAGTACCAAAACCGTTAGATTACAAGCAATTTAAAAACAAATAAACTCCGGACAAAACAATGCCGCCGCTACAATGTCGCTTTATTATAAAATAATTTTACATCTCTGCTTCCAATGCGTAGAAACTCATATGTAAATGGGACCCGAGCGTAGTTACCTCCTCGTGGTGGGTCCCGGTAATTGGTATCGTTTTCCAAATAATAATACACCAAGTACTATTTCGAATATTAGTATTATTATTCGAAAACGATATCAAGCTAAAAACTACATTGAATGAACCTAACCCAAAATAGTTTTGGTGATCTAAACTGGACTAATACCCCCCCGCGGGGGCAACGTGGGACATCGTGGGACATCGCAGGACACCGTGGGATGCGAGCGTATTAGATTTAATTAATCATAAGATAGATACCTATGTTATGTACATTGTAAGCTCATTCTGTACAAAGATACTTATCTATCTTGGAACGACAAATAAAGATCTCGTCTCTCTTGATCCCCTCGCTTACCATACTGGAAAAATTGTTCCCACGATATATCGGTTCGCGATCACTCAGTTCTTTCAAACTGTCGCGTGGCGTACTCGCTCGCGTGTATTTCGGGTGCGTGCGGGTCAATGTGCTCTAGACAACTCTTCGGATTCGTAAGTCGCCCAAGGACAGCTCTGTCTTGGTGACTGCTCAACGTTTGCATCGGGTCACGGGAGTTGTCGTCGTGCCGGTGATGCTTGCTAATCTGTTGGGGATTCAGTCGTGGATCTGCAGTCCTGTCCGATTGGTACTTCGGTACTCGGTCAGGGACCAGCAATTTCACGTCCTCCGTAATCCTGTTCGGCCCCGCGGGAGTGGACCCCACTGTTCAGTTGGGGCCTCGTGCCTTGGTAATCCTGTTCAGCGGTCCCTCCCTGTGAGTGGACCCCACTGTTCAGTTGGGGCCTCTTGCCTTCGTAATCCTGTTCAGCGGTCCCTCCCCGGGTTCCACTTGTTCAGTTGGAGTGTGTCAAGTTGCTGGCCTATGTGCTGGATCCACGGCTGAATTACTAGTGGATCACTGGCATCATCTGTCGGCGCCATCGACCGCGACTCGTGTAAGTTTCGAACGGCGAAACAGGAATCGAGTTACGGCCAATTCTTGGGCTTTCCGTTGAACCTCGGGGTTATCTCGTGTACGGGGGTACGTCGCGTAGGTTTGTTAGTTCTTTCGAGAGATCGCGATCTCGTCCGTTTCGGGACAGTGTCAGTAGCTTCATCTTCTTCTTTTCGCTCCAAGTTAGGTAAATGTGTCTTTGATACCGAATGTTGCCAGTAGGGATGCGAATTATTGTTTATTTGTACTGATCGATGTAATCGTTGTGTTTGAGATAGATGATGCGTTACGTATGCCTTGTTCTACGTTTGTAAAGATTCATGTTAGCGCTGCGTTGGAGATATGTGTTTCGCAGTTAGACTACGAAACAACTATTTCTTTACGCAGGCCCATGGTCAAGTAGTGTCAAAACTGGACATTCTGCCAATAGGTTGAATGTCGAGATCGATGTGTAGTGTTAAATAACCCATGGGCGGGTCTCGTGGGTAGTCACCTCCTCGTGGTGAGACCTGGTAATTGGCATCGTTTTCCAAAAATTAATCAGTCGATTAATCTTTGGAAAACGATACCAAGCCAAGAACTACGCAACCGTCCAGTTTGGATCAACAAGAGCCCCTAAGATCATTTTGGATGATCTACACTGGACTGCACTATTAATTTATAACATTTAAGCCATTAATTTACAATATTTACGTCATGAATTTACAACAATAAGTCACATATTCATAACATTTAAGCTATTAATTTTTACATTTATACCATTAATTCCTAACACTCAAACTATTAATTTATAACACTTAAGCTATTAATTTATAACATTTAAGCAAATAATTAACAACGATTATACTATTAATTTATAACAATTGAAACAATAATTGGCACATTTAAAACATTAATTTATAAGAATCAAACCATTCCTCGAGGAATCAGTAAGTCTCGCGCTAATAGCCCAATACATCGATAGATTTAACGAAGAAATACGGAACCGCGATTACAACCAATTAGATCATATTATTTGCTACATAATTAATAACTGTATCACGTACAACGATGCAGGCGGTATTGAAGAAATAAAGCCATTTTATGTTACAACTATAACGAGTAAATTTAATCGTTTAACTTGTGAAGAATTAAAAAGGTACCTGACTTCTAAATAAGCATTAAATAAGAATCTTAAATATCGCAAACAGTGATGTAGGTGTTACTCAAGAAAAAAGAACGTTTTATTTTTTAATTAGCACGAGTAAATGATCGAATATCGATAATACAGTATAACGCTTAATATGAATTTTATCTGTCCGATTATTTAATAGCTTAACTTATTTCACAGTAACGTCATCGACTGCCCTTAGGCTCTTTTCCCTTTTTGTCCAAACTAATCGATACTCGAAAACTAGTATCATGTAGGTGTGAATTTAGTCTTAGTTTGTAGAAACTATTAAAATGATAAAAATGGATATCGTATTAATTCGTAAAAGATGCCAATTTACGATAAAAATTAAGAAATCGTTCAATTTGATTTTGTTACAATGGAAAAACCGTCTCCTGCTATGTCAAAAAATCGTTACCGTTTGATTAACAAACCGACGCCTTGTTATGTTATATAAGGAACACGGAGGTCGCGCGCGAGCTCTTTTGTGCCTGAAATTCCGGAGAGTGAACATCGAAGAAGAACATAAATATCAGGTAAGTAAGAAAAAATATCAAACAACAACATTGTAACTAGTAATTTATAACGTCTAAACCATTAATTTACAACACTTAAGCTATTAATTTATAACATTCAAGCCATTAATTTATAACATTTAAGGAATTAATTTATAACGTCTAAACTATTAATTTATAACATTTATGCTATTAATTTATAACATTTAAGCCATTAATTTCTAACTTTTGAACTGTTATTTTATACATTTAGCCATTAATTTATAACATTTAAACTATTAATTTATATCATCTAAGCCATTAAATTATAACATTCAAGCTATTAATTTATAACATTTAATCTGTTAATTTATAACATTTAAACCATTAATTTACAGCATTTAATGTGTTATTTTATACATTTAAGCCATTAATTTATAACATTTAAGCTATTAATTTATAACATTTAAGCCATTAATTTCTAACTTTTGAACTGTTATTTTATACATTTTGCCAATAATTTATAACATTTAAACTATTAATTTATATCATCTAAGCCATTAAATTATAACATTTAAGCTATTAATTTACAACATCTAAGCCACTAATTTACAATATTTAAACTATTAATTTATATCATCTAAGCCATTAATTTATAATATTTAAGTCATTAATCTAAAACAATTCCTCCATTAATTCTTAACAACTATACCAATAATTTATAACCATATTCTCCCATTAATTCAAAGTAATTGTGCTCTTAATTTGTAACAGTTGTACCATTAATCGGTAGCAACTCTACATTCATTGATTTAAATCAGTACCATCAATGTGAGTGAATTAATGATTTATATTGTATTATTTTATTAACGAAATCTTTCAGGTCCCTGGATTGCTATTTTATTTCTATATAGCATTATTTTTTAATTTTAAATACAGTACTTAATTTCTCATTTCACTATTTTGTATAAAAGCAGTGGTAACGCAGAGTGTAATTTTAAGATGTAATTTTCCATGTCTGCTAAAAACCAAGGAAACAACACCATATTCATGGAATCAAGGAAGCAAGTGTAGATTAACCGAAGGCAACGACATCTTATCTGTAGCTGCACATGAGTCATAGGACATTTCAAATAGTGTTGTTGTTTTGCCTCGGAGTACCAAAACCGTTAGATTACAAGTAATTTAAAAACAAATAAACTCCGGACAAAACAATGCCGCCGCTACAATGTCCCTTTATTATAAAATAATTTTACATCTCTGCTTCCAATGCGTAAAAACTCATATGTAAATGGGACCCGAGTGTAGTTACCTCCTCGTGGTGGGTCCCGGTAATTGGTATCGTTTTCGAAATAATAATACACCAAGTACTATTTCGAATATTAGTATTATTAGTCGAATACGATATCAAGCTAAAAACTACTTGAATATAGTCTGGTCTTGATCACCCAAAATAGTTTTGGTGATCTAAACTGGACTAATACCACCCCGCGGGGACAACGTGGGACATCGTGGGACATCGCAGGACACCGTGGGATTCGAGCGTATTAGCTTTAATTAATCATAAGATAGATACCTATGGTATGTACATTGTAAGCTCATTCTGTACAAAGATAATTATCTATCTTGGAACGACAAATAAAGATCTCGTCTCTCTTGATCCCCTCGCTTACCATACTGGAAAAATTGTTCCCACGATATATCGGTTCGCGATCACTCAGTTCTTTCAAACTGTCGCGTGGCGTACTCGCTCGCGTGTATTTCGGGTGCGTGCGGGTCAATGTGCTCTAGACAACTCTTCGGATTCGTAAGTCGCCCAAGGACAGCTCTGTCTTGGTGACTGCTCAACGTTTGCATCGGGTCACGGGAGTTGTCGTCGTGCCGGTGATGCTTGCTAATCTGTTGGGGATTCAGTCGTGGATCTGCAGTCCTGTCCGATTGGTACTTCGGTACTCGGTCAGGGACCAGCAATTTCACGTCCTCCGTAATCCTGTTCGGCCCCGCGGGAGTGGACCCCACTGTTCAGTTGAGGTATTGCCTTCGTAATCCTGTTCAGCGGTCCCTCCCCGTGAGTGGACCCCACTGTTCAGTTGGGGCCTCGTGCCTTGGTAATCCTGTTCAGCGGTCCCTCCCTGTGAGTGGACCCCACTGTTCAGTTGGGGCCTCTTGCCTTCGTAATCCTGTTCAGCGGTCCCTCTCCGGGTTCCACTTGTTCAGTTGGAGTGTGTCAAGTTGCTGGCCTATGTGCTGGATCCACGGCTGAATTACTAGTGGATCACTGGCATCATCTGTCGGCGCCATCGACCGCGACTCGTGTAAGTTTCGAACGGCGAAACAGGAATCGAGTTACGGCCAATTCTTGGGAACCTCGGGGTTATCTCGTGTACGGGGGTACGTCGCGTAGGTTTGTTAGTTCTTTCGAGAGATCGCAATCTCGTCCGTTTCGGGACAGTGTCAGTAGCTTCATCTTCTTCTTTTCGCTCCAAGTTAGGTAAATGTGTCTTTGATACCGAATGTTGCCAGTAGGGATGCGAATTATTGTTTATTTGTACTGATCGATGTAATCGTTGTGTGGGAGATAGATGATGCGTTACGTATGCCTTGTTCTACGTTTGTAAAGATTCATGTTAGCGCTGCGTTGGAGATATGTGTTTCGCAGTTAGACTACGAAACAACTATTTCTTTACGCAGGCCCATGGTCAAGTAGTGTCAAAACTGGACATTCTGCCAATAGGTTGAATGTCGAGATCGATGTGTAGTGTTAAATAACCCATGGGCGGGTCTCGTGCGTAGTCACCTCCTCGTGGTGAGACCTGGTAATTGGCATCGTTTTCCAAAAATTAATCAGTCGATTAATCTTTGGAAAACGATACCAAGCCAAGAACTACGCAACCGTCCAGTTTGGATCAACAAGAGCCCCTAAGATCATTTTGGATGATCTACACTGGACTGCACTATTAATTTATAACATTTAAGCCATTAATTTACAATATTTACGTCATGAATTTACAACAATAAGTCACATATTCATAACATTTAAGCTATTAATTTTTACATTTATACCATTAATTCCTAACACTCAAACTATTAATTTATAACACTTAAGCTATTAATTTATAACATTTAAGCAAATAATTAACAACGATTATACTATTAATTTATAACAATTGAAACAATAATTGGCACATTTAAAACATTAATTTATAAGAATCAAACCATTCCTCGAGGAATCAGTAAGTCTCGCGCTAATAGCCCAATACATCGATAGATTTAACGAAGAAATACGGAACCGCGATTACAACCAATTAGATCATATTATTTGCTACATAATTAATGACTGTATCACGTACAGCGATGCAGGCGGTATTGAAGAAATAAAGCCATTTTATGTTACAACTATAACGAGTAAATTTAATCGTTTAACTTGTGAAGAATTAAAAAGGCACCTGACTTCTAAATAAGCATTAAATAAGAATCTTAAATATCGCATACAGTGATGTAGGTGTTACTCAAGAAAAAAGAACGTTTTATTTTTTAATTAGCACGAGTAAATGAACGAATATCGATAATATAATATAACGCTTAATATGAATTTTATCTGTCTGATTATTTAATAGCTTAACTTATTTCACAGTAACGTCATCGACTGCCCTTAGGCCCTTTTCCCTTTTTGTCCAAACTAATCGATAGTCGAAAACTAGTATCATGTAGGTGTGAATTTAGTCTTAGTTTGTAGAAACTATTAAAATGATAAAAATGGATATCGTATTAAATCGTAAATGATGCCAATTTACGATAAAAATAAAGAAATCGTTCAATTTGATTTTGTTACAATGGAAAAACCGTCTCCTGCTATGTCAAAAAATCGTTACCGTTTGATTAACAAACCGACGCCTTGTTAAGTTATATAAGGAACACGGAAGTCGCGCGCGAGCTCTTTTGTGCCTGAAATTCCGGAGAGTGAACATCGAAGAAGAACATAAATATCAGGTAAGTAAGAAAAAATATCAAACAACAACATTGTAACTAGTAATTTATAACGTCTAAACCATTAATTTACAACACTTAAGCTATTAATTTATAACATTCAAGCCATTAATTTATAACATTTAAGGAATTAATTTATAACGTCTAAACTATTAATTTATAACATTCATGCTATTAATTTATAACATTTAAGCCATTAATTTACAGCATTTAAAGTGTTATTTTATACATTTAAGCCAATAATTTATAACATTTAAGCAATTAATTTATAACATTTAATCTATTAATTTCTAACATTTAAGCCATTAATTTCTAACATTTAAGCAATTAATTGACAACATCTGAGCCACTAATTTACAACATTCAAACTGTTGTTTTATACATTTAAGCTATTATTTTATAACATTTAAGCTATTAATTAACAACATCTAAGCCATTAATTTACAACATTTAAAGTGTTATTTTATACATTTAAGCTATTAATTTATAACATTTAAGCTATTAATTTCTAACATTTAAGCCATTAATTTCTAACTTTTGAACTGTTATTTTATACATTTAGCCATTAATTTATAACATTTAAGCTATTAATTTACAACATCTAAGCCACTAATTTACAATATTTAAATTATTAATTTATATCATCTAAGCCATTAATTTATAATATTTAAGCCATTAATCTAAAACAATTCCTCCATTAATTCTTAACAACTATACCAATAATTTATAACCATATTCTCCCATTAATTCAAAGTAATTGTTCTCTTAATTTATAACAGTTGTACCGTTAATCGGAAGCAACTCTACATTCATTGATTTAAATCAGTACCATCAATGTGAGTGAATTAATGATTTATATTGTATTATTTTATTAACGAAATCTTTCAGGTCCCTGGATTGCTATTTTATTTCTATATAGCATTATTTTTTAATTTTAAATACAGTACTTAATTTCTCATTTCACTATTTTGTATAAAAGCAGTGGTAACGCAGAGTGTAATTTTAAGATGTAATTTTCCATGTCTGCTAAAAACCAAGGAAACAACACCATATTCATGGAATCAAGGAAGCAAGTGTAGTTTAACCGAAGGCAACGACATCTTATCTGTAGCTGCACATGAGTCATAGGACATTTCAAATAGTGTTGTTGTTTTGCCTCGGAGTACCAAAACCGTTAGATTACAAGCAATTTAAAAACAAATAAACTCCGGACAAAACAATGCCGCCGCTACAATGTCGCTTTATTATAAAATAATTTTACATCTCTGCTTCCAATGCGTAAAAACTCATATGTAAATGGGACCCGAGCGTAGTTACCTCCTCGTGGTGGGTCCCGGTAATTGGTATCGTTTTCCAAATAATAATACACCAAGTACTATTTCGAATATTAGTATTATTATTCGAAAACGATATCAAGCTAAAAACTACTTGAATATAGTCTGGTCTTGATCACCCAAAATAGTTTTGGTGATCTAAACTGGACTAATACCCCCCCCGCGGGGGCAACGTGGGACATCGTGGGACATCGCAGGACACCGTGGGATGCGAGCGTATTAGCTTTAATTAATCATAAGATAGATACCTATGTTATGTACATTGTAAGCTCATTCTGTACAAAGATACTTATCTATCTTGGAACGACAAATAAAGATCTCGTCTCTCTTGATCCCCTCGCTGACCATACTGGAAAAATTGTTCCCACGATATATCGGTTCGCGATCACTCAGTTCTTTCAAACTGTCGCGTGGCGTACTCGCTCGCGTGTATTTCGGGTGCGTGCGGTTCAATGTGCTCTAGACAACTCTTCGGATTCGTAAGTCGCCCAAGGACAGCTCTATCTTGGTGACTGCTCAACGTTTGCATCGGATCACGGGAGTTGTCGTCGTGCCGGTGATGCTTGCTAATCAGTTGGGGATTCACTCGTGGATCTGCAGTCCTGTCCGATTGGTACTTGGGTACTCGATCAGAGACCACCAATTTCATGTCCTCCGTAATCCTGTTCGGCCCCGCGGGAGTGGACCCAACTGTTCAGTTGGGGCCTCGTGCCTTGGTAATCCTGTTCAGCGGTCCCTCCCTGTGAGTGGACCCCACTGTTCAGTTGGGGCCTCTTGCCTTCGTAATCCTGTTCAGCGGTCCCTCCCCGGGTTCCACTTGTTCAGTTGGAGTGTGTCAAGTTGCTGGCCTATGTGCTGGATCCACGGCTGAATTACTAGTGGATCACTGGCATCATCTGTCGGCGCCATCGACCGCGACTCGTGTAAGTTTCGAACGGCGAAACAGGAATCGAGTTACGGCCAATTCTTGGGCTTTCCGTTGAACCTCGAGGTTATCTCGTGTACGGGGGTACGTCGCGTAGGTTTGTTAGTTCTTTCGAGAGATCGCGATCTCGTCCGTTTCGGGACAGTGTCAGTAGCTTCATCTTCTTCTTTTCGTTCCAAGTTAGATAAATGTGTCTTTGATACCGAATGTTGCCAGTAGGGATGCGAATTATTGTATATTTGTACTGATCGATGTAATCGTTGTGTGGGAGGTAGATGATGCGTTACGTATGCCTTGTTCTACGTTTGTAAAGATTCATGTTAGCGCTGCGTTGGAGATATGTGTTTCGCAGTTAGACTACGAAACAGCTATTTCTTTACGCAGGCCCAAGGTCAAGTAGTGTCAAAACTTTACATTCTGCCAATAGGTTGAATGTCGAGACCGATGTGTAGTGTTAAATAACCCATGGGCGGGTCTCGTGCGTAGTCACCTCCTCGTGGTGAGACCTGGTAATTGGCATCGTTTTCCAAAAATTAATCAGTCGATTAATCTTTGGAAAACGATACCAAGCCAAGAACTACGCAACAGTCCAGTTTGGATCACCAAAAGCCCCTAAGATCATTTTGGATGATCTACACTGGACTGCACTATTAATTTATAACATTTAAGCCATTAATTTACAACATTTACGTCATGAATTTACAACAATAAGTCACAAATTCATAACATTTAAGCTATTAATTTTTACATTTATACCATTAATTCCTAACACTCAAACTATTAATTTATAACACTTAAGCTATTAATTTATAACATTTAAGCAAATAATTAACAACGCTTAAACTATTAATTTATAACAATTGAAACAATAATTGGCACATTTAAAACATTAATTTATAAGAATCAAACCATTCCTCGAGGAATCAGTAAGTCTCGCGCTAATAGCCCAATACATCGATAGATTTAACGAAGAAATACGTAACCGCGATTACAACCAATTAGATCATATTATTTGCTACATAATTAATAACTGTATCACGTACAGCGATGCAGGCGGTATTGAAGAAATAAAGCCATTTTATGTTACAACTATAACGAGTAAATTTAATCGTTTAACTTGTGAAGAATTAAAAAGGTACCTGACTTCTAAATAAGCATTAAATAAGAATCTTAAATATCGCAAACAGTGATGTAGGTGTTACTCAAGAAAAAAGAACGTTTTATTTTTTAATTAGCACGAGTAAATGAACGAATATCGATAATATAATATAACGCTTAATATGAATTTTATCTGTCTGATTATTTAATAGCATAACTTATTTCACAGTAACGTCATCGACTGCCCTTAGGCTCTTTTCCCTTTTTGTCCGAACTAATCGATAGTCGAAAACTAGTATCATGTAGGTGTGAATATAGTCTTAGTTTGTAGAAACTATTAAAATGATAAAAATGGATATCGTATTAAATCGTAAAAGATGCCAATTTACGATAAAAATTAAGAAATCGTTCAATTTGATTTTGTTACAATGGAAAAACCGTCTCCTGCTATGTCAAAAAATCGTTACCGTTTGATTAACAAACCGACGCCTTGTTATGTTATATAAGGAACACGGAGGTCGCGCGCGAGCTCTTTTGTGCCTGAAATTCCGGAGAGTGAACATCGAAGAAGAACATAAATATCAGGTAAGTAAGAAAAAATATCAAACAACAACATTGTAACTAGTAATTTATAACGTCTAAACCATTAATTTACAACACTTAAGCTATTAATTTATAACATTCAAGCCATTAATTTATAACATTTAAGGAATTAATTTATAACGTCTAAACTATTAATTTATAACATTTATGCTATTAATTTATAACATTTAAGCCATTAATTTCTAACTTTTGAACTGTTATTTTATACATTTAGCCATTAATTTATAACATTTAAACTATTAATTTATATCATCTAAGCCATTAAATTATAACATTCAAGCTATTAATTTATAACATTTAAACCATTAATTTACAGCATTTAAAGTGTTATTTTATACATTTAAGCCATTACATTTATAACATTTAAGCAATTAATTTATAACATTTAAACTATTAATTTCTAACATTTAAGCCATTAATTTCTAACATTTAAGCAATTAATTAACAACATCTAAGCCATTAATTTACAACATTTAAAGTGTTATTTTATACATTTAAGCTATTAATTTATAACATTTAAGCTATTAATTTATAACATTTAAGCCATTAATTTCTAACTTTTGAACTGTTATTTTATACATTTAGCCTTTAATTTATAACATTTAAACTATTAATTTATATCATCTAAGCCATTAAATTATAACATTTAAGCTATTAATTTACAACATCTAAGCCACTAATTTACAATATTTAAACTATTAATTTATATCATCTAAGCCATTAATTTATAATATTTAAGCCATTAATCTAAAACAATTCCTCCATTAATTCTTAACAACTATACCAATAATTTATAACCATATTCTCCCATTAATTCAAAGTAATTGTGCTCTTAATTTATACCAGTTGTACCATTAATCGGAAGCAACTCTACATTCATTGATTTAAATCAGTACTATCAATGTGAGTGAATTAATGATTTATATTGTATTATTTTATTAACGAAATCTTTCAGGTCCCTGGATTGCTATTTTATTTCTATATAGCATTATTTTTTAATTTTAAATACAGTACTTAATTTCTCATTTCACTATTTTGTATAAAAGCAGTGGTAACGCAGAGTGTAATTTTAAGATGTAATTTTCCATGTCTGCTAAAAACCAAGGAAACAACACCATATTCATGGAATCAATTAAGCAAGTGTAGTTTAACCGAAGGCAACGACATCTTATCTGTAGCTGCACATGAGTCATAGGACATTTCAAATAGTGTTGTTGTTTTGCCTCGGAGTACCAAAACCGTTAGATTACAAGTAATTTGGGGAGCACGAGGTGGCTGCGGGTTTTCAGGGCGTAGGACCACGCCCTGGGAAACCCCGATGAATCTGATGTTCTCCTATAGCCGGACGGTGACTGGTCGGCGCCTTTGGCCCCCGCCAGTTTGCCGATCCTGTGCGGAGAACCTCGGTGAAGTTGGTGGGCCCGTATCCGCCAAGACCACTCACCTCACCTTCTCGTGGGGCTCCCCGTCACCCTGCACCGGCCTTGACCGGGGCAGGTTGCGAAAGAGTGAGCGGCACCAGGATGGAAACCCTTGTTGACGACCTCGGCAATTTTATACAATTACAATTCAACAATGGATAAGAAAACGAACCTAAAAATCGTTTACGGTGCAGGGGAGGGATACCCCAGTACCGGCGCAGCCGCGGGTTGTAAAGCGGGCCCCGCTGCGTCGTCATCGAGCAACCGTGGCCGTCCGGGGGTGAGCCGCCAGGCCCCTGGACGCGCTCATGCGTCTGGCGAAGGGGACTCGCGAACTGCGGAGTCCCGGAGAGGGTTGGAGGAACCCGACGTTTTGGCTATCGGCCCAGGACCTTCGCGGACTGGGATGCGGTGGCACCGCGGGGGCGGCGGGGGTTTGAGATCCGACGACGAAATGTCGTCATGCTCTTCCTATTCGACCGTCGCGGGCACACTCGGCAAGCGGTCGTACCGCAGGATTGCCGAGTCTACAGAAAACATCGCCTCAGCCGCCAACGGCCGCGGCGGAGGCGCGGGACGTCGCACACGGCGGGGGGACGCGCCCGCGGGGGTTCCCGACTCCGCGCTGCTTCCGGCTCCCGGTAAAAGGAAGAAGAGGGGCGTGAGGCGCGGGACGGATATCGACACCGATACCGACGCCGAGGCTGTCACCGTGGTCGCCGCCGCCGCCGCCTCTACCATCCGCGGCGGTGCCGACGGCGGCGACGGCATGCGGAGGGACGAAGCGAGGACCGGGCCGGTCGGCAAACAAGCGACCGGGAAAGAAGCGGAACCGACCCACGATCGGGAAGAGGAGGACGTCGCATACCTGCGAAGGAGGGTGCGTTTTCTGGAGGAAGAGGTCAGTCGTCTCCAAGAAACGGTGGAACGGCTGACCAGGGATCGCGCGGATAGGACAGCCAAAGTTGGTAACACCGACGGCAAAGGACAAGAGGTGGGGATCACCTCTACGAGGAGGACGAAAGAAAATGCTCCTCGGGCCGCAGCGGGAATGGCCATGGGTCCCCCTCCCCCACCTCCCCAACACCACTGGTCAGCGTCGTGCCGTCTCCGCTGTCCCGACGGGTCGGGGAGTACACGTGATGCACGAAAAACGCTTACCGAGGGAACGGATAGATTCGGTGGTTCAGGACCTCGAGACCCACTAGAAGATTTCAAGATCCTGATCCTCCGCAAGTTGGAGGAATGTCGGCAAAAAATACTGCCAGCGGCGGCAATTCCCCCGGCCACGGATACTGGAGTCGCCACAGGAATCGTACAAGCACGATCGCGGTCGGCGAGAGACACCTCACGGTCGACTATGGAGTCGTCGGCCGACGAGGCAGGATTCACTACTGTGGTAAGAGGAAGAAGAGGTAGAGCGAGGCGGAAGAACAGGAAGCCCACGGTGCAACCTCTTTCAACGGTCCATGCGCCGACCGAGGACGCAAGAACCAAGAGAAGGGTATTATCGTCTCTTCCGACGTCGACATCGCGAATAGGAGCCTTGGCGCCCTGGACGGCGACCAGAAGCAGCGAAACGAGGGCAAGGACTTTCGCGGTGGCGGCCGCTCGGCCACCGGTGCGCCCCCGCACGGGAAGGGAATCCATGCGAGCAGCAGGCAGCGGCAATGGACTCGGAGCTATCGGGGCAGGAGGGAAACGCAACGCTAGCGGGCGGGACGCGCACAGCGAGAAAGTGCCGGACCTTCCCCGACCCCCACGGTGTGCCGCGGTATCGCTCACCGTGAGGGTCGGCTCGGGCTTCACATACAAGGACGCGATGTCAGTGGTGAAGAGAGAAGTCAAGCTCTCCGAACTCGACATCACGGAGTTAAGACCGAGGAGGACGATCACGGGGGCGCTGCTGTTCGAAATCCCAGGCCAGGACGCTGGAAGTAAAGCATCACGACTGGCCGAGCGGATGGCGGCCACGCTGAAAGATTTGCCCGCCAAGGTAACCGTCCCGCGAAGGACGGCCGAACTAAGAGTGACCGGACTGGAGGACTCGGTCACCGCAGAGGAGGTGGCAGCCGCCGTTGCTGAGGCCGGGGGCTGCCACGCCGACGAGGTCAACGTGGGTGTTATACGTTCCGCCCCTCGGGGCCTCGGGTCGGTATGGCTACGCTGCCCGCTAACAGCGGCCAGGAGAATCAGCAGAGGAAGAGATGCTGGACCAGGAGGTAGGATCAACATAGGTTGGTCAGCGGCGAGGGTTTCCCCTCTCCCTGCGCGCCGACTCCAATGCTTCAGGTGCATGGAGTCGGGTCACGTGCGCCGGGACTGCACATCGACGGCCGACCGGTCAGAGCGCTGCTACCGGTGCGGGGCGGAAGGACATCGCGCCAGGGACTGCTCGGCGCGAGTACCCACGTGTCCGGTGTGCGCGGACCTGGGACTGCCCGCGTCGCACCGTATGGGATCACCGGCATGCAAGCCGCCTGCCCGTAGGAGGAGGGCCGCACAGGAAGCAAGGACCGTTTCCAGGCGACGGTGGGGATGCGGCGACGAGGAAAGAAAGAATACCGCCGCCAACTGACCCCACGAAGGACGGAAGAGAGGATGGCGAAGTCAGACACAACGACTGCGAGGGGAACGGCCCGGAGGAGGCTATGGAGACGGAGCCTTCCCCAACGTGAGCGGAAGAAGAGGAGGAGGACAACTGCTCCTGCAGTGCAATCTTAACCGCTCCCGCCGTGCTCAGGACTTAATGTTTCAGAGCTTGACGGTGCGGCGGATTGCTCTGGCGGCAGTGACTGAGCCGTACTGCATTCCCGACGCGTCGCGAGGCGCTGGAGATCTGACCGGCTCGGTCGCCATATTCTGGACTGGAATTGCGGGAAGCCCTTCCTGCTCGGTAATTGAGCGCGGACGGGGCTTCGTGGCCGTGAAATGGGGCGACCTGGCCGTGGTAGCCATCTACGTGTCGCCCAACATCAGCCAGGCAGAATACGCCTCCTTTCTGGACGGACTCGCGGCTTGCACGAGACGTTTAGGCGCCTGCCCGTCACTGGTCCTCGGGGACTTCAACGCCCACTCAACGGCGTGGGGCTCCCGCCGGACCAACAGAAGGGGGCGCGATGTACAGGATTGGGCGGCCGCACTCGACCTCCGACTTATGAACCGGGGGTCGTCCAGCACGTGCGTGGCGTGGCGGGGCGAGTCCATAGTGGACCTCACATAGGCAAACCCCGCCGCATCCCGCCGCGTTTCCGGTTGGGAGGTCTCCCCGGAGGGGACCCTCTCGGACCATCTCTACATCGTGATGGAGGTGGCGGTTGGCGGCGCGACGGGCTACCGTTCGTCGGATGCGCGCGGGCCTACCGGCCCACCGGGAAGGAGAAGAAAATTCCCGCGATGGGCGGTGACGCGGCGCGATGAGGACTTCATGGCGGCGGCCGCTATAGCCGTGACTTGGTTAGAAGAATCCCCGACCGAGGAGGACGCGGAAGCAGGAGCGACCCGGCTGAGACGCGACATGCACGCGATCTGTGATTCGTGTATGCCGCGGTCTGGAACGCCGCGCCGCGCCGGCGCTGTGTACTGGTGGTCCGAGGAGATCGCTCGTCTCCGCGAGGCGTGTATCCACGCTCGGCGCCAATACACCAGATCCCGCTGTAGACTGCGGGAGGACGAAGGCACAGTGGCTCGCCTGTACGAGGCCTACCGCGAAGCGCGGAGGCCCCTCCAACTAGCCATCAAGGAGGCGAAGAGGCGGGCCTGGAACGAGCTTCTGGCCAGCCTCGACTCTGATCCCTGGGGGCGTCCTTACAAGATGGTATTGAACAAACTCCGTCCATGGGCGCCTCCCTTAACGGAGAGCATGGACCCTCGGTTCCTGGAGGAGGTCGTCGGCACCCTGTTTCTGGGAGCAGCGAATGAGGGAGTGGGCACCTTTACCAAAGAGGAGGAGCAGGAGTCCCAGCCGCTGGAAGAGGAACCACGGGTCACTGCGGGGAGTTGGAGCCCGGAATCGAGGGTCACCGAGGAAGAACTTGTTGAGAAATGTTAAGTTGGTATGATCGCTGGTTACTACAGACTAAGTTGGTACGACTTCTAACGACGCTCTTTTGTCTTAGAAGTCGACCACGTTGTTCTGTTGACTTGAAGACTCCTGTGTGGTAAGACGTGTTATAAGACTGAACTGTTAGACTAAATATATTGGATAAAACGAATCTGAGTGAATCGTTATTTTATAAACCCAAAACCTTATTAAATAACAGGTTATGGGCCCAGGGCAGTAAACTGCGGGGAAAAAGGTTATTATTTTTGAGTTTTTTTTGTGTTTTACGAGATAATCCGAGAAGAGACCACGCCATGGCCGATCACGACAGACTAAGCGATGTGGACAGCGATATGAAGCCAGTCTTAAAAAGTGACAATTACGAGTATTGGAAGACAATGACGGAAGCCTCGCTGGTTTTCCTGGGTTGCTGGGAGGCAATAGAACCAGGATTTACGGCAACGCAAAAGCTGGACCCAGAATGCATGAGGAAGGACAGCATGGCACGTGCGTATCTTTTCCGACATGTTCGCCCCGAATTTATCGGAGATATTAAGTCTTTGAAGACAGCGAGGGATTGCTGGAAGGCGCTGGAGGATGTCCATGGGAGGTCCACGTCGATGGACACTGTCCAATACATACGGGAACTGGGTACTATGGAAAAAACCCCCGGTATGAAGATCGGAAAATACTGCGGTAAGATACACGATCTATGTGAAAAGATTTCCAACGCAGGTCTAAGAATCGATGATCACGTGATGGCGTGCTTCATCTTAGCCGGCCTCGTGTCGGACCCAAACTACGCGACATACCTGAGGACGGTAAGGCTCGATAAGAATCTAACATCGAGGGCCGTGAAGTCCGATCTCCTACTTGAGGAAAGGAGAATGGAAGCAGCTATGGGTCCATCCGAAAGGAATAGTGCAATGGCGGCTTGCAGACAATCGCAGACCAAGCCCCAACAAGGTCAAGATGGCGCTAAGAAGAAGCAGAAAAACCCAAAAGATAAAAAATGCTACAAATGTGGAAAACGAGGCCACATATCGTACAACTGCCAAGAGGGAAAGGAAGACAAGGAAGGGAAAGACCCAGAAAACAAGGTGGAAGATAAACCGAGATCCAAGGGACTTATCTCCACACTGGCTTTATCATCTATCAACCACGTGGAAAGGGATAGGATCAGCTATCTCGACTCGGGAGCCTCAAACCATATGACTCCGGATAGATATCGGTTCGTGGACTTCGTGCCTGCGGCCGGACAGATTCGGATTGGTAAGGGGCACCTGGAAGTCAAAGGAAAAGGCACGATCGTTGTGAAGATGACCAAGGCTTGCGGCGGGTGGAGTCTATCCTTGTCGAACGCCCTGTGGGTACCCGATTTAGATGTAAATCTAATATCGATCAGGCAATTGGCAGTGAAAGGCGTCACTACTGTATGTACGAAGGATGAGGCCGTCGGCACACATGATGATGGGGACATGGTATTCAACTCAAAGGTAGGAGACAACGTGTACTACCTAGAGACAATACCACCTGAGAGGCATGCGGCAAACGTCTCCATGGGAAACGATCAAGAAGAACCTGGAAATGACAATGACCACGCCGAGATTATTGAAGCTAAGGCGTACAAAGGTGTCGTATCATGGCATGAGAGGTTAGGTCATCTACATGGGAATGCGATGAGAAAAATCCCTGTAAGGAGCGTGAAGGAGGATTCTAGGATGCACGAGGAACCATGCGGGGTCTGCGTGAAAGGGAAAATGACAAAAGTACCTTTTCCGAAGACCGCCCACCACATGTGTCGGCGTCCTTTAGAAATAATTCACAGTGATATTAGTGGCAGAACACAATGCAAATCGCTGGGCGGAGGAAATTATTTCGTAACGTTCATAGATGATTTTTCCCGTTTCACGCACGTCAGGATCATCAGTAAGAAGAATGAAGTACTCAAGTGTTTCAAGGAGTACCAGGCGGAGGTGGAGGCCTTACATCAATATAAGATAAGTGCACTTCAAACTGACAACGGGGGTGAGTACACTGGAGAAACCTTCGAGAACTACCTAAAGGAGAAAGGTATCTTACACAGGAAAACTGTCCCTAGAAACCCTGAACAAAATGGGGTCTCCGAACGAGCGAACAGAACTCTGGTCGAAATGTCCAGATGTTTACTCATCCAATCTGGACTCCCTGACTATCTGTGGGGGGAGGCTGTGAACACGGCATGCCACATAAGGAACCTATGCCCATCCGCTGCCATCGGAGACAAGATTCCACTGGAATTATGGAGGGGTAAGAGATGTGACCTCCAAGGGGAGATAAACAGACTGCGAGTGTTTGGATGCAGAGTCTGGTATCTAAAGAGCCCAAGCGGAGGAAAATTCGAGAGCAGAGCGGATGAGGGGATATTTGTGGGATATGACAGACAGGTCAAGGGTTATAGGATTTACCTACCGAAGAACCAAAGGGTAATAATATCCTGTCATGTCAGATTCGAAGAGAACACGTTCCCCTACAAGAGCGCTAAGGTGGAAACGAACCATATAAAGGATAAGTCCTCGGAATGGATATGGGATGTAGAAACCTTTGAACATAGGGGAGAAGCCGGTCAAGCTGACGTCGAGACACAGAGTGACGGAGAAAACGACGAAGGGGAAACCGACTACTTTATGGATAGTTTAACGTGTGAGGACGATCCAGTGGATACTGTGAGTGTACCGTTTGTGCCTAGGAGGTCGGCAAGGCTACACAAGCCAAGAACATGTGATTGTTGTGCTCGCACTGCGATTGTTTGTAAATCTCAGAACATGTGTGTACCTGTGAATGTGCATGAAGCCCTGAGAGGGCCAGACGCCCAAAAGTGGACTGATGCAATAAAAAAGGAACTAGACAATCTAAAAAGTAAGGATGTGTGGGACATCGTGCAAAGACCCTTAGATAAAAACGTTATAGACTGTAAGTGGGTGCTTGCGATAAAGAGAGACCCTGATAGATATAAGGCTAGGTTAGTAGCTCGGGGATTCTGGCAGAGGCCTGGAGTAGATTATTCAGAAACCTTTAGTCCGATAGTAAAACGCAGAACTCTAAGAATTCTGCTTGCTCTATGTGCGGAGAATGAGTGGGTTTACGAGCACATCGATGTGGAATGTGCATATCTCAACAGCCCTCTGGATGAGAAGATATACATGGAGCAACCAGAACTCTTTAGAGTTCCAGGCAAGGACAGAACTAAATTTGTGTGTAAGCTCAAAAGGAGCCTGTATGGACTAAAACAAGCTGGAAGAATGTGGTTTAGGCACATCAATAGCATTTTAAGGGGTATGAGTCTGAGCCCATGCGTGAGTGACCCATGTGTGTATGTGGATGCGTCAAAAAGGTTGATTGTAGCTGTGTATGTGGACGACATCCTTGTGTTTGGGACGAATGAGCGGATTGAGATATTCAAAACTAGGTTTAAGGACAAACTAGATGTTAGGATGCTAGGTGTAGACACTCAATTTCTGTCCATCCACCTGAGTAAGCCAAACAGCACCACGGTAGTATTCGATCAATCTGTACAGATAGGTCAAATACTGGATCTGTTTGACATTACTCACGAGGCTGGAGTGGTGGGAGTGTCGACACCGCTAGCTAGGGAATGTGAGGCTGGTTTTGATATTGAACGCGATGAGCCTTTCGACAGTAAGTTATATGAACAAGCTGTGGGGCACATTATGTATGTCGCTACTGTAAGTCGTCCTGATGTTGCGTGTGCAATAGGAAAATTGAGCCAAAGATGCGCGAACCCGACTGTATCCGACTGGAAAGCAGTGAAGCGGGTATTCAGGTATTTATTAAAGACCAAAGACTTAACGTTAGTATATCAGAGGACCGGGCAACCTCTGAAAGTATTTTGCGACTCGGATTTTGCGGGTTGTACGGTAGACAGGAAATCCAGGAGCGGATATGTGTTCATACTCGCTGGCGCGGCGATATCCTGGCTATCCAAAAAACAACCGATTATAGCTCAGTCGACGTGCGAGGCGGAATTCGTGGCAATGCAGGAAGCAGCAAGGGAGACAGTGTGGATTTCTTTACTGTTAAAAGAATTGGGTCAACTGTCGTATTGCCCTCGTCCTTGTAAAATATTCTGCGATAATATCGGAGCTATTTCATGGTCGAGAGACGAAATAGTTGCCGAGAGTTCTAAGCACGTCCAAGTGCGATACTTTTACGTTAAGAACTGCGTATCGAAGGGGATACTAGAATATATTTATGTACCTAGTCCGGAGAATGTCGCTGACATTCTTACCAAAGGGTTAAATAGGATTAAGACTCAGCAATTTACCAAAGCTATGGGGCTTGTAGAAACTAGCGATCAAAGGGGAGTGTTGAGAAATGTTAAGTTGGTATGATCGCTGGTTACTACAGACTAAGTTGGTACGACTTCTAACGACGCTCTTTTGTCTTAGAAGTCGACCACGTTGTTCTATTGACTTGAAGACTCCTGTGTGGTAAGACGTGTTATAAGACTGAACTGTTAGACTAAATATATTGGATAAAACGAATCTGAGTGAATCGTTATTTTATAAACCCAAAACCTTATTAAATAACAGAACTGGCCAGGGCCGTCGAGAGGATCGGAGCGCGGAAAGCTCCGGGTCCTGATGGAGTCCCGGCCCGCCTGTGGAGGGACGTCGCCGGGGTCTTGGCCCCGAGACTAATGCGTCTGTTCGACGGATGCCTGTCTCGAGGTGAATTCCCTACTTCGTGGAAGGAGGGGCGGATGGTCCTACTGCCGAAGCCGGGGCGCTCTCCAGACTCGCCTTCCGCCTTCCGGCCGGTGTGCCTTTTGGACGAGGCGGGCAAGCTGCTGGAGAGAGTGATAGCTGCCCGCCTGGAGTCGCATTTGTCCCGGAGCGTGTCCGGGTTGCACGATGGCCAGTTCGGTTTCCGGAGGGGGCGGTCTACGACCGAAGCTATCGCCCGTGTCCGCTCCCTTGTCGAGGGGGCCGAGCGGCGTGGTTACGTGGCGTTGGCCGTATCGCTGGACGTGGTCAACGCCTTCAACAGCATCCCGTGGGACAGAATATGCCGGGCCCTCGAATTTCATCGCGTCCCCGCGTATCTGCGGGATGTGGTCCGGGCTTTCCTCCGGGACCGGAGTATCGTCTACACCGTCCGGGGAGGGGGGGTGACCGGGAGGGCTGTACACCGCGGGGTCCCGCAAGGTTCGGTGTTGGGCCCGTTGCTGTGGAACATCGCGTACGACGCGGTGCTTCGGACGCCGATGCCTCCGAACTCGGCGCTGACGTGCTACGCCGACGACACGTTGGTGCTGGTCTGGGGCACGGCATGGGGTAGAACCGTCCGCCTGGCGGAGCTGGCGGTGGCCTGCGTGGTCGCCGAAATCAAGCGATTGGGACTGAGGGTGTCCCCTGAGAAGTCCGAGGCAATGTGGTTTTGTCACAAGGCCGATCACGGGACGCCCCCAGCGGGTTACCGCCTGAGGTTGGAAGGGACTGAGATCGGGGTCGGGACCAGCATGAAGTATCTGGGCCTGACCCTCGACAGCCACTGGACCTTCGGCGTTCACTTCGAGCGCCTGACGCCGTCTGTCGAGGCGACGGCGAACGCCTTAGGACGTCTGCTACCTCGGCTGGGCGGGCCCGGCGTCGGGGTGCGCCGGCTGTACGCCGGCGTGGTGCGATCGAAGCTCCTCTACGGGGCTCCGGTCTGGGCGGAGGACCTGATGACCAATCGTCGCAGTCTCCTAGTAGTCAGGAGACTGCACAGGACAGTGGCCATCAGGATAGCGAGGGGCTTCCGCACCATTTCGGCAGCGGCAGCGGCGGTGCTCGCCGGATTTCCCCCGCTCGAAATGCAGGCCCTGAGGTGCCGTGAGATTTATCTCCACACTCGGGGTCTGTCGGACGGGGCGGGCCTCGACACGAGAGCGGGTGCGCCGGGGATAAGAGTCCTCGGGGCCGTCCTTCCAAACTGGGACGTTTGGTTGGACGGCGGCGGGCCTCCCCTGACCTACAGGGTGACGCAGGTGCTCACCGGATACGGTTGCTTCGGTGAGTATCTGCACCGAATCGGGAAGGAGGCGACCGCGCGCTGCCACCACTGCGATGCGAGTGTGGATTCGGCGCAGCACACGCTGGAATACTGCCCGGCGTGGGCGCGGCCGCGCCACGACCTCATCGTGGAAATCGGCGGGGATCTTTCGCCTCCGGTGATTTTCGAAGCACTGTTGACAAACGAGAGAAGGAGGAGGGCCGTGACCTCCTTCTGTGAACAGGTCATGCTTCGAAAAGAGGCTGCGGAGAGGGTGAGGGTGCGGTACTCTCACCCTGAAAGGAACGACCGGCGAGGGCGCGGCAGGGGTCATGGACGCGCTTCGGTGAGAAGCACTAGGTCCGCCGCGTCCCCCGGCGGGGTACAAACTTAGGCGCTGGCAGCTCAGCGCCCCCGGGGCCGCAGAGCAGCCCGGTAGGGGAACCGGACTGCCTGGCACGGCGGCCCCGGCGACGAGGCGCGGTGTGACGTGGCCGCACACCGCTTCACTATGTAACGTATTGAGCGCGGAGAGGGGCCCGGTGTATCGCTTACACCGGTTCCCGGGCCCCTCTCGATCGCAGCCGTGACGGTCATCGTGGAGGTTTTAGTCGGTTGGAGTCCGGCACTACCACGCCGCTTTTCCCCAGAAGCGACCTGGTGTCCGCGCGGATTTCCTCCACGTTAAACAAAAAAAAAAAAAAAAAAAAGATTACAAGTAATTTAAAAACAAATAAACTCCGGACAAAACAATGCCGCCGCTACAATGTCGCTTTATTATAAAATAATTTTACATCTCTGCTTCCAATGCGTAAAAACTCATATGTAAATGGGACCCGAGCGTAGTTACCTCCTCGTTGTGGGTCCCGGTAATTGGTATCGTTTTCCAAATAATAATACACCAAGTACTATTTCGAATATTAGTATTATTATTCGAAAACGATATCAAGCTGAAAACTACTTGAATAAAGTCTGGTCTTGATCACCCAAAATAGTTTTGGTGATCTAAACTGGACTAATACCCCCCCCCCCCCGCGGGGGCAACGTGGGACATCGTGGGACATCGCTGGACACCGTGGGATGCGTGCGTATTAGCTTTAATTAATCATAAGATAGATACCTATGTTATGTACATTGTAAGCTCATTCTGTACAAAGATACTTATCTATCTTGGAACGACAAATAAAGATCTCGTCTCTCTTGATCCCCTCGCTTACCATACTGGAAGAATTGTTCCCACGATATATCGGTTCGCGATCACTCAGTTCTTTCAAACTGTCGCGTGGCGTACTCGCTCGCGTGTATTTCGGGTGCGTGCGGGTCAATGTGCTCTAGACAACACTTCGGATTCGTAAGTCGCCCAAGGACAGCTCTGTCTTGGTGACTGCTCAACGTTTGCATCGTATCACGGGAGTTGTCGTCGTGCCGGTGATGCTTGCTAATCTGTTGGGGATTCAGTCGTGGATCTGCAGTCCTGTCCGATTGGTACTTCGGTACTCGGTCAGGGACCAGCAATTTCACGTCCTCCGTAATCCTGTTCGGCCCCGCGGGAGTGGTCCCCACTGTTCAGTTGGGGCCTCTTGCCTTCGTAATCCTGTTCAGCGGTCCCTCCCCGGGTTCCACTTGTTCAGTTGGAGTGTGTCAAGTTGCTGGCCTATGTGCTGGATCCACGGCTGAATTACTAGTGGATCACTGGCATCATCTGTCGGCGCCATCGACCGCGACTCGTGTAAGTTTCGAACGGCGAAACAGGAATCGAGTTACGGCCAATTCTTGGGCTTTCCGTTGAACCTCGGGGTGATCTCGTGTACGGGGGTACGTCGCGTAGGTTTGTTAGTTCTTTCGAGAGATCGCGATCTCGTCCGTTTCGGGACAGTGTCAGTAGCTTCATCTTCTTCTTTTCGCTCCAAGTTAGATAAATGTGTCTTTGATACCGAATGTTGCCAGTAGGGATGCGAATTATTGTATATTTGTACTGATCGATGTAATCGTTGTGTGGGAGATGGATGATGCGTTACGTATGCCTTGTTCTACGTTTGTAAAGATTCATGTTCGCGCTGCGTTGGAGATATGTGTTTCGCAGTTAGACTACGAAGCAACTATTTCTTTACGCAGGCCCATGGTCAAGTAGTGTCAAAACTGGACATTCTGCCAATAGGTTGAATGTCGAGATCGATGTGTAGTGTTAAATAACCCATGGGCGGGTCTCGTGCGTAGTCAGCTCCTCGTGGTGAGACCTGGTAATTGGCATCGTTTTCCAAAAATTAATCAGTCGATTAATCTTTGGAAAACGATACCAAGCCAAGAACTACGCAACAGTCCAGTTTGGATCACCAAAAGCCCCTAAGATCATTTTGGATGGTCTACACTGGACTGCACTATTAATTTATAACATTTAAGCCATTAATTTACAATATTTACGTCATGAATTTACAACAATAAGTCACAAATTCATAACATTTAAGCTATTAATTTTTACATTTATACCATTAATTCCTAAAACTCAAACTATTAATTTATAACACTTAAGCTATTAATTTATAACATTTAAGCAAATAATTAACAACGATTAAACTATTAATTTATAACAATTGAAACAATAATTGGCACATTTAAAACATTAATTTATAAGAATCAAACCATTCCTCGAGGAATCAGTAAGTCTGGCGCTAATAGCCCAATACATCGATAGATTTAACGAAGAAATACGTAACCGCGATTACAACCAATTAGATCATATTATTTGCTACATAATTAATAACTGTATCACGTACAGCGATGCAGGCGGTATTGAAGAAATAAAGCCATTTTATGTTACAACTATAACGAGTAAATTTAATCGTTTAACTTGTGAAGAATGAAAAAGGTACCTGACTTCTAAATAAGCATTAAATAAGAATCTTAAATATCGCAAACAGTGATGTAGGTGTTACTCAAGAAAAAAGAACGTTTTATTTTTTAATTAGCACGAGTAAATGAACGAGTATCGATAATATAATATAACGCTTCATATGAATTTTATCTGTCTGATTATTTAATAGCTTAACTTATTTCACACTATCGTCATCGACTGCACTTAGGCTCTTTTCCCTTTTTGTCCAAACTAATCGATAGTCGAAAACTAGTATCATGTAGGTGTGAATATAGTCTTAGTTTGTAGAAACTATTAAAATGATAAAAATGGATATCGTATTAAATCGTAAAAGATGCCAATTTACGATAAAAATTAAGAAATCGTTCAATTTGATTTTGTTACAATGGAAAAACCGTCTCCTGCTATGTCAAAAAATCGTTACCGTTTGATTAACAAACCGACGCCTTGTTATGTTATATAAGGAACACGGAGGTCGCGCGCGAGCTCTTATGTGCCTGAAATTCCGGAGAGTGAACATCGAAGAAGAACATAAATATCAGCTAAGTAAGAAAAAATATCAAACAACAACATTGTAACTAGTAATTTATAACGTCTAAACCATTAATTTACAACACTTAAGCTATTAATCTATAACATTCAAGCCATTAATTTATAACATTTAAGGAATTAATTTATAACGTCTAAACTATTAATTTATAACATTTATGCTATTAATTTATAACATTTAAGCCATTAATTTCTAACTTTTGAACTGTTATTTTATACATTTTGCCAATAATTTATAACATTTAAACTATTAATTTATATCATCTAAGCCATTAAATTATAACATTTAAGCTATTAATTTACAACATCTAAGCCACTAATTTACAATATTTAAACTATTAATTTATATCATCTAAGCCATTAATTTATAATATTTAAGCCATTAATCTAAAACAATTCCTCCATTAATTCTTAACAACTATACCAATAATTTATAACCATATTCTCCCATTAATTCAAAGTAATTGTGCTCTTAATTTATAACGGTTGTACCATTAATCGGAAGCAACTCTACATTCATTGATTTAAATCAGTACCATCAATGTGAGTGAATTAATGATTTATATTGTATTATTTTATTAACGAAATCTTTCAGGTCCCTGGATTGCTATTTTATTTCTATATAGCATTATTTTTTAATTTTAAATGCAGTACTTAATTTCTCATTTCACTATTTTGTATAAAAGCAGTGGTAACGCAGAGTGTAATTTTAAGATGTAATTTTCCATGTCTGCTAAAAACCAAGGAAACAACACCATATTCATGGAATCAAGGAAGCAAGTGTAGTTTAACCGAAGGCAACGACATCTTATCTGTAGCTGCACATGAGTCATAGGACATTTCAAATAGTGTTGTTGTTATGCCTCGGAGAACCAAAACCGTTAGATTACAAGTAATTTAAAAACAAATAAACTCCGGACAAAACAATGCCGCCGCTACAATGTCGCTTTATTATAAAATAATTTTACATCTCTGCTTCCAATGCGTAAAAACTCATATGTAAATGGGACCCGAGCGTAGTTACCTCCTCGTGGTGGGTCCCGGTAATTGGTATCGTTTTCCAAATAATAACACACCAAGTACTATTTCGAATATTAGTATTATTATTCGAAAACGATATCAAGCTAAAAACTACTTGAATATAGTCTGGTCTTGATCACCCAAAATAGTTTTGGTGATCTAAACTGGACTAATACCCCCCCGCGGGGGCAACGTGGGACATCGTGGGACATCGCAGGACACCGTGGGATGCGAGCGTATTAGCTTTAATTAATCATAAGATAGATACCTATGTTATGTACATTGTAAGCTCATTCTGTACAAAGATACTTATCTATCTTGGAACGACAAATAAAGATCTCGTCTCTCTTGATCCCCTCGCGTACCATACTGGAAAAATTGTTCCCACGATATATCGGTTCGCGATCACTCAGTTCTTTCAAACTGTCGCGTGGCGTACTCTCTCGCGTGTATTTCGGGTGCGTGCGGGTCAATGTGCTCTAGACAACTCTTCGGATTCGTAAGTCGCCCAAGGACAGCTCTGTCTTGGTGACTGCTCAACGTTTGCATCGGATCACGGGAGTTGTCGTCGTGCCGGTGATGCTTGCTAATCTGTTGGGGATTCAGTCGTGGATCTGCAGTCCTGTCCGATTGGTACTTCGGTACTCAGTCAGGGACCAGCAATTTCACGTCCTCCGTAATCCTGTTCGGCCCCGCGGGAATGGACCCCACAGTTCAGTTGAGGTATTGCCTTCGTAATCCTGTTCAGCGGTCCCGCCCCGTGAGTGGACCCCACTGTTCAGTTGGGGCCTCGTGCCTTGGTAATCCTGTTCAGCGGTCCCTCCCTGTGAGTGGACCCCACTGTTCAGTTGGGGCCTCTTGCCTTCGTAATCCTGTTCAGCGGTCCCTCCCCGGGTTCCACTTGTTCAGTTGGAGTGTGTCAAGTTGCTGGCCTATGTGCTGGATCCACGGCTGAATTACTAGTGGATCACTGGCATCATCTGTCGGCGCCATCGACCGCGACTCGTGTAAGTTTCGAACGGCGAAACAGGAATCGAGTTACGGCCAATTCTTATGCTTTCCGTTGAACCTCGGGGTTATCTCGTGTACGGGGGTACGTCGCGTAGGTTTGTTAGTTCTTTCGAGAGATCGCGATCTCGTCCGTTTCGGGACAGTGTCAGTAGCTTCATCTTCTTCTTTTCGCTCCAAGTTAGGTAAATGTGTCTTTGATACCGAATGTTGCCAGTAGGGATGCGAATTATTGTTTATTTGTACTGATCGATGTAATCGTTGTGTGGGAGATAGATGATGCGTTACGTATGCCTTGTTCTACGTTTGTAAAGATTCATGTTAGCGCTGCGTTGGAGATATGTGTTTCGCAGTTAGACTACGAAACAACTATTTCTTTACGCAGGCCCATGGTCAAGTAGTGTCAAAACTGGACATTCTGCCAATAGGTTGAGTGTCGAGATCGATGTGTAGTGTTAAATAACCCATGGGCGGGTCTCGTGCGTAGTCACCTCCTCGTGGTGAGACCTGGTAATTGGCATCGTTTTCCAAAAATTAATCAGTCGATTAATCTTTGGAAAACGATACCAAGCCAAGAACTACGCAACAGTCCAGTTTGGATCAACAAAAGCCCCTAAGATCATTTTGGATGATCTACACTGGACTGCACTATTAATTTATAACATTTAAGCCATTAATTTACAATATTTACGTCATGAATTTACAACAATAAGTCACAAATTCATAACATTTAAGCTATTAATTTTTACATTTATACCATTAATTCCTAACACTCAAACTACTAATTTATAACACTTGAGCTATTAATTTATAACATTTAAGCAAATAATTAACAACGATTAAACTATTAATTTATAACAATTGAAACCTTAATTGGCACATTTAAAACATTAATTTATAAGAATCAAACCATTCCTCGAGGAATCAGTAAGTCTCGCGCTAATAGCCCAATACATCGATAGATTTAACGAAGAAATACGTAACCGCGATTACAGCCAATTAGATCATATTATTTGCTACATAATCAATAACTGTATCACGTACAGCGATGCAGGCGGTATTGAAGAAATAAAGCCATTTTATGTTACAACTATAACGAGTAAATTTAATCGTTTAACTTGTGAAGAATTAAAAAGGTACCTGACTTCTAAATAAGCATTAAATAAGAATCTTAAATATCGCAAACAGTGATGTAGGTGTTACTCAAGAAAAAAGAGCGTTTTATTTTTTAATTAGCACGAGTAAATGAACGAATATCGATAATATAATATAACGCTTAATATGAATTTTATCTGTCTGATTATCTAATAGCTTAACTTATTTCACAGTAACGTCATCGACTGCCCTTAGGCTATGTTCCCTTTTTGTCCAAACTAATCGATCGTCGAAAACTAGTATCATGTAGGTGTGAATTTAGTCTTAGTTTGTAGAAACTATTAAAATGATAAAAATGGATATCGTATTAAATCGTAAAAGATGCCAATTTACGATAAAAATTAAGAAATCGTTCAATTTGATTTTGTTACAATGGAAAAACCGTCTCCTGCTATGTCAAAAAATCGTTACCGTTTGATTAACAAACCGACGCCTTGTTATGTTATATAAGGAACACGGAAGTCGCGCGCGAGCTCTTTTGTGCCTGAAATTCCGGAGAGTGAACATCGAAGAAGAACATAAATATCAGGTAAGTAAGAAAAAATATCAAACAACAACATTGTAACTAGTAATTTATAACGTCTAAACCATTAATTTACAACACTTAAGCTATTAATTTATAACATTCAAGCCATTAATTTATAACATTTAAGGAATTAATTTATAACGTCTAAACTATTAATTTATAACATTTATGCTATTAATTTATAACATTTAAGCCATTAATTTCTAACTTTTGAACTGTTATTTTATACATTTTGCCAATAATTTATAACATTTAAACTATTAATTTATATCATCTAAGCCATTAAATTATAACATTTAAGCTATTAATTTACAACATCTAAGCCACTAATTTACAATATTTAAACTATTAATTTATATCATCTAAGCCATTAATTTATAATATTAAAGCCATTAATCTAAAACAATTCCTCCATTAATTCTTAACAACTATACCAATAATTTATAACCATATTCTCCCATTAATTCAAAGTAATTGTGCTCTTAATTTATAACAATTGTACCATTAATCGGAAGCAACTCTACATTCATTGATTTAAATCAGTACCATCAATGTGAGTGAATTAATGATTTATATTGTATTATTTTATTAACGAAATCTTTCAGGTCCCTGGATTGCTATTTTATTTCTATATAGCATTATTTTTTAATTTTAAATACAGTACTTAATTTCTCATTTCACTATTTTGTATAAAAGCAGTGGTAACGCAGAGTGTAATTTTAAGATGTAATTTTCCATGTCTGCTAAAAACCAAGGAAACAACACCATATTCATGGAATCAAGGAAGCAAGTGTAGTTTAACCGAAGGCAACGACATCTTATCTGTAGCTGCACATGAGTCATAGGACATTTCAAATAGTGTTGTTGTTTTGCCTCGGAGTACCAAAACCGTTAGATTACAAGTAATTTAAAAACAAATAAACTCCGGACAAAACAATGCCGCCGCTACAATGTCGCTTTATTATAAAATAATTTTACATCTCTGCTTCCAATGCGTAAAAACTCATATGTAAATGGGACCCGAGCGTAGTTACCTCCTCGTGGTGGGTCCCGGTATTTGGTATCGTTTTCCAAATAATAATACCCCAAGTACTATTTCGAATATTAGTATTATTATTCGAAAACGATATCAAGCTAAAAACTACTTGAATATAGTCTGGTCTTGATCACCCAAAATGGTTTTGGTGATCTAAACTGGACTAATACCCCCCCGCGGGGGCAACGTGGGACATCGTGGGACATCGCAGGACACCGTGGGATGCGAGCGTATTAGCTTTAATTAATCATAAGATAGATACCTATGTTATGTACATTGTAAGCTCATTCTGTACAAAGATACTTATCTATCTTGGAACGACAAATAAAGATCTCGTCTCTCTTGATCCCCTCGCTTACCATACTGGAAAAATTGTTCCCACGATATATCGGTTCGCGATCACTCAGTTCTTTCAAACTGTCGCGTGGCGTACTCGCTCGCGTGTATTTCGGGTGCGTGCGGGTCAATGTGCTCTAGACAACTCTTCGGATTCGTAAGTCGCCCAAGGACAGCTCTGTCTAGGTGACTGCTCAACGTTTGCATCGGATCACGGGAGTTGCCGTCGTGCCGGTGATGCTTGAGTAATCTGTTGGGGATTCACTCGTGGATCTGCAGTTCTGTCCGATTGGTACTTGGGTACTCGATCAGAGACCACCAATTTCACGTCCTCCGTAATCCTGTTCGGCCCCGCTGGAGTGGACCCCACTGTTCAGTTGAGGTATTGCCTTCGTAATCCTGTTCAGCGGTCCCGCCCCGTGAGTGGACCCCAATGTTCAGTTGAGGTATTGCCTTCGTAATCCTGTTCAGCGGTCCCGCCCCGTGAGTGGACCGCACTGTTCAGTTGGGGCCTCGTGCCTCGGTAATCCTGTTCAGCGGACCCTCCCCGGGTTCCACTTGTTCAGTTGGAGTGTGTCAAGTTGCTGAACTATGTGATGGATCCACGGCTGTATTACTAGTGGATCACTGGCATCATCTGTCGGCGCCATCGACCGCGACTCGTGTAAGTTTCGAACGGCGAAACAGGAACCGAGTTACGGCCAATTCTTGGGCTTTCCGTTGAACCTCGGGGTTATCTCGTGTACGGGGGTACGTCGCGTAGGTTTGTTAGTTCTTTCGAGAGATCGCGATCTCGTCCGTTTCGGGGCAGTGTCAGTAGCTTCATCTTCTTCTTTTCGCTCCAAGTTAGATAAATGTGTCTTTGATACCGAATGTTGCCAGTAGGGATGCGAATTATTGTATATTTGTACTGATCGATGTAATCGTTGTGTGGGAGATAGATGATGCGTTACGTATGCCTTGTTCTACGTTTGTAAAGATTCATGTTAGCGCTGCGTTGGAGATATATGCTTCGCAGTTAGACTACGAAACAACTATTTCTTTACGCAGGCCCATGGTCAAGTAGTGTCAAAACTGGACATTCTGCCAATAGGTTGAATGTCGAGATCGATGTGTAGTGTTAAATAACCCATGGGCGGGTCTCGTGCGTAGTCACCTCCTCGTGGTGAGACCTGGTAATTGGCATCGTTTTCCAAAAATTAATCAGTCGATTAATCTTTGGAAAACGATACCAAGCCAAGAACTACGCAACAGTCCAGTTTGGATCAACAAAAGCCCCTAAGATCATTTTGGATGATCTACACTGGACTGCACTATTAATTTATAACATTTAAGCCATTAATTTACAATATTTACGTCATGAATTTACAACAATAAGTCACAAATTCATAACATTTAAGCTATTAATTTTTACATTTATACCATTAATTCCTAACACTCAAACTATTAATTTATAACACTTAAGCTATTAATTTATAACATTTAAGCAAATAATTAACTACGATTAAGCTATTAATTTATAACAATTGAAACAATAATTGGCACATTTAAAACATTAATTTATAAGAATCAAACCATTCCTCGAGGAATCAGTAAGTCTGGCGCTAATAGCCCAAAACATCGATAGATTTAACGAAGAAATACGTAACCGCGATTACAGCCAATTAGGTCATATTATTTGCTACATAATTAATAACTGTATCACGTACAGCGATGCAGGCGGTATTGAAGAAATAAAGCCATTTTATGTTACAACTATAACGAGTAAATTTAATCGTTTAACTTGTGAGGAATTAAAAAGGTACCTGACTTCTAAATAAGCATTAAATAAGAATCTTAAATATCGCAAACAGTGATGTAGGTGTTACTCAAGAAAAAAGAACGTTTTATTTTTTAATTAGTACGAGTAAATGAACGAATATCGATAATATAATATAACGCTTAATATGAATTTTATCTGTCTGATTATTTAATAGCTTAACTTATTTCACAGTAGCGTCATCGACTGCCCTTAGGCTCTTTTCCCTTTTTGTCCAAACTAATCGATAGTCGAAAACTAGTATCATGTAGGTGTGAATTTAGTCTTAGTTTGTAGAAACTATTAAAATGATAAAAATGGATATCGTATTAAATCGTAAAAGATGCCAATTTACGACAAAAATTAAGAAATCGTTCAATTTGATTTTGTTACAATGGAAAAACCGTCTCCTGCTATGTCAAAAAATCGTTACCGTTTGATTAACAAACCGACGCCTTGTTAAGTTATATAAGGAACACGGAAGTCGCGCGCGAGCTCTTTTGTGCCTGAAATTCCGGGGAGTGAACATCGAAGAAGAACATAAATATCAGGTAAGTAAGAAAAAATATCAAACAACAACATTGTAACTAGTAATTTATAACGTCTAATCCATTAATTTACAACACTTAAGCTATTCATTTATAACATTCAAGCCATTAATTTATAACATTTAAGGAATTAATTTATAACGTCTAAACTATTAATTTATAACATTTATGCTATTAATTTATAACATTTAAGCCATTAATTTCTGACTTTTGAACTGTTATTTTATACATTTAGCCATTAATTTATAACATTTAAACTATTAATTTATATCATCTAAGCCATTAAATTATAACATTCAAGCTATTAATTTATAACATTTAAACTGTTAATTTATAACATTTAAACCATTAATTTACAGCATTTAAAGTGGTATTTTATACATTTAAGCCATTAATTTATAACATTTAAGCAATTAATTTATAACATTTAAACTATTAATTTCTAACTTTTGAACTGTTATTTTATACATTTTGCCAATAATTTATAACATTGAAACTATTAATTTATATCATCTAAGCCATTAAATTATAACATTTAAGCTATTAATTTACAACATCTAAGCCACTAATTTACAATATTTAAACTATTAATTTATATCATCTAAGCCATTAATTTATAATATTTAAGCCATTAATATAAAACAATTCCTCCATTAATTCTTAACAACTATACCAATAATTTATAACCATATTCTCCCATTAATTCAAAGTAAGTGTGCTCTTAATTTATAACAGTTGTACCATTAATCGGAAGCAACTCTACATTCATTGATTTAAATCAGTACCATCAATGTGAGTGAATTAATGATTTATATTGTATTATTTTATTAACGAAATCTTTCAGGTCCCTGGATTGCTATTTTATTTCTATATAGCATTATTTTTTAATTTTAAATACAGTACTTAATTTCTCATTTCACTATTTTGTATAAAAGCAGTGGTAACGCAGAGTGTAATTTTAAGATGTAATTTTCCATGTCTGCTAAAAACCAAGGAAACAACACCATATTCATGGAATCAAGGAAGCAAGTGTAGTTTAACCGAAGGCAACGACATCTTATCTGTAGCTGCACAAGAGTCATAGGACATTTCAAATAGTGTTGTTGTTTTGCCTCGGAGTACCAAAACCGTTAGATTACAAGTAATTTAAAAACAAATAAACTCCGGACAAAACAATGCCGCCGCTACAATGTCGCTTTATTATAAAATAATTTTACATCTCTGTTACGTCGCCTAAAACATCTGCGCTGCAGCTCTCGCGACCGGCCAGCCGACGGCCTGCGTAACGTCATTTCGACCCTCAATAAACCTGAGGACCAACCATAACTTTCTCTTGCATTGTGTACACATGTATCTGCATTCCATCCGTCGTCCTGAAAGCTTTCTTAAGGCTAGAAATATTTGCGACGCACATCTGGTTTTTAGAGAGGTCCTTGGGTTTATTAGGCTCAATTAAAAACACGGAGAAAGCGGGTACGCGCCCATTAGGAAAAATCGAACATCTGTCTAATAGAACAGGCTTGGTTTTCCCATGCACAAGGTCACTCACGAACCACGTTGGTCGGAGGTTTCCTACTCGTCACTTCTCCTACGACTCTCGGAGAGTCAAGTCGCAGACTTCTCCTGCTACATCAGGAGGGTCAAGTCAACTTACTTCTTCTACATACGACAACGTCGAAGTCTAACATCAAAATCTGGTGTCTATCAAGTATCCTCTAGTGCTACGTCCACTAACATACGAAATTCGATTGTACGAACCTTGCTCTATTAGTCATATCTATCTCATATTCGTGCGACAAGGTGTTATCGACGATTTGTATCTACTCAACAGTGTAGTTTAAGTGTTGGAAATATATATTTTATAGTTCTGTGAATCACAGTGTTATATAAACTTAATCACCCCTATTATCTTAACGGAAATCAGGGGATCGATCAACTCGTGGTGTCGATTAGTATAATCGTAACGGGAATTTACGACTCCCGTTGACGTCTCTCCTCGCGATTGCGTCTCCCCGCGATTGGTCGAAATAACATGGTCCTTCGAGCCGGATTTTGCGCCATTAAAAAGTGCATTGACCAGTGACTATACAGTGTCGCGTGACATCCACATTCCAACGACTTAGGCAACTAGCCAAAGGAGCTGCCATCGGAAAGGAACTCCTTCCTCGCTCAGCACATACGCGAGCCCACACCGCACTGTAACGAGTAGCTACCGATTCCTAGATCAACGTCCATTTGATTAAGGTAAACTCGTTCCTGCCATTAAACTCAAATATGGCCCACGCTGAACCGATCAGCACACTGCGGCGGAGACGAAGCATCTTAGTCCGCCGACTCGCGACCACGAAGCGTCAACTCGACGAATATGAAGCGTCTGGACGGGTAGAAAAGAACTCCCTCATAGCATGCCGTAACTTCTTCGACGAGAATTGGAGGAAGATAATCGAGGTTCAGGACGAGCTGGAAGCGTTAGATGAGGGGGAAATTGCTCATGCAGACTCTTTATTGCGAGAGCATCTTAAGATTGACGTACGGATCCTGGACCTCTTTGACCTACTACCATCAACAACCCCTTCGACATTAAAAGCACTCGATTCATGCGTGAAACGCCAGCCGACGGAGAATATCGCGTCGAACCTAGTGCCGATACCGTCGCCTGACATGCGGAGCTCATCGCGTGATACTCACAACGTGTCCCCCATACGCGACCTGACGACGACCACGTTCACATCGTCAGCATCACAACAATCTGATTCAACGACACAAAACGCCTTGAATCAGCAAACCGCTCAAGATACTCTGGACCAGAAGGAACTCAATCCCGTCCAGGACAACAGCGGCCATACTCCGCCGGCAGAAAACAACGCGTCGAATCCAACGTCGATATCGTCGCCTGACACGCGGATCTCATCGCCTAATCCGCGCGGCACATTGCGTGAAACTCGCACCTCATCGCCTACACGCGTCCTGAAGACAACACTTCACGATTCTCTGGATCAACAGAGAGAGAAAACCTCACCAGGCGACAAGATGTCGCAAACATTCTTTCCGAAGCTGTTACAGGATGGGCGATGCCCTGCAACTGTAATTCAAAACGACGAGAGTAGCGGGTCAAATCCCGTCAAGGATACCGAAGCCAATCTAGAAGCGAAACCTACAGAAGACTCTCCGAAATTCACGATGATAGAATTATCTGGGAACAGACGTTCCTTTATCAACACTTCGACGGTTAATAACCTGTTCTGCATACCGTCACACGCAACATTTGGCATAAACATCGTATCGGAGACTCTCATTCATTCTCCGGGACATTCCGTGAAGAGTCCTCACTCTCCATGGCCGACAGGGGCCACAGCTGCGAATAACCCGAAGCGAAATAATATCTACGTTATTGCTACCGTGAATAATTACGTAATTGATATTGATAGTTTTCAGAACACTCCTTCGGATCCCAATACCCGGCCACAGAGCGCTGCCTCGAACAAGTCTCTGATTTTGCCTTTTGCGGATAATTGGTCCACGCCGGTCCAACCACCACGCATCATCAAGACGGCGCGACACGAATGGGTCAGCGGGGGGAGTCCTGTTCCCCAACCAACCATAGATCTTCTTCACGTTTCCACAACGCATCTACATGCGAATTTCACTTTCCGTTGTGAAATCGGAGAGATATATAACGACACCTCCTGGGACGAGGTGTTCCACGACACTTCATGGGCCGAGCTGTTTCACGACACGTCCTGGTTCGTGAACTTCAACAAAACTATCTAAGCAATGCCGAGGACCACGACGATCCAGAACGCAAGGAAGACAACATATCCTCAACGCAACGGTCTCTCGGCCGTATTATCGAATACATTCTGGCGGAGACGGCCTCATCCAGACAATCACAATCCACACGACAACGAGCCTCGCGGATCGAGGTGCCACGCAGCACGTCCTACGCTCGAGCTGACCCCATCCAGCAGACCACGGACAATCAGCAATCAACAAAGAGTTGGGCGGCAGCTCCAAGTAACTCTACCTACCAGAAATTTTGATCGGTACCCTCTCAACGGAGGGAGGATGTTACGTCGCCTAAAACATCTGCGCTGCAGCTCTCGCGACCGGCCAGCCGACGGCCTGCGTAACGTCATTTCGACCCTCAATAAACCTGAGGACCAACCATAACTTTCTCTTGCATTGTGTACACATGTATCTGCATTCCATCCGTCGTCCTGAAAGCTTTCTTAAGGCTAGAAATATTTGCGACGCACATCTGGTTTTTAGAGAGGTCCTTGGGTTTATTAGGCGCAATTAAAAACACGGAGAAAGCGGGTACGCGCCCATTAGGAAAAATCGAACATCTGTCTAATAGAACAGGCTGGGTTTTCCCATGCACAAGGACACTCACGAACCACGTTGGTCGGAGGTTTCCTACTCGTCACTTCTCCTACGACTCTCGGAGAGTCAAGTCGCAGACTTCTCCTGCTACATCAGGAGGGTCAACTTACTTCTTCTACATACGACAACGTCGAAGTCTAACATCAAAATCTAGTGTCTATCAAGTATCCTCTAGTGCTACGTCCACTAACATACGAAATTCGATTGTACGAACCTTGCTCTATTAGTCATGTCTATCTCATATTCGTGCGACAAGGTGTTATCGACGATTTGTATCTACTCAACAGTGTAGTTTAAGTGTTGGAAATATATATTTTATAATTCTGTGAATCACAGTGTTATATAAACTTAATCACCCCTATTATCTTAACGGAAATCAGGGGATCGATCAACTCGTGGTGTCGATTAGTATAATCGTAACGGGAATTTACGACTCCCGTTGACGTCTCTCCTCGCGATTGCGTCTCCCCGCGATTGGTCGAAGTAACAATCTCTGCTTCCAATGCGTAAAAACTCATATGTAAATGGGACCCGAGCGTAGTTACCTCCTCGTGGTGGGTCCCGGTAATTGGTATCGTTTTCCAAATAATAATACACCAAGTACTATTTCGAATATTAGTATTATTATTCGAAAACGATATCAAGCTAAAAACTACTTGAATATAGTCTGGTCTTGATCACCCAAAATAGTTTTGGTGATCTAAACTGGACTAATACCCCCCCGCGGGGGCAACGTGGGACATCGTGGGACAACACAGGACATCGTGGGATGCGAGCGTATTAGCTTTAATTAATCATAAGATAGATACCTATGTTATGTACATTGTAAGCTCATTCTGTACAAAGATACTTATCTATCTTGGAACGACAAATAAAGATCTCGTCTCTCTAGATCCCCTCGCTTACCATACTGGAAAAATTGTTCCCACGATATATCGGTTCGCGATCACTCAGTTCTTTCAAACTGTCGCGTGGCGTACTCGCTCGCGTGTATTTCGGGTGCGTGCGGGTCAATGTGCTCTAGACAACTCTTCGGATTCGTAAGTCGCCCAAGGACAGCTCTGTCTTGGTGACTGCTCAACGTTTGCATCGGATCACGGGAGTTGTCGTCGTGCCGGTCATGCTTGCTAATCTGTTGGGGATTCACTCGTGGATCTGCGGTCCTGTCCGATTGGTACTTGGGTACTCGACCAGAGACCTCCAATTTCACGTCCTCCGTAATCCTGTTCGGCCCCGCGGGAGTGGACCCCACTGTTCAGTTGAGGTATTGCCTTCGTAATCCTGTTCAGCGGTCCCTCCCCGTGAGTGGACCCCACTGTTAAGATGGGGCCTCGTGCCTTGGTAGTCCTGTTCAGCGGTCCCTCCCTGTGAGTGGACCCCACTGTTCAGTTGGGGCCTCTTGCCTTCGTAATCCTGTTCAGCGGTCCCTCCCCGGGTTCCACTTGTTCAGTTGGAGTGTGTCAAGTTGCTGGCCTATGTGCTGGATCCACGGCTGAATTACTAGTGGATCACTGGCATCATCTGTCGGCGCCATCGACCGCGACTCGTGTAGGTTTCGAACGGCGAAACAGGAATCGAGTTACGGCCAATTCTTGGGCTTTCCGTTGAACCTCGGGGTTATCTCGTGTACGGGGGTACGTCGCGTAGGTTTGTTAGTTCTTTCGAGAGATCGCGATCTCGTCCGTTTCGGGACAGTGTCAGTAGCTTCATCTTCTTCTTTTCGCTCCAAGTTAGATAAATGTGTCTTTGATACCGAATGTTGCCAGTAGGGATGCGAATTATTGTTTATTTGTACTGATCGATGTAATCGTTGTGTGGGAGATAGATGATGCGTTACGTATGCCTTGTTCTACGTTTGTAAAGATTCATGTTAGCGCTGCGTTGGAGATATGTGTTTCGCAGTTAGACTACGAAACAACTATCTCTTTACGCAGGCCCATGGTCAAGTAGTGTCAAAACTGGACATTCTGCCAATAGGTTGAATGTCGAGATCGATGTGTAGTGTAAAATAACTCATGGGCGGGTCTCGTGTGTAGTCACCTCCTCGTGGTGAGACCTGGTAATTGGCATCGTTTTCCAAAAATTAATCAGTCGATTAATCTTTGGAAAACGATACCAAGCCAAGAACTACGCAACAGTCCAGTTTGGATCAACAAAAGCCCCTAAGATCATTTTGGATGATCTACACTGGACTGCACTATTAATTTATAACATTTAAGCCATTAATTTACAATATTTACGTCATGAATTTACAACAATAAGTCACAAATTCATAACATTTAAGCTATTAATTTTTACATTTATACCATTAATTCCTAACACTCAAACTATTAATTTATAACACTTAAGCTATTAATTTATAACATTTAAGCAAATAATTAACAACGATTAAACTATTAATTTATAACAATTGAAACAATAATTGGCACATTTAAAACATTAATTTATAGGAATCAAACCATTCCTCGAGGAATCAGTAAGTCTCGCGCTAATAGCCCAATACATCGATAGATTTAACGAAGAAATACGTAACCGCGATTACAACCAATTAGATCATATTATTTGCTACGTAATTAATAACTGTATCACGTACAGCGATGCAGGCGGTATTGAAGAAATAAAGCCATTTTATGTTACAACTATAACGAGTAAATTTAATCGTTTAACTTGTGAAGAATTAAAAAGGTACCTGACTTCTAAATAAGCATTAAATAAGAATCTTAAATATCGCAAACAGTGATGTAGGTGTTACTCAAGAAAAAAGAACGTTTTATTTTTTAATTAGCACGAGTAAATGAACGAATATCGATAATATAATATAACGCTTAATATGAATTTTATCTGTCTGATTATTTAATAGCTTAACTTATTTCACAGTAACGTCATCGACTGCACTTAGGCTCTTTTCCCTTTTTGTCCAAACTAATCGATAGTCGAAAACTAGTATCATGTAGGTGTGAATATAGTCTTAGTTTGTAGAAACTATTAAAATGATAAAAATGGATATCGTATTAAATCGTAAAAGATGCCAATTTACGATAAAAATTAAGAAATCGTTCAATTTGATTTTGTTACAATGGAAAAACCGTCTCCTGCTATGTCAAAAAATCGTTACCGTTTGATTAACAAACCGACGCCTTGTTATGTTATATAAGGAACACGGAGGTCGCGCGCGAGCTCTTTTGTGCCTGAAATTCCGGAGAGTGAACATCGAAGAAGAACATAAATATCAGGTAAGTAAGAAAAAATATCAAACAACAACATTGTAACTAGTAATTTATAACGTCTAAACCATTAATTTACAACACTTAAGCTATTAATTTATAACATTCAAGCCATTAATTTATAACATTTAAGGAATTAATTTATAACGTCTATACTATTAATTTATAACATTTATGCTATTAATTTATAACATTTAAGCCATTAATTTCTAACTTTTGAACTGTTATTTTATACATTTAGCCATTAATTTATAACATTTAAACTATTAATTTATATCATCTAAGCCATTAAATTATAACATTCAAGCTATTAATTTATAACATTTAAACTGTTAATTTATAACATTTAAACCATTAATTTACAGCATTTAATGTGTTATTTTATACATTTAAGCCATTAATTTATAACATTTAAGCTATTAATTTATAACATTTAAGCCATTAATTTCTAACTTTTGAACTGTTATTTTATACATTTTGCCAATAATTTATAACATTTAAACTATTAATTTATATCATCCAAGCCATTAAATTATAACATTTAAGCTATTAATTTACAACATCTAGGCCACTAATTTACAATATTTAAACTATTAATTTATATCATCTAAGCCATTAATTTATAATATTTAAGCCATTAATCTAAAACAATTCCTCCATTAATTCTTAACAACTATACCAATAATTTATAACCATATTCTCCCATTAATTCAAAGTAATTGTGCTCTTAATTTATAACAGTTGTACCATTAATCGGAAGCAACTCTACATTCATTGATTTAAATCAGTACCATCAATGTGAGTGAATTAATGATTTATATTGTATTATTTTATTAACGAAATCTTTCAGGTCCCTGGATTGCTATTTTATTTCTATATAGCGTTATTTTTTAATTTTAAATACACTACTTAATTTCTCATTTCACTATTTTGTATAAAAGCAGTGGTAACGCAGAGTGTAATTTTAAGATGTAATTTTCCATGTCTGCTAAAAACCAAGGAAACAACACCATATTCATGGAATCAAGGAAGCAAGTGTAGTTTAACCGAAGGCAACGACATCTTATCTGTAGCTGCACATGAGTCATAGGACATTTCAAATAGTGTTGTTGTTTTGCCTCGGAGTACCAAAACCGTTAGATTACAAGTAATTTAAAAACAAATAAACTCCGGACAAAACAATGCCGCCGCTACAATGTCGCTTTATTATAAAATAATTTTACATCTCTGCTTCCAATGCGTAAAAACTCATATGTAAATGGGACCCGAGCGTAGTTACCTCCTCGTGGTGGGTCCCGGTATTTGGTATCGTTTTCCAAATAATAATACCCCAAGTACTATTTCGAATATTAGTATTATTATTCGAAAACGATATCAAGCTAAAAACTACTTGAATATAGTCTGGTCTTGATCACCCAAAATAGTTTTGGTGATCTAAACTGGACTAATACCCCCCCGCGGGGGCAACGTGGGACATCGTGGGACATCGCAGGACACCGTGGGATGCGAGCGTATTAGCTTTAATTAATCATAAGATAGATACCTATGTTATGTACATTGTAAGCTCATTCTGTACAAAGATACTTATCTATCTTGGAACGACAAATAAAGATCTCGTCTCTCTTGATCCCCCCGCTTACCATACTGGAAAAATTGTTCCCACGATATATCGGTTCGCGATCACTCAGTTCTTTCAAACTGTCGCGTGGCGTACTCGCTCGCGTGTATTTCGGGTGCGTGCGGGTCAATGTGCTCTAGACAACTCTTCGGATTCGTAAGTCGCCCAAGGACAGCTCTGTCTTGGTGACTGCTCAACGTTTGCATCGGATCACGGGAGTTGTCGTCGTGCCGGTGATGCTTGCTAATCTGTTGGGGATTCAGTCGTGGATCTGCAGTCCTGTCCGATTGGTACTTCGGTACTCGGTCAGGGACCAGCAATTTCACGTCCTCCGTAATCCTGTTCGGCCCCGCGGGAGTGGACCCCACTGTTCAGTTGGGGCCTCTTGCCTTCGTAATCCTGTTCAGCGGTCCCTCCCCGGGTTCCACGTGTTCAGTTGGAGTGTGTCAAGTTGCTGGCCTATGTGCTGGATCCACGGCTGAATTACTAGTGGATCACTGGCATCATCTGTCGGCGCCATCGACCGCGACTCGTGTAAGTTTCGAACGGCGAAACAGGAATCGAGTTACGGCCAATTCTTGGGCTTTCCGTTGAACCTCGGGGTTATCTCGTGTACGGGGGAACGTCGCGTAGGTTTGTTAGTTCTTTCGAGAGTTCGCGATCTCGTCCGTTTCGGGACAGTGTCAGTAGCTTCATCTTCTTCTTTTCGCTCCAAGTTAGATAAATGTGTCTTTGATACCGAATGTTGCCAGTAGGGATGCGAATTATTGTTTATTTGTACTGATCGATGTAATCGTTGTGTGGGAGATAGATGATGCGTTACGTATGCCTTGTTCTACGTTTGTAAAGATTCATGTTAGCGCTGCGTTGGAGATATGTGTTTCGCAGTTAGACTACGAAACAACTATTTCTTTACGCAGGCCCATGGTCAAGTAGTGTCAAAACTGGACATTCTGCCAATAGGTTGAATGTCGAGATCGATGTGTAGTGTTAAATAACCCATGGGCGGGTCTCGTGCGTAGTCACCTCCTCGTGGTGAGACCTGGTAATTGGCATCGTTTTCTAAAAATTAATCAGTCGATTAATCTTTGGAAAACGATACCAAGCCAAGAACTACGCAACAGTCCAGTTTGGATCAACAAAAGCCGCTAAGATCATTTTGGATGATCTACACTGGACTGCACTATTAATTTATAACATTTAAGCCATTAATTTACAATATTTACGTCATGAATTTACAACAATAAGTCACAAATTCATAACATTTAAGCTATTAATTTTTACATTTATACCATTAATTCCTAACACTCAAACTATTAATTTATAACACTTAAGCTATTAATTTATAACATTTAAGCAAATAATTAACAACGATTAAACTATTAATTTATAACAGTTGAAACAATAATTGGCACATTTAAAACATTAATTTATAAGAATCAAACCATTCCTCGAGGAATCAGTAAGTCTCGCGCTAATAGCCCAATACATCGATAGATTTAACGAAGAAATACGTAACCGCGATTACAACCAATTAGATCATATTATTTGCTACATAATTAATAACTGTATCACGTACAGCGATGCAGGGGGTATTGAAGAAATAAAGCCATTTTATGTTACAACTATAACGAGTAAATTTAATCGTTTAACTTGTGAAGAATTAAAAAGGTACCTGACTTCTAAATAAGCATTAAATAAGAATCTTAAATATCGCAAACAGTGATGTAGGTGTTACTCAAGAAAAAAGAACGTTTTATTTTTTAATTAGCGCGAGTAAATGAACGAATATCGATAATATAATATAACGCTTAATATGAATTTTATCTGTCTGATTATTTAATAGCTTAACTTATTTCACAGTAACGTCATCGACTGCACTTAGGCTCTTTTCCCTTTTTGTCCAAACTAATCGATAGTCGAAAACTAGTATCATGTAGGTGTGAATATAGTCTTAGTTTGTAGAAACTATTAAAATGATAAAAATGGATATCGTATTAAATCGTAAAAGATGCCAATTTACGATAAAAATTAAGAAATCGTTCAATCTGATTTTGTTACAATGGAAAAACCGTCTCCTGCTGTCAAAAAATCGTTACCGTTTGATTAACAAACCGACGCCTTGTTATGTTATATAAGGAACACGGAGGTCGCGCGCGAGCTCTTTTGTGCCTGAAATTCCGGAGAGTGAACATCGAAGAAGAACATAAATATCAGGTAAGTAAGAAAAAATATCAAACAACAACATTGTAACTAGTAATTTATAACGTCTAAACCATTAATTTACAACACTTAAGCTATTAATTTATAACATTCAAGCCATTAATTTATAACATTTAAGGAATTAATTTATAACGTCTAAACTATTAATTTATAACATTTATGCTATTAATTTATAACATTTAAGCCATTAATTTCTAACTTTTGAACTGTTATTTTATACATTTATCCATTAATTTATAACATTTAAACTATTAATTTATATCATCTAAGCCATTAAATTATAACATTCAAGCTATTAATTTATAACATTTAAACTGTTAATTTATAACATTCAAGCCATTAATTTATAACATTTAAGGAATTAATTTATAACGTCTAAACTATTAATTTATAACATTTATGCTATTAATTTATAACATTTAAGCCATTAATTTCTAACTTTTGAACTGTTATTTTATACATTTATCCATTAATTTATAACATTTAAACTATTAATTTATATCATATAAGCCATTAAATTATAACATTCAAGCTATTAATTTATAACATTTAAACTGTTAATTTATAACATTTAAACCATTAATTTACAGCATTTAAAGTGTTATTTTATACATTTAAGCCATTAATTTATAACATTTAAGCAATTAATTTATAACATTTAAACTATTAATTTATAACATTTAAGCCATTAATTTCTAACATTTAAGCAATTAATTGACAACATCTGAGCCATAATTTACAACCTTTAAACTGTTGTTTTATACATTTCAGCTAGTAGTTTATAACATTTAAGCTATTAATTAACAACATCTAAGCCATTAATTTACAACATTTAATGTGTTATTTTATACATTTAAGCTATTAATTTATAACATTTAAGCTATTAATTTATAACATTCAAGCCATTAATTTATAACATTTAAGGAATTAATTTATAACGTCTAAACTATTAATTTATAACATTTATGCTATTAATTTATAACATTTAAGCCATTAATTTCTAACTTTTGAACTGTTATTTTATACATTTATCCATTAATTTATAACATTTAAACTATTAATTTATATCATCTAAGCCATTAAATTATAACATTCAAGCTATTAATTTATAACATTTAAACTGTTAATTTATAACATTCAAACCATTAATTTACAGCATTTAATGTGTTATTTTATACATTTAAGCCATTAATTTATAACATTGAAGCTATTAATTTATAACATTTAAGCCATTAATTTCTAACTTTTGAACTGTTATTTTATACATTTTGCCAATAATTTATAACATTTAAACTATTAATTTATATCATCTAAGCCATTAAATTATAACATTTAAGCTATTAATTTACAACATCTAAGCCACTAATTTACAATATTTAAACTATTAATTTATATCATCTAAGCCATTAATTTATAATATTTAAGCCATTAATCTAAAACAGTTCCTCCATTAATTCTTAACAACTATACCAATAATTTATAACCATATTCTCCCATTAATTCAAAGTAATTGTGCTCTTAATTTATAACAGTTGTACCATTAATCGGAAGCAACTCTACATTCATTGATTTAAATCAGTACCATCAATGTGAGTGAATTAATGATTTATATTGTATTATTTTATTAACGAAATCTTTCAGGTCCCTGGATTGCTATTTTATTTCTATATAGCATTATTTTCTAATTTTAAATACAGTACTTAATTTCCCATTTCACTATTTTGTATAAAAGCAGTGGTAACGCAGAGTGTAATTTTAAGATGTAATTTTCCATGTCTGCTAAAAACCAAGGAAACAACACCATATTCATGGAATCAAGGAAGCAAGTGTAGTTTAACCGAAGGCAACGACATCTTATCTGTAGCTGCACATGAGTCATAGGACATTTCAAATAGTGTTGTTGTTTTGCCACGGAGTACCAAAACCGTTAGATTACAAGTAATTTAAAAACAAATAAACTCCGGACAAAACAATGCCGCCGCTACAATGTCGCTTTATTATAAAATAATTTTACATCTCTGCTTCCAATGCGTAAAAACTCATATGTAAATGGGACCCGAGCGTAGTTACCTCCTCGTGGTGGGTCCCGGTAATTGGTATCGTTTTCCAAATAATAATACACCAAGTACTATTTCGAATATTAGTATTATTATTCGAAAACGATATCAAGCTAAAAACTACTTGAATATAGTCTGGTCTTGATCACCCAAAATAGTTTTGGTGATCTAAACTGGACTAATACCCCCCCGCGGGGGCAACGTGGGACATCGTGGGACATCGCAGGACACCGTGGGATGCGAGCGTATTAGCTTTAATTAATCATAAGATAGATACCTATGTTATGTACATTGTAAGCTCATTCTGTACAAAGATACTTATCTATCTTGGAACGACAAATAAAGATCCCGCCTCTCTTGATCCCCTCGCCTACCATACTGGAAAAATTGTTCCCACGATATATCGGTTCGCGATCACTCAGTTCTTTCAAACTGTCGCGTGGCGTACTCGCTCGCGTGTATTTCGGGTGCGTGCGGGTCAATGTGCTCTAGACAACTCTTCGGATTCGTAAGTCGCCCAAGGACAGCTCTGTCTTGGTGACTGCTCAACGTTTGCATCGAATCACGGGAGTTGTCGTCGTGCCGGTGATGCTTGCTAATCTGTTGGGGATTCAGTCGTGGATCTGCAGTCCTGTCCGATTGGTACTTCGGTACTCGGTCAGGGACCAGCAATTTCACGTCCTCCGTAATCCTGTTCGGCCCCGCGGGAGTGGACCCGACTGTTCAGTTGAGGTATTGCCTTCGTAATCCTGTTCAGCGGTCCCTCCCCGTGAGTGGACCCCACTGTTCAGTTGGGGCCTCTTGCCTTCGTAATCCTGTTCAGCGGTCCCTCCCCGGGTTCCACGTGTTCACTTGGAGTGTGTCAAGTTGCTGGCCTATGTGCTGGATCCACGGTTGAATTACTAGTGGATCACTGGCATCATCTGTCGGTGCCATCGACCGCGACTCGAGTAAGTTTCGAACTGCGAAACAAGAATCGAGTTACGGCCAATTCTTGGCCTTTCCGTTGAACCTCGGGGTTATCTCGTGTACGGGGGTACGTCGCGGAGGTTTGTTAGTTCTTTCGAGAGATCGCGATCTCGTCCGTTTCGGGACAGTGTCAGTAGCTTCATCTTCTTCTTTTCGCTCCAAGTTAGATAAATGTGTCTTTGATACCGAATGTTGCCAGTTGGGATGCGAATTATTGTATATTTGTACTGATCGATGTAATCGTTGTGTGGGAGATAGATGATAAGTTACGTATGCCTTGTTCTACGTTTGTAGAGATTCATGTTAGCGCTGCGTTGGAGATATGTGTTTCGCAGTTAGACTACGAAACAACTATTTCTTTACGCAGGCCCATGGTCAAGTAGTGTCAAAACCGGACATTCAGCCAATAGGTTGAATGTCGAGATCGATGTGTAGTGTTAAATAACCCATGGGCGGGTCTCGTGCGTAGTCACCTCCTCGTGGTGAGACCTGGTAATTGGCATCGTTTTCCAAAAATTAATCAGTCGATTAATCTTTGGAAAACGATACCAAGCCAAGAACTACGCAACAGTCCAGTTTGGATCAACAAAAGCCCCTAAGATCATTTTGGATGATCTACACTGGACTGCACTACTAATTTATAACATTTAAGCCATTAATTTACAATATTTACGTCATGAATTTACAACAATAAGTCACAAATTCATAACATTTAAGCTATTAATTTTTACATTTATACCATTAATTCCTAACACTCAAACTATTAATTTATAACACTTAAGCTATTAATTTATAACATTTAAGCAAATAATTAACAACGATTAAACTATTAATTTATAACAATTGAAACAATAATTGGCACATTTAAAACATTAATTTATAAGAATCAAACCATTCCTCGAGGAATCAGTAAGTCTCGCGCTAATAGCCCAATACATCGATAGATTTAACGAAGAAATACGTAACCGCGACTACAACCAATTAGATCATATTATTTGCTACATAATTAATAACTGTATCACGTACAGCGATGCAGGCGGTATTGAAGAAATAAAGCCATTTTATGTTACAACTATAACGAGTAAATTTAATCGTTTAACTTGTGAAGAATTAAAAAGGTACCTGACTTCTAAATAAGCATTAAATAAGAATCTTAAATATCGCAAACAGTGATGTAGGTGTCACTCAAGAAAAAAGAACGTTTTATTTTTTAATTAGCACGAGTAAATGAACGAATATCGATAATATAATATAACGCTTAATATGAATTTTATCTGTCTGATTATTTAATAGCTTAACTTATTTCACAGTAACGTCATCGACTGCACTTAGGCTCTGTTCCCTTTTTGTCCAAACTAATCGATAGTCGAAAACTAGTATCATGTAGGTGTGAATATAGTCTTAGTTTGTAGAAACTATTAAAATGATAAAAATGGATATCGTATTAAATCGTAAAAGATGCCAATTTACGATAAAAATTAAGAAATCGTTCAATTTGATTTTGTTACAATGGAAAAACCGTCTCCTGCTGTGTCAAAAAATCGTTACCGTTTGACTAACAAACCGACGCCTTGTTAAGTTATATAAGGAACACGGAAGTCGCGCGCGAGCTCTTTTGTGCCTGAAATTCCGGAGAGTGAACATCGAAGAAGAACATAAATATCAGGTAAGTAAGAAAAAATATCAAACAACAACATTGTAACTAGTAGTTTATAACTTCTAAACCATTAATTTACAACACTTAAGCTATTAATTTATAACATTCAAGCCATTAATTTATAACATTTAAGGAATTAATTTATAACGTCTAAACTATTAATTTATAACATTTATGCTATTAATTTATAACATTTAAGCCATTAATTTCTAACTTTTGAACTGTTATTATATACATTTAGCCATTAATTTATAACATTTAAACTATTAATTTATATCATATAAGCCATTAAATTATAACATTCAAGCTATTAATTTATAACATTTAAACTGTTAATTTATAACATTCAAGCCATTAATTTATAACATTTAAGGAATTAATTTATAACGTCTAAACTATTAATTTATAACATTTATGCTATTAATTTATAACATTTAAGCCATTAATTTCTAACTTTTGAACTGTTATTTTATACATTTATCCATTAATTTATAACATTTAAACTATTAATTTATATCATATAAGCCATTAAATTATAACATTCAAGCTATTAATTTATAACATTTAAACTGTTAATTTATAACATTTAAACCATTAATTTACAGCATTTAAAGTGTTATTTTATACATTTAAGCCATTAATTTATAACATTTAAGCAATTAATTTATAACATTTAAACTATTAATTTATAACATTTAAGCCATTAATTTCTAACATTTAAGCAATTAATTGACAACATCTGAGCCATAATTTACAACCTTTAAACTGTTGTTTTATACATTTCAGCTAGTAGTTTATAACATTTAAGCTATTAATTAACAACATCTAAGCCATTAATTTACAACATTTAATGTGTTATTTTATACATTTAAGCTATTAATTTATAACATTTAAGCTATTAATTTATAACATTCAAGCCATTAATTTATAACATTTAAGGAATTAATTTATAACGTCTAAACTATTAATTTATAACATTTATGCTATTAATTTATAACATTTAAGCCATTAATTTCTAACTTTTGAACTGTTATTATATACATTCAGCCAATAATTTATAACATTTAAACTATTAATTTATATCATATAAGCCATTAAATTATAACATTCAAGCTATTAATTTATAACATTTAAACTGTTAATTTATAACATTTAAACCATTAATTTACAGCATTTAAAGTGTTATTTTATACATTTAAGCCATTAATTTATAACATTTAAGCAATTAATTTATAACATTTAAACTATTAATTTATAACATTTAAGCCATTAATTTCTAACATTTAAGCAATTAATTGACAACATCTGAGCCATAATTTACAACCTTTAAACTGTTGTTTTATACATTTCAGCTATTAGTTTATAACATTTAAGCTATTAATTAACAACATCTAAGCCATTAATTTACAACATTTAATGTGTTATTTTATACATTTAAGCTATTAATTTATAACATTTAAGCTATTAATTTATAACATTCAAGCCATTAATTTATAACATTTAAGGAATTAATTTATAACGTCTAAACTATTAATTTATAACATTTATGCTATTAATTTATAACATTTAAGCCATTAATTTCTAACTTTTGAACTGTTATTTTATACATTTAGCCATTAATTTATAACATTTATACTATTAATTTATATCATCTAAGCCATTAAATTATAACATTCAAGCTATTAATTTATAACATTTAAACCGTTAATTTATAACATTTAAACCATTAATTTACAGCATTTAATGTGTTATTTTATACATTTAAGCCATTAATTTATAACATTTAAGCAATTAATTTATAACATTTAAACTATTAATTTATAACATTTAAGCCATTAATTTCTAACATTTAAGCAATTAATTGACAACATCTGAGCCATAATTTACAACCTTTAAACTGTTGTTTTATACATTTCAGCTATTAGTTTATAACATTTAAGCTATTAATTAACAACATCTAAGCCATTAATTTACAACATTTAATGTGTTATTTTATACATTTAAGCTATTAATTTATAACATTTAAGCTATTAATTTATAACATTCAAGCCATTAATTTATAACATTTAAGGAATTAATTTATAACGTCTAAACTATTAATTTATAACATTTATGCTATTAATTTATAACATTTAAGCCATTAATTTCTAACTTTTGAACTGTTATTTTATACATTTAGCCATTAATTTATAACATTTAAACTATTAATTTATATCATCTAAGCCATTAAATTATAACATTCAAGCTATTAATTTATAACATTTAAACTGTTAATTTATAACATTTAAACCATTAATTTACAGCATTTAATGTGTTATTTTATACATTTAAGCCATTAATTTATAACATTTAAGCTATTAATTTATATCATTTAAGCCATTAATTTCTAACTTTTGAACTGTTATTTTATACATTTTGCCAATAATTTATAACATTTAAACTATTAATTTATATCAACTAAGCCATTAAATTATAACATTTAAGCTATTAATTTACAACATCTAAGCCACTAATTTACAATATTTAAACTATTAATTTATATCATCTAAGCCATTAATTTATAATATTTAAGCCATTAATCTAAAACAATTCCTCCATTAATTCTTAACAACTATACCAATAATTTATAACCATATTCTCCCATTAATTCAAAGTATTTGTGCTCTTAATTTATAACAGTTGTACCATTAATCGGAAGCAACTCTACATTCATTGATTTAAATCAGTACCATCAATGTGAGTGAATTAATGATTTATATTGTATTATTTTATTAACGAAATCTTTCAGGTCCCTGGATTGCTATTTTATTTCTATATAGCATTATTTTTTAATTTTAAATACAGTACTTAATTTCTCATTTCACTATTTTGTATAAAAGCAGTGGTAACGCAGAGTGTAATTTTAAGATGTAATTTTCCATGTCTGCTAAAAACCAAGGAAACAACACCATATTCATGGAATCAAGGAAGCAAGTGTAGTTTAACCGAAGGCAACGACATCTTATCTGTAGCTGCACATGAGTCATAGGACATTTCAAATAGTGTTGTTGTTTTGCCTCGGAGTACCAAAACCGTTAGATTACAAGTAATTTAAAAACAAATAAACTCCGGACAAAACAATGCCGCCGCTACAATGTCGCTTTATTATAAAATGATTTTACATCTCTGCTTCCAATGCGTAAAAACTCATATGTAAATGGGACCCGAGCGTAGTTACCTCCTCGTGGTGGGTCCCGGTAATTGGTATCGTTTTCCAAATAATAATACACCAAGTACTATTTCGAATATTAGTATGATTATTCGAAAACGATATCAAGCTAAAAACTACTTGAATATAGTCTGGTCTTGATCACCTAAAATAGTTTTGGTGATCTAAACTGGACTAATACCCCCCGCGGGGGCAACGTGGGACATCGTGGGACATCGCAGGACACCGTGGGATGCGAGCGTATTAGCTTTAATTAATCATAAGATAGATACCTATGTTATGTACATTGTAAGCTCATTCTGTACAAAGATACTTATCTATCTTGGAACGACAAATAAAGATCTCGTCTCTCTTGATCCCCTCGCTTACCATACTGGAAAAATTGTTCCCACGATATATCGGTTCGCGATCACTCGGTTCTTTCAAACTGTCGCGTGGCGTACTCGCTCGCGTGTATTTCGGGTGCGTGCGGGTCAATGTGCTCTAGACATCTCTTCGGATTCGTAAGTCGCCCAAGGACAGCTCTGTCTTGGTGACTGCTCAACGTTTGCATCGGATCACGGGAGTTGTCGTCGTGCCGGTGATGCTTGCTAATCTGTTGGGGATTCACTCGTGGATCTGCAGTCCTGTCCGATTGGTACTTGGGTACTCGATCAGAGACCACCAATTTCACGTCCTCCGTAATCCTGTTCAGCGGTCCCGCCCCGTGAGTGGACCCCACTGTTCAGTTGAGGTGTTGCCTTCGTAATCCTGTTCAGCGGACCCTCCCCGTGAGTGGACCCCACTGTTCAGTTGGGGCCTCGTGCCTTGGTAATCCTGTTCATCGGTCCCTCCCTGTGAGTGGACCCCACTGTTCAGTTGGGGCCTCTTGCCTTCGTAATCCTGTTCAGCGGTCCCACCCTGTGAGTGGACCCCACTGTTCAGTTGGGGCCTCGTGCCTTGGTAATCCTGTTCAGCGGTCCCACCCTGTGAGTGGACCCCACTGTTCAGTTGGGGCCTCTTGCCTTCGTAATCCTGTTCAGCGGTCCCTCCCCGGGTTCCACTTGTTCAGTTGGAGTGTGTCAAGTTGCTGGCCTATGTGCTGGATCCACGGCTGAATTACTAGTGGATCACTGGCATCATCTGTCGGCGCCATCGACCGCGACTCGTGTAAGTTTCGAACGGCGAAACAGGAATCGAGTTACGGCCAATTCTTGGGCTTTCCGTTGAACCTCGGGGTTATCTCGTGTACGGGGATACGTCGCGTAGGTTTGTTAGTTCTTTCGAGAGATCGCGATCTCGTCCGTTTCGGGTCAGTGTCAGTAGCTTCATCTTCTTCTTTTCGCTCCAAGTTAGATAAATGTGTCTTTGATACCGAATGTTGCCAGTAGGGATGCGAATTATTGTATATTTGTACTGATCGATGTAATCGTTGTGTGGGAGATAGATGATGCGTTACGTATGCCTTGTTCTACGTTTGTAAAGATTCATGTTAGCGCTGCGTTGGAGATATGTGTTTCGCAGTTAGACTACGAAACAACTATTTCTTTACGCAGGCCCATGGTCAAGTAGTGTCAAAACTGGAAATTCTGCCAATAGGTTGAATGTCGAGATCGATGTGTAGTGTTAAATAACCCATGGGCGGGTCTCGTGCGTAGTCACCTCCTCGTGGTGAGACCTGGTAATTGGCATCGTTTTCCAAAAATTAATCAGTCGATTAATCTTTGGAAAACGATACCAAGCCAAGAACTACCCAACAGTCCAGTTTGGATCAACAAAAGCCCCTAAGATCATTTTGGATGATCTACACTGGACTGCACTATTAATTTATACCATTTAAGCCATTAATTTACAATATTTACGTCATGAATTTACAACAATAAGTCACAAATTCATAACATTTAAGCTATTAATTTTTACATTTATACCATTAATTCCTAACACTCAAACTATTAATTTATAACACTTAAGCTATTAATTTATAACATTTAAGCAAATAATTAACAACGATTAAACTATTAATTTATAACAATTGAAACAATAATTGGCACATTTAAAACATTAATTTATAAGAATCAAACCATTCCTCGAGGAATCAGTAAGTCTCGCGCTAATAGCCCAATACATCGATAGATTTAACGAAGAAATACGTAACCGCGATTACAACCAATTAGATCATATTATTTGCTACATAATTAATAACTGTATCGCGTACAGCGATGCAGGCGGTATTGAAGAAATAAAGCCATTTTATGTTACAACTATAACGAGTAAATTTAATCGTTTAACTTGTGAAGAATTAAAAAGGTACCTGACTTCTAAATAAGCATTAAATAAGAATCATAAATATCGCAAACAGTGATGTAGGTGTTACTCAAGAAAAAAGAACGTTTTATTTTTTAATTAGCACGAGTAAATGAACGAATATCGATAATATAATATAACGCTTAATATGAATTTTATCTGTCTGATTATTTAATAGCTTAACTTATTTCACAGTAACGTCATCGACTGCACTTAGGCTCTTTTCCCTTTTTGTCCAAACTAATCGATAGTCGAAAACTAGTATCATGTAGGTGTGAATATAGTCTTAGTTTGTAGAAACTATTAAAATGATAAAAATGGATATCGTATTAAATCGTAAAAGATGCCAATTTACGATAAAAATTAAGAAATCGTTCAATTTGATTTTGTTACAATGGAAAAACCGTCTCCTGCTATGTCAAAAAATCGTTACCGTTTGATTAACAAACCGACGCCTTGTTATGTTATATAAGGAACACGGAGGTCGCGCGCGAGCTCTTTTGTGCCTGAAATTCCGGAGAGTGAACATCGAAGAAGAACATAAATATCAGGTAAGTAAGAAAAAATATCAAACAACAACATTGTAACTAGTAATTTATAACGTCTAAACCATTAATTTACAACACTTAAGCTATTAATTTATAACATTCAAGCCATTAATTTATAACATTTAAGGAATTAATTTATAACGTCTAAACTATTAATTTATAACATTTATGCTATTAATTTATAACATTTAAGCCATTAATTTCTAACTTTTGAACTGTTATTTTATACATTTAGCCATTAATTTATAACATTTAAACTATTAATTTATATCATCTAAGCCATTAAATTATAACATTCAAGCTATTAATTTATATCATTTAAACTGTTAATTTATAACATTTAAACCATTAATTTACAGCATTTAATGTGTTATTTTATACATTTAAGCCATTAATTTATAACATTTAAGCTATTAATTTATAACATTTAAGCCATTAATTTCTAACTTTTGAACTGTTATTTTATACATTTAGCCATTAATTTATAACATTTAAACTATTAATTTATATCATCTAAGCCATTAAATTATAACATTTAAGCTATTAATTTACAACATCTAAGCCACTAATTTACAATATTTAAACTATTAATTTATATCATCTAAGCCATTAATTTATAATATTTAAGCCATTAATCTAAAACAATTCCGCCATTAATTCTTAACAACTATACCAATAATTTATAACCATATTCTCCCATTAATTCAAAGTAATTGTGCTCTTAATTTATAACAGTTGTACCATTAATCGGAAGCAACTCTACATTCATTGATTTAAATCAGTACCATCAATGTGAGTGAATTAATGATTTATATTGTATTATTTTATTAACGAAATCTTTCAGGTCCCTGGATTGCTATTTTATTTCTATATAGCATTATTTTTTAATTTTAAATACAGTACTTAATTTCTCATTTCACTATTTTGTATAAAAGCAGTGGTAACGCAGAGTGTAATTTTAAGATGTAATTTTCCATGTCTGCTAAAAACCAAGGAAACAACACCATATTCATGGAATCAAGGAAGCAAGTGTAGTTTAACCGAAGGCAACGACATCTTATCTGTAGCTGCACATGGGTCATAGGACATTTCAAATAGTGTTGTTGTTTTTTGCCTCGGAGTACCAAAACCGTTAGATTACAAGTAATTTAAAAACAAATAAACTCCGGACAAAACAATGCCGCCGCTACAATGTCGCTTTATTATAAAATAATTTTACATCTCTGCTTCCAATGCGTAAAAACTCATATGTAAATGGGACCCGAGCGTAGTTACCTCCTCGTGGTGGGTCCCGGTAATTGGTATCGTTTTCCAAATAATAATACACCAAGTACTATTTCGAATATTAGTATTATTATTCGAAAACGATATCAAGCTAAAAACTACTTGAATATAGTCTGGTCTTGATCACCCAAAATAGTTTTGGTGATCTAAACTGGACTAATACCCCCCCGCGGGGGCAACGTGGGACATCGTGGGACATCGCAGGACACCGTGGGATGCGAGCGTATTAGCTTTAATTAATCATAAGATAGATACCTATGTTATGTACATTGTAAGCTCATTCTGTACAAAGATACTTATCTATCTTGGAACGACAAATAAAGATCTCGTCTCTCTTGATCCCCTCGCTTACCATACTGGAAAAATTGTTCCCACGATATATCGGTTCGCGATCACTCAGTTCTTTCAAACTGTCGCGTGGCGTACTCGCTCGCGTGTATTTCGGGTGCGTGCGGGTCAATGTGCTCTAGACAACTCTTCGGATTCGTAAGTCGCCCAAGGACAGCTCTGTCTTGGTGACTGCTCAAAGTTTGCATCGGATCACGGGAGTTGTCGTCGTGCCGGTGATGCTTGCTAATCTGTTGGGGATTCAGTCGTGGATCTGCAGTCCTGTCCGATTGGTACTTCGGTACTCGGTCAGGGACCAGAAATTTCACGTCCTCCGTAATCCTGTTCGGCCCCGCGGGAGTGGACCCCACTGTTCAGTTGAGGTATTGCCTTCGTAATCCTGTTCAGCGGTCCCTCCCCGTGAGTGGACCCCACTGTTCAGTTGGGGCCTCGTGCCTTGGTAATCCTGTTCAGCGGTCCCTCCCTGTGAGTGGACCCCACTGTTCAGTTGGGGCCTCTTGCCTTCGTAATCCTGTTCAGCGGTCCCTCCCCGGGTTCCACTTGTTCAGTTGGAGTGTGTCAAGTTGCTGGCCTATGTGCGGGATCCACGGCTGAATTACTAGTGGATCACTGGCATCATCTGTCGGCGCCATCGACCGCGACTCGTGTAAGTTTCGAACGGCGAAACAGGAATCGAGTTACTGCCAAATCTTGGGCTTTCCGTTGAACCTCGGGGTTATCTCGTGTACGGGGGTACGTCGCGTAGGTTTGTTAGTTCTTTCGAGAGATCGCGATCTCCTCCGTTTCGGGACAGCGTCAGTAGCTTCATCTTCTTCTTTTCGCTCCAAGTTAGATAAATGTGTCTTTGATACCGAATGTTGCCAGTAGGGATGCGAATTATTGTATATTTGTACTGATCGATGTAATCGTTGTGTGGGAGATAGATGATGCGTTACGTATGCCTTGTTCTACGTTTGTAAAGATTCATGTTAGCGCTGCGTTGGAGATATGTGTTTCGCAGTTAGACTACGAAACAACTATTTCTTTACGCAGGCCCATGGTCAAGTAGTGTCAAAACTGGACATTCTGCCAATAGGTTGAATGTCGAGATCGATGTGTAGTGTTAAATAACCCATGGGCGGGTCTCGTGCGTAGTCACCTCCTCGTGGTGAGACCTGGTAATTGGCATCGTTTTCCAAAAATTAATCAGTCGATTAATCTTTGGAAAAAGATACCAAGCCAAGAACTACGCAACAGTCCAGTTTGGATCAACAAAAGCCCCTAAGGTCATTTTGGATGATCTACACTGGACTGCACTATTAATTTATAACATTTAAGCCATTAATTTACAATATTTACGTCATGAATTTACAACAATAAGTCACAAATTCATAACATTTAAGCTATTAATTTTTACATTTATACCATTAATTCCTAACACTCAAACTATTAATTTATAACACTTAAGCTATTAATTTATAACATTTAAGCAAATAATTAACAACGATTAAACTATTAATTTATAACAATTGAAACAATAATTGGCACATTTAAAACATTAATTTATAAGAATCAAACCATTCCTCGAGGAATCAGTAAGTCTCGCGCTAATAGCCCAATATATCGATAGATTTAACGAAGAAATACGTAACCGCGATTACAACCAATTAGATCATATTATTTGCTACATAATTAATAACTGTATCGCGTACAGCGATGCAGGCGGTATTGAAGAAATAAAGCCATTTTATGTTACAACTATAACGAGTAAATTTAATCGTTTAACTTGTGAAGAATTAAAAAGGTACCTGACTTCTAAATATGCATTAAATAAGAATCTTAAATATCGCAAACAGTGATGTAGGTGTTACTCAAGAAAAAAGAACGTTTTATTTTTTAATTAGCACGAGTAAATGAACGAATATCGATAATATAATATAACGCTTAATATGAATTTTATCTGTCTGATTATTTAATAGCTTAACTTATTTCACAGTAACGTCATCGACTGCACTTAGGCTCTTTTCCCTTTTTGTCCAAACTAATCGATAGTCGAAAACTAGTATCATGTAGGTGTGAATATAGTCTTAGTTTGTAGAAACTATTAAAATGATAAAAATGGATATCGTATTAAATCGTAAAAGATGCCAATTTACGATAAAAATTAAGAAATCGTTCAATTTGATTTTGTTACAATGGAAAAACCGTCTCCTGCTATGTCAAAAAATCGTTACCGTTTGATTAACAAACCGACGCCTTGTTATGTTATATAAGGAACACGGAGGTCGCGCGCGAGCTCTTTTGTGCCTGAAATTCCGGAGAGTGAACATCGAAGAAGAACATAAATATCAGGTAAGTAAGAAAAAGTATCAAACAACAACATTGTAACTAGTAATTTATTACGTCTAAACCATTAATTTACAACACTTATGCTATTTATTTATAACATTCAAGCCATTAATTTATAACATTTAAGGAATTAATTTATAACGTCTAAACTATTAATTTATAACATTTATGCTATTAATTTATAACATTTAAGCCATTAATTTCTAACTTTTGAACTGTTATTTTATACATTTAGCCATTAATTTATAACATTTAAACTATTAATTTATATCATCTAAGCCATTAAATTATAACATTCAAGCTATTAATTTATATCATTTAAACTGATAATTTATAACATTTAAACCATTAATTTACAGCATTTAATGTGTTATTTTATACATTTAAGCCATTAATTTATAACATTTAAGCTATTAATTTATAACATTTAAGCCATTAATTTCTAACTTTTGAACTGTTATTTTATACATTTAGCCATTAATTTATAACATTTAAACTATTAATTTATATCATCTAAGCCATTAAATTATAACATTTAAGCTATTAATTTACAACATCTAAGCCACTAATTTACAATATTTAAACTATTAATTTATATCATCTAAGCCATTAATTTCTAATATTTAAGCCATTAATCTAAAACAATTCCTCCATTAATTCTTAACAACTATACCAATAATTTATAACCATATTCTCCCATTAATTCAAAGTAATTGTGCTCTTAATTTATAACAGTTGTACCATTAATCGGAAGCAACTCTACATTCATTGATTTAAATCAGTACCATCAATGTGAGTGAATTAATGATTTATATTGTATTATTTTATTAACGAAATCTTTCAGGTCCCTGGATTGCTATTTTATTTCTATACAGCATAATTTTTTAATTTTAAATACAGTACTTAATTTCTCATTTCACTATTTTGTATAAAAGCAGTGGTAACGCAGAGTGTAATTTTAAGATGTAATTTTCCATGTCTGCTAAAAACCAAGGAAACAACACCATATTCATGGAATCAAGGAAGCAAGTGTAGTTTAACCGAAGGCAACGACATCTTATCTGTAGCTGCACATGAGTCATAGGACATTTCAAATAGTGTTGTTGTTTTGCCTCGGAGTAAAAAAACCGTTAGATTACATGTAATTTAAAAACAAATAAACTCCGGACAAAACAATGCCGCCGCTACAATGTCGCTTTATTATAAAATAATTTTACATCTCTGTTACGTCGCCTAAAACATCTGCGCTGCAGCTCTCGCGACCGGCCAGCCGACGGCCTGCGTAACGTCATTTCGACCCTCAATAAACCTGAGGACCAACCATAACTTTCTCTTTCATTGTGTACACATGTATCTGCATTCCATCCGTCGTCCTGAAAGCTTTCTTAAGGCTAGAAATATTTGCGACGCACATCTGGTTTTTAGAGAGGTCCTTGGGTTTATTAGGCGCAATTAAAAACACGGAGAAAGCGGGTACGCGCCCATTAGGAAAAATCGAACATCTGTCTAATAGAACAGGCTGGGTTTTCCCATGCACAAGGTCACTCACGAACCACGTTGGTCGGAGGTTTCCTACTCGTCACTTCTCCTACGACTCTCGGAGAGTCAAGTCGCAGACTTCTCCTGCTACATCAGGAGGGTCAAGTCAACTTACTTCTTCTACATACGACAACGTCGAAGTCTAACATAAAAATCTAGTGTCTATCAAGTATCCTCTAGTGCTACGTCCACTAACATACGAAATTCGATTGTACGAACCTTGCTCTATTAGTCATATCTATCTCATATTCGTGCGACAAGGTGTTATCGACGATTTGTATCTACTCAACAGTGTAGTTTAAGTGTTGGAAATATATATTTTATAATTCTGTGAATCACAGTGTTATATAAACTTAATCACCCCTATTATCTTAACGGAAATCAGGGGATCGATCAACACGTGGTGTCGATTAGTATAATCGTAACGGGAATTTACGACTCCCGTTGACGTCTCTCCTCGCGATTGCGTCTCCCCGCGATTGGTCGAAATAACAATCTCTGCTTCCAATGCGTAAAAACTCATATGTAAATGGGACCCGAGCGTAGTTACCTTCTCGTGGTGGGTCCCGGTAATTGGTATCGTTTTCCAAATAATAATACACCAAGTACTATTTCGAATATTAGTATTATTATTCGAAAACGATATCAAGCTAAAAACTACTTGAATATAGTCTGGTCTTGATCACCCAAAATAGTTTTGGTGACCTAAACTGGACTAATACCCCCCCGCGGGGGCAACGTGGGACATCGTGGGACATCGCAGGACACCGTGGGATGCGAGCGTATTAGCTTTAATTAATCATAAGATAGATACCTATGATATGTACATTGTAAGCTCATACTGTACAAAGATACTTATCTATCTTGGAACGACAAATAAAGATCTCGTCTCTCTTGATCCCCTCGCTTACCATACTGGAAAAATTGTTCCCACGATATATCGGTTCGCGATCACTCAGTTCTTTCAAACTGTCGCGTGGCGTACTCTCTCGCGTGTATTTCGGGTGCTTGCGGGTCAATGTGCTCTAGACAACTCTTCGGATTCGTAAGTCGCCCAAGGACAGCTCTGACTTGGTGACTGCTCAACGTTTGCATCGGATCACGGGAGTTGTCGTCGTGCCGGTGATGCTTGCTAATTGGTTGGGGATTCACTCGTGGATCTGCAGTCCTGTCCGATTGGTACTTGGGTACTCGATCAGAGACCACCAATTTCACGTCCTCCGTAATCCTGTTCGGCCCCGCGGGAGTGGACCCCACTGTTCAGTTGAGGTATTGCCTTCGTAATCCTGTTCAGCGGTCCCTCCCCGTGAGTGGACCCCACTGTTCAGTTGGGGCCTCGTGCCTTCGTAATCCTGTTCAGCGGTCCCTCCCCGGGTTCCACTTGTTCAGTTGGAGTGTGTCAAGTTGCTGGCCTATGTGATGGATCCACGGCTGAATTACTAGTGGATCACTGGCATCATTTGTCGGCGCTATCGACCGCGACTCGTGTAAGTTTCGAACGGCGAAACAGGAATCGAGTTACGGCCAATTCTTGGGCTTTCCGTTGAACCTCGGGGTTATCTCGTGTACGGGGGTACGTCGCGTAGGTGTGTTAGTTCTTTCGAGAGATCGCGATCTCGTCCGTTTCGGGACAGTGTCAGTAGCTTCATCTTCTTCTTTTCGCTCCAAGTTACATAAATGTGTCTTTGATACCGAATGTTGCCAGTAGGGATGCGAATTATTGTATATTTGTACTGATCGATGTAATCGTTGTGTGGGAGATAGATGATGCGTTACGTATGCCTTGTTCTACGTTTGTAAAGATTCATGTTAGCGCTGCGTTGGAGATATGTGTTTCGCAGTTAGACTACGAAACAACTATTTCTTTACGCAGGCCCATGGTCAAGTAGTGTCAAAACTGGACATTCTGCCAATAGGTTGAATGTCGAGATCGATGTGTAGTGTTAAATAACCCATGGGCGGGTCTCGTGCGTAGTCACCTCCTCGTGGTGAGACCTGGTAATTGGCATCGTTTTCCAAAAATTAATCAGTCGATTAATCTTTGGAAAACGATACCAAGCCAGGAACTACGCAACAGTCCAGTTTGGATCAACAAAAGCCGCTAAGATCATTATGGATGATCTACACTGGACTGCACTATTAATTTATAACATTTAAGCCATTAATTTACAATATTTACGTCATGAATTTACAACAATAAGTCACAAATTCATAACATTTAAGCTATTAATTTTTACATTTATACCATTAATTCCTAACACTCAAACTATTAATTTATGACACTTAAGCTATTAATTTATAACATTTAAGCAAATAATTAACAACGATTAAACTATTAATTTATAACAATTGAAACATTAATTGGCACATTTAAAACATTAATTTATAAGAATCAAACCATTCCTCTAGGAATCAGTAAGTCTCGCGCTAATAGCCCAATACATCGATAGATTTAACGAAGAAATACGTAACCGCGATTACAACCAATTAGATCATATTATTTGCTACATAATTAATAACTGTATCACGTACAGCGATGCAGGCGGTATTGAAGAAATAAAGCCATTTTATGTTACAACTATAACGAGTAAATTTAATCGTTTAACTTGTGAAGAATTAAAAAGGTACCTGACTTCTAAATAAGCATTAAATAAGAATCTTAAATATCGCAAACAGTGATGTAGGTGTTACTCAAGAAAAAAGAACGTTTTATTTTTTAATTAGCACGAGTACATGAACGAATATCGATAATTTAATATAACGCTTAATATGAATTTTATCTGTCTGATTATTTAATAGCTCAACTTATTTCACAGTAACGTCATCGACTACCCTTAGGCTCTTTTCCCTTTTTGTCCAAACTAATCGATAGTCGAAAACTAGTATCATGTAGGTGTGAATTTAGTCTTAGTTTGTAGAAACTATTAAAATGATAAAAATGGATATCGTATTAAATCCTAAAAGATGCCAATATACGATAAAAATTAAGAAATCGTTCAATTTGAGTTTGTTACAATGGAAAAACCGTCTCCTGCTATGTCAAAAAATCGTTACCGTTTGATTAACAAACCGACGCCTTGTTAAGTTATATAAGGAACACGGAAGTCGCGCGCGAGCTCTTTTGTGCCTGAAATTCCGGAGAGTGAACATCGAAGAAGAACATAAATATCAGGTAAGTAAGAAAAAATATCAAACAACAACATTGTAACTAGTAATTTATAACGTCTAAACCATTAATTTACAACACTTAAGCTATTAATTTATAACATTTATGCTATTAATTTATAACATTTAAGCCATTAATTTCTAACTTTTGAACTGTTATTTTATACATTTAGCCATTAATTTATAACATTTAAACTATTAATTTAAATCATCTAAGCCATTAAATTATAACATTTAAGCTATTAATTTACAACATCTAAGCCACTAATTTACAATATTTAAACTATTAATTTATATCATCTAAGCCATTAATTTATAACATTTAAGCTATTAATTTACAACATCTAAGCCACTAATTTACAATATTTAAACTATTAATTTATATCATCTAAGCCATTAAATTATAACATTCAAGCTATTAATTTATAACATTTAAACTGTTAATTTATAACATTTAAACCATTAATTTACAGCATTTAAAGTGTTATTTTATACATTTAAGCCATTAATTTATAACATTTAAGCAATTAATTTATAACATTTAAACAATTAATTTCTAACATTTGAGCCATTAATTTCTAACATTTAAGCAATTAATTGACAACATCTGAGCCACTAATTTACAACCTTTAAACTGTTGTTTTATACATTTAAGCTATTATTTTATAACATTTAAGCTATTAATTAACAACATCTAAGCCATTAATTTACAACATTTAATGTGTTATTTTATACATTTAAGCTATTAATTTATAACATTTAAGCTATTAATTTATAACATTTAAGCCATTAATTTCTAACTTTTGAACTGTTATTTTATACATTTAGCCATTAATTTATAACATTTAAACTATTAATTTATATCATCTAAGCCATTAAATTATAACATTTAAGCTATTAATTTACAACATCTAAGCCACTAATTTACAATATTTAAACTATTAATTTATATCATCTAAGCCATTAATTTATAATATTAAAGCCATTAATCTAAAGCAATTACACCATTAATTCTTAACAACTATACCAATAATTTATAACCATATTCTCCCATTAATTCGAAGTAATTGTGCTCTTAATTTATAACAGTTGTACCGTTAATCGGAAGCAACTCTACATTCATTGATTTAAATCAGTACCATCTATGTGAGTGAATTAATGATTTATATTGTATTATTTTATTAACGAAATCTTTCAGGTCCCTGGATTGCTATTTTATTTCTATATAGCATTATTTTTTAATTTTAAATACAGTACTTAATTTCTCATTTCACTATTTTGTATAAAGGCAGTGGTAACGCAGAGTGTAATTTTAAGATGTAATTTTCCATGTCTGCTAAAAACCAAGGAAACAACACCATATTCATGGAATCAAGGAAGTAAGTGTAGTTTAACCGAAGGCAACGACATCTTATCTGTAGCTGCACATGAGTCATAGGACATTTCAAATAGTGTTGTTGTTTTGCCTCGGAGTACCAAAACCGTTAGATTACAAGTAATTTAAAAACAAATAAACTCCGGACAAAACAATGCCGCCGCTACAATGTCGCTTTATTATAAAATAATTTTACATCTCTGCTTCCAATGCGTAAAAACTCATATGTAAATGGAACCCGAGCGTAGTTACCTCCTCGTGGTGGGTCCCGGTAATTGGTATCGTTTTCCAAATAATAATACACCAAGTACTATTTCGAATATTAGTATTATTATTCGAAAACGATATCAAGCTAAAAACTACTTGAATATAGTCTGGTCTTGATCACCCAAAATAGTTTTGGTGACCTAAACTGGACTAATACCCCCCCGCGGGGGCAACGTGGGACATCGTGGGACATCGCAGGACACCGTGGGATGCGAGCGTATTAGCTTTAATTAATCATAAGATAGATACCTATGATATGTACATTGTAAGCTCATACTGTACAAAGATACTTATCTATCTTGGAACGACAAATAAAGATCTCGTCTCTCTTGATCCCCTCGCTTACCATACTGGAAAAATTGTTCCCACGATATATCGGTTCGCGATCACTCAGTTCTTTCAAACTGTCGCGTGGCGTACTCTCTCGCGTGTATTTCGGGTGCTTGCGGGTCAATGTGCTCTAGACAACTCTTCGGATTCGTAAGTCGCCCAAGGACAGCTCTGACTTGGTGACTGCTCAACGTTTGCATCGGATCACGGGAGTTGTCGTCGTGCCGGTGATGCTTGCTAATCTGTTGGGGATTCAGTCGTGGATCTGCAGTCCTGTCCGATTGGTACTTCGGTACTCGGTCAGGGACCAGCAATTTCACGTCCTCCGTAATCCTGTTCGGCCCCGCGGGAGTGGACCCCACTGTTCAGTTGGGGCCTCGTGCCTTGGTAATCCTGTTCAGCAGTCCCTCCCTGTGAGTGGACCCCACTGTTCAGTTGGGGCCTCTTGCCTTCGTAATCCTGTTCAGCGGTCCCTCCCCGGGTTCCACTTGTTCAGTTGGAGTGTGTCAAGTTGCTGGCCTATGTGCTGGATCCACGGCTGAATTACTAGTGGATCACTGGCATCATCTGTCGGCGCCATCGACCGCGACTCGTGTAAGTTTCGAACGGCGAAACAGGAATCGAGTTACGGCCAATTCTTGGGCTTTCCGTTGAACCTCGGTGTTATCTCGTGTACGGGGGTACGTCGCGTAGGTTTGTTAGTTCTTTCGAGAGATCGCGATCTCGTCCGTTTCGGGACAGTGTCAGTAGCTTCATCTTCTTCTTTTCGCTCCAAGTTAGATAAATGTGTCTTTGATACCGAATGTTGCCAGTAGGGATGCGAATTATTGTTTATTTGTACTGATCGATGTAATCGTTGTGTGGGAGATAGATGATGCGTTACGTATGCCTTGTTCTACGTTTGTAAAGATTCATGTTAGCGCTGCGTTGGAGATATGTGTTTCGCAGTTAGACTACGAAACAACTATTTCTTTACGCAGGCCCATGGTCAAGTAGTGTCAAAACTGGACATTCTGCCAATAGGTTGAATGTCGAGATCGATGTGTAGTGTTAAATAACCCATGGGCGGGTCTCGTGCGTAGTCACCTCCTCGTGGTGAGACCTGGTAATTGGCATCGTTTTCCAAAAATTAATCAGTCGATTAATCTTTGGAAAACGATACCATGCCAAGAACTACGCAACAGTCCAGTTTGGATCAACAAAAGCCCCTAAGATCATTTTGGATGATCTACACTGGACTGCACTATTAATTTATAACATTTAAGCCATTAATTTACAATATTTACGTCATGAATTTACAACAATAAGTCACAAATTCATAACATTTAAGCTATTAATTTTTACATTTATACCATTAATTCCTAACACTCAATCTATTAATTTATAACACTTAAGCTATTAATTTATAACATTTAAGCAAATAATTAACAACGATTAAACTATTAATTTATAACAATTGAAACAATAATTGGCACATTTAAAACATTAATTTATAAGAATCAAACCATTCCTCGAGGAATCAGTAAGTCTCGCGCTAATAGCCCAATACATCGATAGATTTAACGAAGAAATACGTAACCGCCATTACAACCAATTAGATCATATTATTTGCTACATAATTAATAACTGTATCACGTACAGCGATGCAGGCGGTATTGAAGAAATAAAGCCATTTTATGTTACAACTATAACGAGTAAATTTAATCGTTTAACTTGTGAAGAATTAAAAAGGTACCTGACTTCTAAATAAGCATTAAATAAGAATCTTAAATATCGCAAACAGTGATGTAGGTGTTACTCAAGAAAAAAGAACGTTTTATTTTTTAATTAGCACGAGTAAATGAACGAATATCGATAATATAATATAACGCTTAATATGAATTTTATCTGTCTGATTATTTAATAGCTTAACTTATTTCACAGTAACGTCATCGACTGCACTTAGGCTCTTTTCCCTTTTTGTCCAAACTAATCGATAGTCGAAAACTAGTATCATGTAGGTGTGAATATAGTCTTAGTTTGTAGAAACTATTAAAATGATAAAAATGGATATCGTATTAAATCGTAAAAGATGCCAATTTACGATAAAAATTAAAAGAAATCGTTCAATTTGATTTTGTTACAATGGAAAAACCGTCTCCTGCTATGTCAAAAAATCGTTACCGTTTGATTAACAAACCGACGCCTTGTTATGTTATATAAGGAACACGGAGGTCGCGCGCGAGCTCTTTTGTGCCTGAAATTCCGGAGAGTGAACATCGAAGAAGAACATAAATATCAGGTAAGTAAGAAAAAATATCAAACAACAACATTGTAACTAGTAATTTATAACGTCTAAACCATTAATTTACAACACTTAAGCTATTAATTTATAACATTCAAGCCATTAATTTATAACATTTAAGGAATTAATTTATAACGTCTAAACTATTAATTTATAACATTTATGCTATTAATTTATAACATTTAAGCCATTAATTTCTAACTTTTGAACTGTTATTTTATACATTTAGCCATTAATTTATAACATTTAAACTATTAATTTATATCATCTAAGCCATTAAATTATAACATTCAAGTTATTAATTTATAACATTTAAACTGTTAATTTATAACATTTAAACCATTAATTTACAGCATTTAATGTGTTATTTTATACATTAAGCCATTAATTTATAACATTTAAGCTATTAATTTATAACATTTAAGCCATTAATTTCTAACTTTTGAACTGTTATTTTATACATTTTGCCAATAATTTATAACATTGAAACTATTAATTTATATCATCTAAGCCATTAAATTATAACATTTAAGCTATTAATTTACAACATCTAAGCCACTAATTTACAATATTTAAACTATTAATTTATATCATCTAAGCCATTAATTTATAATATTTAAGCCATTAATCTAAAACAATTCCTCCATTAATTCTTAACAACTATACCAATAATTTATAACCATATTCTCCCATTAATTCAAAGTAATTGTGCTCTTAATTTATAACAGTTGTACCATTAATCGGAAGCAACTCTACATTCATTGATTTAAATCAGTACCATCAATGTGAGTGAATTAATGATTTATATTGTATTATTTTATTAACGAAATCTTTCAGGTCCCTGGATTGCTATTTTATTTCTATATAGCATTATTTTTTAATTTTAAATACAGAACTTAATTTCTCATTTCACTATTTTGTATAAAAGCAGTGGTAACGCAGAGTGTAATTTTAAGATGTAATTTTCCATGTCTGCTAAAAACCAAGGAAACAACACCATATTCATGGAATCAAGGAAGCAAGTGTAGTTTAACCGAAGGCAACGACATCTTATCTGTAGCTGCACATGAGTCATAGGACATTTCAAATAGTGTTGTTGTTTTGCCTCGGAGTACCAAAACCGTTAGATTACAAGTAATTTAAAAACAAATAAACTCCGGACAAAACAATGCCGCCGCTACAATGTCGCTTTATTATAAAATAATTTTACATCTCTGCTTCCAATGCGTAAAAACTCATGTGTAAATGGGACCCGAGCGTAGTTACCTCCTCGTGGTGGGTCCCGGTAATTGGTATCGTTTTCCAAATAATAATACACCAAGTACTATTTCGAATATTAGTATTATTATTCGAAAACGATATCAAGCTAAAAACTACTTGAATATAGTCTCGTCTTGATCACCCAAAATAGTTTTGGTGATCTAAACTGGACCAATACCCCCCCGCGGGGGCAACGTGGGACATCGTGGGACATCGCAGGACACCGTGGGATGGGAGCGTATTAGCTTTAATTAATCATAAGATAGATACCTATGTTATGTACATTGTAAGCTCATTCTGTACAAAGATACTTATCTATCTTGGAACGACAAATAAAGATCTCGTCTCTCTTGATCCCCTCGCTTACCATACTGGAAAAATTGTTCCCACGATATATCGGTTCGCGATCACTCAGTTCCTTCAAACTGTCGCGTGGCGTACTCGCTCGCGTGTATTTCGGGTGCGTGCGGGTCAATGTGCTCTAGACAACTCTTCGGATTCGTAAGTCGCCCAAGGACAGCTCTGTCTTGGTGACTGCTCAACGTTTGCATCGGATCACGGGAGTTGTCGTCGTGCCGGTGATGCTTGCCAATCTGTTGGGGATTCAGTCGTGGATCTGCAGTCCTGTCCGATTGGTACTTCGGTACTCGGTCAGGGACCAGCAATTTCACGTCCTCCGTAATCCTGTTCGGCCCCGCGGGAGTGGACCCCACTGTTCAGTTGAGGTATTGCCTTCGTAATCCTGTTCAGCGGTCCCTCCCCGTGAGTGGACCCCACTGTTCAGTTGGGGCCTCGTGCCTTGGTAATCCTGTTCAGCGGTCCCTCCCTGTGAGTGGACCCCACTGTTCAGTTGGGGCCTCTTGCCTTCGTAATCCTGTTCAGCGGTCCCTCCCCGGGTTCCACTTGTTCAGTTGGAGTGTGTCAAGTTGCTGGCCTATGTGCTGGATCCACGGCTGAATTACTAGTGGATCACTGGCATCATCTGTCGGCGCCATCGACCGCGACTCGTGTAAGTTTCGAACGGCGAAACAGGAATCGAGTTACGGCCAATTCTTGGGCTTTCCTTTGAACCTCGGGGTTATCTCGTGTACGGGGGTACGTCGCGTAGGTTTGTTAGTTCTTTCGAGAGATCGCGATCTCGTCCGTTTCGGGACAGTGTCAGTAGCTTCATCTTCTTCTTTTCGCTCCAAGTTAGATAAATGTGTCTTTGATACCGAATGTTGCCAGTAGGGATGCGAATTATTGTTTATTTGTACTGATCGATGTAATCGTTGTGTGGGAGATAGATGATGCGTTACGTATGCCTTGTTCTACGTTTGTAAAGATTCATGTTAGCGCTGCGTTGGAGATATGTGTTTCGCAGTTAGACTACGAAACAACTATTTCTTTACGCAGGCCCATGGTCAAGTAGTGTCAAAACTGGACATTCTGCCAATAGGTTGAATGTCGAGATCGATGTGTAGTGTTAAATAACCCATGGGCGGGTCTCGTGCGTAGTCACCTCCTCGTGGTGAGACCTGGTAATTGGCATCGTTTTCCAAAAATTAATCAGTCGATTAATCTTTGGAAAACGATATCATGCCAAGAACTACGCAACAGTCCAGTTTGGATCAACAAAAGCCCCTAAGATCATTTTGGATGATCTACACTGGACTGCACTATTAATTTATAACATTTAAGCCATTAATTTACAATATTTACGTCATGAATTTACAACAATAAGTCACAAATTCATAACATTTAAGCTATTAATTTTTACATTTATACCATTAATTCCTAACACTCAAACTATTAATTTATAACACTTAAGCTATTAATTTATAACATTTAAGCAAATAATTAACAACGATTAAACTATTAATTTATAACAATTGAAACAATAATTGGCACATTTAAAACATTAATTTATAAGAATCAAACCATTCGTCGAGGAATCAGTAAGTCTCGCGCTAATAGCCCAATACATCGATAGATTTAACGAAGAAATACGTAACCGCCATTACAACCAATTAGATCATATTATTTGCTACATAATTAATAACTGTATCACGTACAGCGATGCAGGCGGTATTGAAGAAATAAAGCCATTTTATGTTACAACTATAACGAGTAAATTTAATCGTTTAACTTGTGAAGAATTAAAAAGGTACCTGACTTCTAAATAAGCATTAAATAAGAATCTTAAATATCGCAAACAGTGATGTAGGTGTTACTCAAGAAAAAAGAACGTTTTATTTTTTAATTAGCACGAGTAAATGAACGAATATCGATAATATAATATAACGCTTAATATGAATTTTATCTGTCTGATTATTTAATAGCTTAACTTATTTCACAGTAACGTCATCGACTGCACTTAGGCTCTTTTCCCTTTTTGTCCAAACTAATCGATAGTCGAAAACTAGTATCATGTAGGTGTGAATTTAGTCTTAGTTTCTAGAAACTATTAAAATGATAAAAATGGATATCGTATTAAATCGTAAAAGATGCCAATTTACGATAAAAATTAAGAAATCGTTCAATTTGATTTTGTTACAATGGAAAAACCGTCTCCTGCTATGTCAAAAAATCGTTACCGTTTGATTAACAAACCGACGCCTTGTTATGTTATATAAGGAACACGGAGGTCGCGCGCGAGCTCTTTTGTGCCTGAAATTCCGGAGAGTGAACATCGAAGAAGAACATAAATATCAGGTAAGTAAGAAAAAATATCAAACAACAACATTGTAACTAGTAATTTATAACGTCTAAACCATTAATTTACAACACTTAAGCTATTAATTTATAACATTCAAGCCATTAATTTATAACATTTAAGGAATTAATTTATAACGTCTAAACTATTAATTTATAACATTTATGCTATTAATTTATAACATTTAAGCCATTAATTTCTAACTTTTGAACTGTTATTTTATACATTTAGCCATTAATTTATAACATTTAAACTATTAATTTATATCATCTAAGCCATTAAATTATAACATTCAAGTTATTAATTTATAACATTTAAACTGTTAATTTATAACATTTAAACCATTAATTTACAGCATTTAATGTGTTATTTTATACATTAAGCCATTAATTTATAACATTTAAGCCATTAATTTCTAACTTTTGAACTGTTATTTTATACATTTTGCCAATAATTTATAACATTTAAACTATTAATTTATATCATCTAAGCCATTAAATTATAACATTTAAGCTATTAATTTACAACATCTAAGCCACTAATTTACAATATTTAAACTATTAATTTATATCATCTAAGCCATTAATTTATAATATTTAAGCCATTAATCTAAAACAATTCCTCCATTAATTCTTAACAACTATACCAATAATTTATAACCATATTCTCCCATTAATTCAAAGTAATTGTGCTCTTAATTTATAACAGTTGTACCATTAATCGGAAGCAACTCTACATTCATTGATTTAAATCAGTACCATCAATGTGAGTGAATTAATGATTTATATTGTATTATTTTATTAACGAAATCTTTCAGGTCCCTGGATTGCTATTTTATTTCTATATAGCATTATTTTTTAATTTTAAATACAGAACTTAATTTCTCATTTCACTATTTTGTATAAAAGCAGTGGTAACGCAGAGTGTAATTTTAAGATGTAATTTTCCATGTCTGCTAAAAACCAAGGAAACAACACCATATTCATGGAATCAAGGAAGCAAGTGTAGTTTAACCGAAGGCAACGACATCTTATCTGTAGCTGCACATGAGTCATAGGACATTTCAAATAGTGTTGTTGTTTTGCCTCGGAGTACCAAAACCGTTAGATTACAAGTAATTTAAAAACAAATAAACTCCGGACAAAACAATGCCGCCGCTACAATGTCGCTTTATTATAAAATAATTTTACATCTCTGCTTCCAATGCGTAAAAACTCATGTGTAAATGGGACCCGAGCGTAGTTACCTCCTCGTGGTGGGTCCCGGTAATTGGTATCGTTTTCCAAATAATAATACACCAAGTACTATTTCGAATATTAGTATTATTATTCGAAAACGATATCAAGCTAAAAACTACTTGAATATAGTCTCGTCTTGATCACCCAAAATAGTTTTGGTGATCTAAACTGGACCAATACCCCCCCGCGGGGGCAACGTGGGACATCGTGGGACATCGCAGGACACCGTGGGATGGGAGCGTATTAGCTTTAATTAATCATAAGATAGATACCTATGTTATGTACATTGTAAGCTCATTCTGTACAAAGATACTTATCTATCTTGGAACGACAAATAAAGATCTCGTCTCTCTTGATCCCCTCGCTTACCATACTGGAAAAATTGTTCCCACGATATATCGGTTCGCGATCACTCAGTTCCTTCAAACTGTCGCGTGGCGTACTCGCTCGCGTGTATTTCGGGTGCGTGCGGGTCAATGTGCTCTAGACAACTCTTCGGATTCGTAAGTCGCCCAAGGACAGCTCTGTCTTGGTGACTGCTCAACGTTTGCATCGGATCACGGGAGTTGTCGTCGTGCCGGTGATGCTTGCCAATCTGTTGGGGATTCAGTCGTGGATCTGCAGTCCTGTCCGATTGGTACTTCGGTACTCGGTCAGGGACCAGCAATTTCACGTCCTCCGTAATCCTGTTCGGCCCCGCGGGAGTGGACCCCACTGTTCAGTTGAGGTATTGCCTTCGTAATCCTGTTCAGCGGTCCCTCCCCGTGAGTGGACACCACTTTTCAGTTGGGGCTTAGTGCCTTGGTAATCCTGTTCAGCGGTCCCTCCCTGTGAGTGGACCCCACTGTTCAGTTGGGGCCTCTTGCCTTCGTAATCCTGTTCAGCGGTCCCTCCCCGGGTTCCACTTGTTCAGTTGGAGTGTGTCAAGTTGCTGGCCTATGTGCTGGATCCACGGCTGAATTACTAGTGGATCACTGGCATCATCTGTCGGCGCCATCGACCGCGACTCGTGTAAGTTTCGAACGGCGAAACAGGAATCGAGTTACGGCCAATTCTTGGGCTTTCCGTTGAATCTCGGGGTTATCTCGTGTACGGGGGTACGTCGCGTAGGTTTGTTAGTTCTTTCGAGAGATCGCGATCTCGTCCGTTTCGGGACAGTGTCAGTAGCTTCATCTTCTTCTTTTCGCTCCAAGTTAGATAAATGTGTCTTTGATACCGAATGTTGTCAGTAGGGATGCGAATTATTGTTTATTTGTACTGATCGATGTAATCGTTGTGTGGGAGATAGATGATGCGTTACGTATGCCTTGTTCTACGTTTGTAAAGATTCATGTTAGCGCTGCGTTGGAGATATGTGTTTCGCAGTTAGACTACGAAACAACTATTTCTTTACGCAGGCCCATGGTCAAGTAGTGTCAAAACTGGACATTCTGCCAATAGGTTGAATGTCGAGATCGATGTGTAGTGTTAAATAACCCATGGGCGGGTCTCGTGCGTAGTCACCTCCTCGTGGTGAGACCTGGTAATTGGCATCGTTTTCCAAAAATTAATCAGTCGATTAATCTTTGGAAAACGATACCAAGCCAAGAACTACGCAACAGTCCAGTTTGGATCAACAAAAGCCCCTAAGATCATTTTGGATGATCTACACTGGAATGCACTATTAATTTATAACATTTAAGCCATTAATTTACAATATTTACGTCATGAATTTACAACAATAAGTCACAAATTCATAACATTTAAGCTATTAATTTTTACATTTATACCATTAATTCCTAACACTCAAACTATTAATTTATAACACTTAAGCTATTAATTTATAACATTTAAGCAAATAATTAACAACGATTAAACTATTAATTTATAACAATTGAAACAATAATTGGCACATTTAAAACATTAATTTATAAGAATCAAACCATTCCTCGAGGAATCAGTAAGTCTCGCGCTAATAGCCCAATACATCGATAGATTTAACGAAGAAATACGTAACCGCGATTACAACCAATTAGATCATATTATTTGCTACATAATTAATAACTGTATCACGTACAGCGATGCAGGCGGTATTGAAGAAATAAAGCCATTTTATGTTACAACTATAACGAGTAAATTTAATCGTTTAACTTGTGAAGAATTAAAAAGGTACCTGACTTCTAAATAAGCATTAAATAAGAATCTTAAATATCGCAAACAGTGATGTAGGTGTTACTCAAGAAAAAAGAACGTTGTATTTTTTAATTAGCACGAGTAAATGAACGAATATCGATAATATAATATAACGCTTAATATGAATTTTATCTGTCTGATTATTTAATAGCTTAACTTATTTCACAGTAACGTCATCGACTGCACTTAGGCTCTTTTCCCTTTTTGTCCAAACTAATCGATAGTCGAAAACTAGTATCATGTAGGTGTGAATATAGTCTTAGTTTGTAGAAACTATTAAAATGATAAAAATGGATATCGTATTAAATCGTAAAAGATGCCAATTTACGATAAAAATTAAGAAATCGTTCAATTTGATTTTGTTACAATGGAAAAACCGTCTCCTGCTATGTCAAAAAATCGTTACCGTTTGATTAACAAACCGACGCCTTGTTAAGTTATATAAGGAACACGGAAGTCGCGCGCGAGCCCTTTTGTGCCTGAAATTCCGGAGAGTGAACATCGAAGAAGAACATAAATATCAGGTAAGTAAGAAAAAATATCGAACAACAACATTCTAACTAGTAATTTATAACGTCTAAACCATTAATTTACAACACTTAAGCTATTAATTTATAACATTCAAGCCATTAATTTATAACATTTAAGCCATTAATTTTTAACTTTTGAACTGTTATTTTATGCATTTAGCCATTAATTTATAACATTTAAACTATTAATTTATATCATCTAAGCCATTAAATTATGACATTCAAGCTATTAATTTATAACATTTAAACTGTTAATTTATAACATTTAAACCATTAATTTACAGCATTTAAACTGTTGTTTTATACATTTAAGCTATTATTTTATAACATTTAAGCTATTAATTAACAACATCTAAGCCATTAATTTACAACATTTAAAGTGTTATTTTATACATTTAAGCTATTAATTTATAACATTTATGCGATTAATTTATAACATTTAAGCCATTAATTTCTAACTTTTGAACTGTTATCATATACATTTAGCCATTAATTTATAACATTTAAACTATTAATTTATATCATCCAAGCCATTAAATTATAACATTTAAGCTATTAATTTACAACATCTAAGCCACTAATTTACAATATTTAAACTATTAATTTATACCATCTAAGCCATTAATTTATAATATTTAAGCCATTAATCTAAAACAATTCCTCCATTATTTCTTAACAACTATACCAATAATTTATAACCATATTCTCCCATTAATTCAAAGTAATTGTGCTCTTAATTTATAACAGTTGTACCATTAATCGGAAGCAACCCTACATTCATTGATTTAAATCAATACCATCAATGTGTGTGAATTAATGATTTATATTGTATTATTTTATTAACGAAATCTTTCAGGTCCCTGGGTTGCTATTTTATTTCTATATAGCATTATTTTTTAATTTTAAATACAGTACTTAATTTCTCATTTCACTATTTTGTATAAAAGCAGTGGTAACGCAGAGTGTAATTTTAAGATGTAATTTTCCATGTCTGCTAAAAACCAAGGAAACAACACCATATTCATGGAATCAAGGAAGCAAGTGTAGTTTAACCGAAGGCAACGACATCTTATCTGTAGCTGCACATGAGTCATAGGACATTTCAAATAGTGTTGTTGTTTTGCCTCGGAGTACCAAAACCGTTAGATTACAAGTAATTGGGGAGCACGAGGTGGCTACGGGTTTTCAGGGCGTAGGACCACGCCCTGGGAAACCCCGATGAATCTGATGTTCTCCTATAGCCGGACGGTGACTGGTCGGCGCCTTTGGTCCCCGCCAGTTTGCCGATCCGGTGCGGAGAACCTCGGAGAAGTTGGTGGGCCCGTATCCGCCAAGACCACTCACCTCACCTTCTCGTGGGGCTCCCCGTCACCCTGCACCGGCCTTGACCGGGGCAGGGTGCGAAAGAGTGAGTGGCACCAGGATGGAAACCCTTGTTGACGACCTCGGCAATCTTATACAATTACAATTCAACAATGGATAAGAAAACGAACCTAAAAATCGTTTACGGTGCAGGGGAGGGATACCCCAGTAGCGGCGCAGCCGCGGGTTGTAAAGCGGGCCCCGCTGCGTCGTCATCGAGCAACCGTGGCCGTCCGGGGGTGAGCCGCCAGGCACCTGGACGCGCTCATGCGTCTGGCGAAGGGGACTCGCGAACTGGGGAGTCCCGGAGAGGGTTGGAGGAACCCGACGTTTTGGCTATCGGCCCAGGACCTTCGCGGACTGGGTTGCGGCGGCACCGCGGGGGCGGCGGGGGGTTGAGATCCGACGACGAAATGTCGTCATGCTCTTCCTATTCGACCGTCGCGGGCACACTCGGCAAGCGGTCGTACCGCAGGATTGCCGAGTCTACAGAAAACATCGCCTCAGCCGCCAACGGCCGCGGCGGAGGCGCGGGACGTCGCACACGGCGGGGGGACGCGCCCGCGGGGGATCCCGACTCCGCGCTGCTTCCGGCTCCCGGTAAAAGGAAGAAGAGGGGCGTGAGGCGCAGGACGGATATCGACACCGATACCGACGCCGAGGCTGTCACCGTGGTCGCCGCCGCCGCCGCCTCTACCATCCGCGGCGGTGCCGACGGCGGCGACGGCATGCGGAGGGACGAAGCGAGGACCGGGCCGGTCGGCAAACAAGCGACCGGGAAAGAAGCGGAACCGACCCACGATCGGGAAGAGGAGGACGTCGCATACCTGCGAAGGAGGGTGCGTTTTCTGGAGGAAGAGGTCAGTCGTCTCCAAGAAACGGTGGAACGGCTGACCAGGGATCGCGCGGAGAGGACAGCCAAAGTTGGTAACACCGACGGCAAAGGACAAGAGGTGGGGATCACCTCTACGAGGAGGACGAAAGAAAATGCTCCTCGGGCCGCAGCGGGAATGGCCATGGGTCCCCCTCCCCCACCTCCCCAACACCCCTGGTCAGCGTCGTGCCGTCTCCGCTGTCCCGACGGGTCGGGGAGTACACGTGATGCACGAAAAACGCTTACCGAGGGAACGGATAGATTCGGTGGCTCAGGACCTCGAGACCCACTAGAAGATTTCAAGATCCTGATCCTCCGCAAGTTGGAGGAATGTCGGCAAAAAGTACTGCCAGCGGCGGCAATTTTCCCGGCCACGGATACTGGAGTCGCCACAGGAATCGTACAAGCACGATCGCGGTCGGCGAGGGACGCCTCGCGGTCGACTATGGAGTCGTCGGCCGACGAGGCAGGATTCACTACTGTGGTAAGAGGAAGAAGAGGTAGAGCGAGGCGGAAGAACAGGAAGCCCACGGTGCAACCTCTTTCAACGGTCCATGCTCCGACCGAGGACGCAAGAACCAAGAGAAGGGTATTATCGTCTCTTCCGACGTCGACATCGCGAATAGGAGCCTTGGCGCCCTGGACGGCGACCAGAAGCAGCGAAACGAGGACAAGGACTTTCGCGGAGGCGGCCGCTCGGCCACCGGTGCGCCCCCGCACGGGAAGGGAATCCATGCGAGCAGCAGGCAGCGGCAATGGACTCGGAGCTATCGGGGCAGGAGGGAAACGCAACGCTAGCGGGCGGGACGCGCACAGCGAGAAAGTGCCGGACCTTCCCCGACCCCCACGGTGTGCCGCGGTTTCGCTCACCGTGAGGGACGGCTCGGGCTTCACATACAAGGACGCGATGTCAGTGGTGAAGAGAGAAGTCAAGCTCTCCGAACTCGACATCACGGAGTTAAGACCGAGGAGGACGATCACGGGGGCGCTGCTGTTCGAAATCCCAGGCCAGGACGCTGGAAGTAAAGCATCACGACTGGCCGAGCGGATGGCGGCCACGCTGAAAGATTTGCCCGCCAAGGTAACCGTCCCGCTAAGGACGGCCGAACTAAGAGTGACCGGACTGGAGGACTCGGTCACCGCAGAGGAGGTGGCAGCCGCCGTTGCTGAGGCCGGGGGCTGCCACGCCGACGAGGTCAACGTGGGTGTTATACGTTCCGCCCCTCGGGGCCTCGGGTCGGTATGGCTACGCTGCCCGCTAACAGCGGCCAGGAGAATCAGCAGAGGAAGAGATGCTGGACCAGGAGGTAGGATCAACATAGGTTGGTCAGCGGCGAGGGTTTCCCCTCTCCCTGCGCGCCGACTCCAATGCTTCAGGTGCATGGAGTCGGGTCACGTGCGCCGGGACTGCACATCGACGGCCGACCGGTCAGAGCGCTGCTACCGGTGCGGGGCGGAAGGACATCGCGCCAGGGACTGCTCGGCGCGAGTACCCACGTGTCCGGTGTGCGCGGACCTGGGACTGCCCGCGTCGCACCGTATGGGATCACCGGCATGCAAGCCGCCTGCCCGTAGGAGGAGGGCCGCACAGGAAGCAAGAACCGTTCCAGGCGACGGTGGGGATGCGGCGACGAGGAAAGAAAGAATACCGCCGCCAACTGACCCCACGAAGGACGGAAGAGAGGATGGCGAAGTCAGATACAACGACTGCGAGGGGAACGGCCCGGAGGAGGCTATGGAGACGGAGCCTTCCCCAACGTGAGCGGAAGAAGAGGAGGAGGACAACTGCTCCTGCAGTGCAATCTTAACCGCTCCCGCCGTGCTCAGGACTTAATGTTTCAGAGCTTGACGGAGCGGCGGATTGCTCTGGCGGCAGTGGCTGAGCCATACTGCATTCCCGACGCGTCGCGAGGCGCTGGAGATCTGACCGGCTCGGTCGCCATATTCTGGACTGGAATTGCGGGAAGCCCTTCCTGCTCGGTAATTGAGCGCGGACGGGGCTTCGTGGCCGTGAAATGGGGCGACCTGGCCGTGGTAGCCATCTACGTGTCGCCCAACATCAGCCAGGCAGAATACGCCTCCTTTCTGGACAGACTCGCGGCTTGCACGAGACGTTTAGGCGCCTGGCCGTCACTGGTCCTCGGGGACTTCAACGCCCACTCAACGGCGTGGGGCTCCCGCCGGACCAACAGAAGGGGGCGCGATGTACAGGATTGGGCGGCCGCACTCGACCTCCGACTTATGAACCGGGGGTCGTCCAGCACGTGCGTGGCGTGGCGGGGCGAGTCCATAGTGGACCTCACATGGGCAAACCCCGCCGCATCCCGCCGCGTTTCCGGTTGGGAGGTCTCCCCGGAGGAGACCCTCTCGGACCATCTCTACATCGTGATGGAGGTGGCGGTTGGCGGCGCGACGGGCTACCGTTCGTCGGATGCGCGCGGGCCTACCGGCCCACCGGGAAGGAGAAGAAAATTCCCGCGATGGGCGGTGACGCGGCGCGACGAGGACTTCATGGCGGCGGCCGCTATAGCCGTGGCTTGGTTAGAAGAATCCCCGACCGAGGAGGACGCGGAAGCAGGAGCGACCCGGCTGAGACGCGACATGCACGCGATCTGCGATTCGTGTATGCCGCGGTCTGGAACGCCGCGCCGCGCCGGCGCTGTGTACTGGTGGTCCGAGGAGATCGCTCGTCTCCGCGAGGCGTGTATCCACGCTCGGCGCCAATACACCAGATCCCGCCGTAGACGGCGGGAGGACGAAGGCACAGTGGCTCGCCTGTACGAGGCCTACCGCGAAGCGCGGAGGCCCCTCCAACGAGCCATCAAGGAGGCGAAGAGGCGGGCCTGGAACGAGCTTCTGGCCAGCCTCGACTCTGATCCCTGGGGGCGTCCTTACAAGATGGTATTGAACAAACTCCGTCCATGGGCGCCTCCCTTAACGGAGAGCATGGACCCTCGGTTCCTGGAGGAGGTCGTCGGCACCCTGTTTCCGGGAGCAGCGAATGAGGGAGTGGGCACCTTTACCAAAGAGGAGGAGCAGGAATCCCAGCCGCTGGAAGAGGAACCACGGGTCACTGCGGGGAGTTGGAGCCCGGAATCGAGGGTCACCGAGGAAGAACTGGCCAGGGCCGTCGAGAGGATCGGAGCGCGGAAAGCTCCGGGTCCTGATGGAGTCCCGGCCCGCCTGTGGAGGGACGTCGCCGGGGTCTTGGCCCCGAGACTAATGCGTCTGTTCGACGGATGCCTGTCTCGAGGTGAATTCCCTACTTCGTGGAAGGAGGGGCGAATGGTCCTACTGCCGAAGCCGGGGCGCTCTCCAGACTCGCCTTCCGCCTTCCGGCCGGTGTGCCTTTTGGACGAGGCGGGCAAGCTGCTGGAGAGAGTGATAGCTGCCCGCCTGGAGTCGCATTTGTCCCGGAGCGTGCCCGGGTTGCACGATGGCCAGTTCGGTTTCCGGAGGGGGCGGTCTACGACCGACGCTATCGCCCGTGTCCGCTCCCTTGTCGAGGGGGCCGAGCGGCGTGGTTACGTGGCGTTGGCCGTATCGCTGGACGTGGTCAACGCCTTCAACAGCATCCCGTGGGACAGAATATGCCGGGCCCTCGAATTTCATCGCGTACCCGCGTATCTGCGGGATGTGGTCCGGGCTTTCCTCCGGGACCGGAGTATCGTCTACACCGTCCGGGTGGGGGGGTGACCGGGAGGGCTGTACACCGCGGGGTCCCGCAAGGTTCGGTGTTGGGCCCGTTGCTGTGGAACATCGCGTACGACGCGGTGCTTCGGACGCCGATGCCTCCGAACTCGGCGCTGACGTGCTACGCCGACGACACGTTGGTGCTGGTCTGGGGCACGGCATGGGGTAGAACCGTCCGCCTGGCGGAGCTGGCGGTGGCCTGCGTGGTCGCCGAAATCAAGCGATTGGGACTGAGGGTGTCCCCTGAGAAGTCCGAGGCAATGTGGTTTTGCCGCAAGGCCGATCACGGGACGCCCCCAGCGGGTTACCGCCTGAGGTTGGAAGGGACTGAGATCGGGGTCGGGACCAGCATGAAGTATCTGGGCCTGACCCTCGACAGCCACTGGACCTTCGGCGTTCACTTCGAGCGCCTGGCGCCGTCCGTCGAGGCGACGGCGAACGCCTTAGGACGTCTGCTGCCTCGGCTGGGCGGGCCCGGCGTCGGGGTGCGCCGGCTGTACGCCGGCGTGGTGCGATCGAAGCTCCTCTACGGGGCTCCGGTCTGGGCGGAGGACCTGATGACCAATCGTCGCAGTCTCCTAGTAGTCAGGAGACTGCACAGGACAGTGGCCATCAGGATAGCGAGGGGCTTCCGCACCATTTCGGCAGCGGCGGCAGCGGTGCTCGCCGGATTTCCCCCGTTCGAATTGCAGGCCCTGAGGTGCCGTGAGATTTATCTCCACACTCGGGGTCTGTCGGACGGGGCGGGCACGGGGAGCGCCGACGTCGGGGTTCGGGCTCGGCGAACTTTGCTCGACAGATGGCGTGCCAGCCTCGACACGAGAGCGGGTGCGCCGGGGATAAGAGTCCTCGGGGCCGTCCTTCCAAACTGGGACGTTTGGTTGGACGGCGGCGGGCCTCCCCTGACCTACAGGGTGACGCAGGTGCTCACCGGACACGGTTGCTTCGGTGAGTATCTGCACCGAATCGGGAAGGAGGCGACCGCGCGCTGCCACCACTGCGATGCGGGTGTGGATTCGGCGCAGCACACGCTGGAATACTGCCCGGCGTGGGCGCGGCCGCGCCACGACCTCATCGTGGAAATCGGCGGGGATCTTTCGCCTCCGGTGATTTTCGAAGCACTGTTGACAAACGAGAGAAGGAGGAGGGCCGTGACCTCCTTCTGTGAACAGGTCATGCTTCGAAAAGAGGCTGCGGAGAGGGTGAGGGTGCGGTACTCTCACCCTGAAAGGAACGACCGGCGAGGGCGCGGCAGGGGTCATGGACGCGCTTCGGTGAGAAGCACTAGGTCCGCCGCGTCCCCCGGCGGGGTACAAACTTAGGCGCTGGCAGCTCAGCGCCCCCGGGGCCGCAGAGCAGCCCGGTAGGGGAACCGGACTGCCTGGCACGGCGGCCCCGGCGACGAGGCGCGGTGCGACGTGGCCGCACACCGCTTCACTATGTGACGTATTGAGCGCGGAGGGGGGCCCGGTGTATCGCTTTCACCGGTTCCCGGGCCCCTCTCGATCGCAGCCGTGACGGTCATCGTGGAGGTTTTAGTCGGTTGGAGTCCGGCACTACCACGCCGCTTTTCCCCAGAAGCGACCTGGTGTCCGCGCGGATTTCCTCCACGTTAAACAAAAAAAAAAAAAAAAAAAAAAAAAAAAGATTACAAGTAATTTAAAAACAAATAAACTCCGGACAAAACAATGCCGCCGCTACAATGTCGCTTTATTATAAAATAATTTTACATCTCTGCTTCCAATGCGTAAAAACTCATGTGTAAATGGGACCCGAGCGTAGTTACCTCCTCGTGGTGGGTCCCGGTAATTGGTATCGTTTTCCAAATAATAATACACCAAGTACTATTTCGAATATTAGTATTATTATTCGAAAACGATATCAAGCTAAAAACTACTTGAATATAGTCTCGTCTTGATCACCCAAAATAGTTTTGGTGATCTAAACTGGACCAATACCCCCCCGCGGGGGCAACGTGGGACATCGTGGGACATCGCAGGACACCGTGGGATGGGAGCGTATTAGCTTTAATTAATCATAAGATAGATACCTATGTTATGTACATTGTAAGCTCATTCTGTACAAAGATACTTATCTATCTTGGAACGACAAATAAAGATCTCGTCTCTCTTGATCCCCTCGCTTACCATACTGGAAAAATTGTTCCCACGATATATCGGTTCGCGATCACTCAGTTCCTTCAAACTGTCGCGTGGCGTACTCGCTCGCGTGTATTTCGGGTGCGTGCGGGTCAATGTGCTCTAGACAACTCTTCGGATTCGTAAGTCGCCCAAGGACAGCTCTGTCTTGGTGACTGCTCAACGTTTGCATCGGATCACGGGAGTTGTCGTCGTGCCGGTGATGCTTGCCAATCTGTTGGGGATTCAGTCGTGGATCTGCAGTCCTGTCCGATTGGTACTTCGGTACTCGGTCAGGGACCAGCAATTTCACGTCCTCCGTAATCCTGTTCGGCCCCGCGGGAGTGGACCCCACTGTTCAGTTGAGGTATTGCCTTCGTAATCCTGTTCAGCGGTCCCTCCCCGGGTTCCACTTGTTCAGTTGGAGTGTGTCAAGTTGCTGGCCTATGTGCTGGATCCACGGCTGAATTACTAGTGGATCACTGGCATCATCTGTCGGCGCCATCGACCGCGACTCGTGTAAGTTTCGAACGGCGAAACAGGAATCGAGTTACGGCCAATTCTTGGGCTTTCCGTTGAATCTCGGGGTTATCTCGTGTACGGGGGTACGTCGCGTAGGTTTGTTAGTTCTTTCGAGAGATCGCGATCTCGTCCGTTTCGGGACAGTGTCAGTAGCTTCATCTTCTTCTTTTCGCTCCAAGTTAGATAAATGTGTCTTTGATACCGAATGTTGTCAGTAGGGATGCGAATTATTGTTTATTTGTACTGATCGATGTAATCGTTGTGTGGGAGATAGATGATGCGTTACGTATGCCTTGTTCTACGTTTGTAAAGATTCATGTTAGCGCTGCGTTGGAGATATGTGTTTCGCAGTTAGACTACGAAACAACTATTTCTTTAAGCAGGCCCATGGTCAAGTAGTGTCAAAACTGGACATTCTGCCAATAGGTTGAATGTCGAGATCGATGTGTAGTGTTAAATAACCCATGGGCGGGTCTCGTGCGTAGTCACCTCCTCGTGGTGAGACCTGGTAATTGGCATCGTTTTCCAAAAATTAATCAGTCGATTAATCTTTGGAAAACGATACCAAGCCAAGAACTACGCAACAGTCCAGTTTGGATCAACAAAAGCCCCTAAGATCATTTTGGATGATCTACACTGGACGGCACTATTAATTTATAACATTTAAGCCATTAATTTACAATATTTACGTCATGAATTTACAACAATAAGTCACAAATTCATAACATTTAAGCTATTAATTTATACATTTATACCATTAATTCCTAACACTCAAACTATTAATTTATAACATTTAAGCAAATAATTAACAACGATTAAGCTATTAATTTATAACAATTGAAACAATAATTGGCACATTTAAAACATTAATTTATAAGAATCAAACAATTCCTCGGGGAATCAGTAAGTCTCGCGCTTATAGCCCAATACATCGATAGATTTAACGAAGAAATACGTAACCGCGATTACAACCAATTAGATCATATTATTTGCTACATAATTAATAACTGTATCACGTACAGCGATGCAGGCGGTATTGAAGAAATAAAGCCATTTTATGTTACAACTATAACGAGTAAATTTAATCGTTTAACTTGTGAAGAATTAAAAAGGTACCTGACTTCTAAATAAGCATTAAATAAGAATCTTAAATATCGCAAACAGTGATGTAGGTGTTACTCAAGAAAAAAGAACGTTTTATTTTTTAATTAGCACGAGTAAATGAACGAATATCGATAATATAATATAACGCTTAATATGAATTTTATCTGTCTGATTATTTAATAGCTTAACTTATTTTACAATAACGTCATCGACTGCCCTTAGGCTCTTTTCCCTTTTTGTCCAAACTAATCGATAGTCGAAAACTAGTATCATGTAGGTGTGAATTTAGTCTTAGTTTCTAGAAACTATTAAAATGATAAAAATGGATATCGTATTAAATCGTAAAAGATGCCAATTTACGATAAAAATTAAGAAATCGTTCAATTTGATTTTGTTACAATGGAAAAACCGTCTCCTGCTATGTCAAAAAATCGTTACCGTTTGATTAACAAACCGACGCCTTGTTAAGTTATATAAGGAACACGGAAGTCGCGCGCGAGCCCTTTTGTGCCTGAAATTCCGGAGAGTGAACATCGAAGAAGAACATAAATATCAGGTAAGTAAGAAAAAATATCGAACAACAACATTCTAACTAGTAATTTATAACGTCTAAACCATTAATTTACAACACTTAAGCTATAAATGTATAACATTCAAGCCATTAATTTATAACATTTAAGGAATTAATTTATAACGTCTAAACTATTAATTTATAACATTTATGCTATTAATTTATAACATTTAAGCCATTAATTTCTAACTTTTGAACTGTTATTTTATACATTTAGCCATTAATTTATAACATTTAAACTATTAATTTATATCATCTAAGCCATTAAATTATAACATTCAAGCTATTAATTTATAACATTTAAACTGTTAATTTATAACATTTAAACCATTAATTTACAGCATTTAAAGTGTTATTTTATACATTTAAGCCATTAATTTATAACATTTAAGCAATTAATTTATAACATTTAAACTATTAATTTCCAACATTTAAGCCATTAATTTCTAACATTTAAGCAATTAATTGACAACATCTGAGCCACTAATTTACAACCTTTAAACTGTTGTTTTATACATTTAAGCTATTATTTTATAACATTTAAGCTATTAATTAACAACATCTAAGCCATTAATTTACAACATTTAATGTGTTATTTTATACATTTAAGCTATTAATTTATAACATTTAAGCTATTAATTTATAACATTTAAGCCATTAATTTCTAACTTTTGAACTGTTATTTTATACCTTTAGCCATTAATTTATAACATTTAAACTATTAATTTATATCATCTAAGCCATTAAATTATAACATTTAAGCTATTAATTTACAACATCTAAGCCACTAATTTACAATATTTAAACTATTAATTTATATCATCTAAGCCATTAATTTATAATATTAAAGCCATTAATCTAAAACAATTCCTCCATTAATTCTTAACAACTATACCAATAATTTATAACCATATTCTCCCATTAATTCAAAGTAATTGTGCTCTTAATTTATAACAGTTGTACCATTAATCGGAAGCTGTTGAGAAATGTTAAGTTGGTATGATCGCTGGTTACTACAAACTAAGTTGGTACGACTTCTAACGACGCTCTTTTGTCTTAGAAGTCGACCACGTTGTTCTATTGACTTGAAGACTCCTGTGTGGTAAGACGTGTTATAAGACTGAACTGTTAGACTAAATATATTGGATAAAACGAATCTGAGTGAATCGTTATTTTATAAACCCAAAACCTTATTAAATAACAGGTTATGGGCCCAGAACAGTAAACTGCGGGGAAAAAGGTTATTATTTTTGAGTTTTTTTTGTGTTTTACGAGATAATCCGAGAAGAGACCACGCCATGGCCGATCACGACAGACTAAGTGATGTGGACAGCGATATGAAGCCGGTCCTAAAAAGTGACAATTACGAGTATTGGAAGACAATGACGGAAGCCTCGCTGGTTTTCCTGGGTTGCTGGGAGGCAATAGAACCAGGATTTACGGCAACGCAAAAGCTGGACCCAGAATGCATGAGGAAGGACAGCATGGCACGTGCGTATCTTTTCCGACATGTTCGCCCCGAATTTATCGGAGATATTAAGTCTTTGAAGACAGCGAGGGATTGCTGGAAGGCGCTGGAGGATGTCCATGGGAGGTCCACGTCGATGGACACTGTCCTATACATACGGGAACTGGGTACTATGGAAAAAACCCCCGATATGAAGATCGGAAAATACTGCGGTAAGATACACGATCTATGTGAAAAAATTTCCAACGCAGGTCTAAGAATCGATGATCACGTGATGGCGTGCTTCATCTTAGCCGGCCTCGTGTCGGACCCAAACTACGCGACATACCTGAGGACGGTAAGGCTCGATAAGAATCTAACATCGAGGGCCGTGAAGTCCGATGTCCTACTTGAGGAAAGGAGAATGGAAGCGGCTATGGGTCCATCCGAAAGGAATAGTGCAATGGCGGCTTGCAGACAATCGCAGACCAAGCCCCAACAAGGTCAAGATGGCGCTAAGAAGAAGCAGAAAAACCCAAAAGATAAAAAATGCTACAAATGTGGAAAACGAGGCCACATATCGTACAACTGCCAAGAGGGAAAGGAAGACAAGGAAGGGAAAGACCCAGAAAACAAGGTGGAAGATAAACCGAGATCCAAGGGACTTATCTGCACACTGGCTTTATCATCTATCAACCACGTGGAAAGGGATAGGATCAGCTATCTCGACTCGGGAGCCTCAAACCATATGACTCCGGATAGATATCGGTTCGTGGACTTCGTGCCTGCGGCCGGACAGATTCGGATTGGTAAGGGGCACCTGGAAGTCAAAGGAAAAGGCACGATCGTCGTGAAGATGACCAAGGCTTGCGGCGGGTGGAGTCTATCCTTGTCGAACGCCCTGTGGGTACCCGATTTAGATGTAAATCTAATATCGATCAGGCAATTGGCAGTGAAAGGCGTCACCACTGTATGTACGAAGGATGAGGCCGTCGGCACACATGATGATGGGGACATGGTATTCAACTCAAAGGTAGGAGACAACGTGTACTACCTAGAGACAATACCACCTGAGAGGCATGCGGCAAACGTCTCCATGGGGAACGATCAAGAAGAACCTGGAAATGACAATGACCACGCCGAGATTATTGAAGCTAAGGCGTACAAAGGTGTCGTATCATGACATGAGAGGTTAGGTCATCTACATGGGAATGCGATGAGAAAAATCCCTGTAAGGAGCGTGAAGGAGGATTCTAGGATGCACGAGGAACCATGCGGGGTCTGCGTGAAAGGGAAAATGACAAAAGTACCTTTTCCGAAGACCGCCCACCACATGTGTCGGCGTCCTTTAGAAATAATTCACAGTGATATTAGTGGCAGAACACAATGCAAATCGCTGGGCGGAGGAAATTATTTCGTAACGTTCATAGATGATTTTTCCCGTTTCACGCACGTCAGGATCATCAGTAAGAAGAATGAAGTACTCAAGTGTTTCAAGGAGTACCAGGCGGAGGTGGAGGCCTTACATCAATATAAGATAAGTGCACTTCAAACAGACAACGGGGGTGAGTACACTGGAGAAACCTTCGAGAACTACCTAAAGGAGAAAGGTATCTTACACAGGAAAACTGTCCCTAGAAACCCTGAACAAAATGGGGTCTCCGAACGAGCGAACAGAACTCTGGTCGAGATGTCCAGATGTTTACTCATCCAATCTGGACTCCCTGACTATCTGTGGGGGGAGGCTGTGAACACGGCATGCCACATAAGGAACCTATGCCCATCCGCTGCCATCGGAGACAAGATCCCACTGGAATTATGGAGGGGTAAGAGATGTGACCTCCAAGGGGAGATAAACAGACTGCGAGTGTTTGGATGCAGAGTCTGGTATCTAAAGAGTCCAAGCGGAGGAAAATTCGAGAGCAGAGCGGATGAGGGGATATTTGTGGGATATGACAGACAGGTCAAGGGTTATAGGATTTACCTACCGAAGACCCAAAGGGTGATAATATCCTGTCATGTCAGATTCGAAGAGAACACGTTCCCCTACAAGAGCGCTAAGGTGGAAACGAACCATATAAAGGATAAGTCCTCGGAATGGATATGGGATGTAGAAACCTTTGAACATAGGGGAGAAGCCGGTCAAGCTGACGTCGAGACACAGAGTGACGGAGAAAACGACGAAGGGGAAACCGACTACTTTATGGATAGTTTAACGTGTGAGGACGATCCAGTGGATACTGTGAGTGTACCGTTTGTGCCTAGGAGGTCGGCAAGGCTACACAAGCCAAGAACATGTGATTGTTGTGCTCGCACTGCGATTGTTTGTAAATCTCAGAACATGTGTGTACCTGTGAATGTGCATGAAGCCCTGAGAGGGCCAGACGCCCAAAAGTGGACTGATGCAATAAAAAAGGAACTAGACAATCTAAAAAGTAAGGATGTGTGGGACATCGTGCAAAGACCCTTAGATAAAAACGTTATAGACTGTAAGTGGGTGCTTGCGATAAAGAGAGACCCTGATAGATATAAGGCTAGGTTAGTAGCTCGGGGATTCTGGCAGAGGCCTGGAGTAGATTATTCAGAAACCTTTAGTCCGATAGTAAAACGCAGAACTCTAAGAATTCTGCTTGCTCTATGTGCGGAGAATGAGTGGGTTTACGAGCACATCGATGTGGAATGTGCATATCTCAACAGCCCTCTGGATGAGGATATATACATGGAGCAACCAGAACTCTTTAGAGTTCCAGGCAAAGACAGAACTAAATTTGTGTGTAAGCTCAAAAGGAGCCTGTATGGACTAAAACAAGCTGGAAGAATGTGGTTTAGGCACATCAATAGCATTTTAAGGGGTATGAGTCTGAGCCCATGCGTGAGTGACCCATGTGTGTATGTGGATGCGTCAAAAAGGTTGATTGTAGCTGTGTATGTGGACGACATCCTTGTGTTTGGGACGAATGAGCGGATTGAGATATTCAAAACTAGGTTTAAGGACAAACTAGATGTTAGGATGCTAGGTGTAGACACTCAATTTCTGTCCATCCACCTGAGTAAGCCAAACAGCACCACGGTAGTATTCGATCAATCTGTACAGATAGGTCAAATACTGGATCTGTTTGACATTACTCACGAGGCTGGGGTGGTGGGAGTGTCGACACCGCTAGCTAGGGAATGTGAGGCTGGTTTTGATATTGAACGCGATGAGCCTTTCGACAGCAAATTATATGAACAAGCTGTGGGGCACATTATGTATGTCGCTACTGTAAGTCGTCCTGATGTTGCGTGTGCAATAGGAAAATTGAGCCAAAGATGCGCGAACCCGACTGTATCCGACTGGAAAGCAGTGAAGCGGGTATTCAGGTATTTATTAAAGACCAAAGACTTAACGTTAGTATATCAGAGGACCGGGCAACCTCTGAAAGTATTTTGCGACTCGGATTTTGCGGGTTGTACGGTAGACAGGAAATCCAGGAGCGGATATGTGTTCATACTCGCTGGCGCGGCGATATCCTGGCTATCCAAAAAACAACCGATTATAGCTCAGTCGACGTGCGAGGCGGAATTCGTGGCAATGCAGGAAGCAGCAAGGGAGACAGTGTGGATTTCTTTACTGTTAAAGGAATTGGGTCAACTGTCGTATTGCCCTCGTCCCTGTAAAATATTCTGCGATAATATCGGAGCTATTTCACGGTCAAGAGACGAAATAGTTGCCGAGAGTTCTAAGCACGTCCAAGTGCGATACTTTTACGTTAAGAACTGCGTATCGAGGGGGATACTAGAATATATTTATGTACCTAGTCCGGAGAATGTCGCTGACATTCTTACCAAAGGGTTAAATAGGATTAAGACTCAGCAATTTACCAAAGCTATGGGGCTTGTAGAAACTAGCGATCAAAGGGGAGTGTTGAGAAATGTTAAGTTGGTATGATCGCTGGTTACTACAAACTAAGTTGGTACGACTTCTAACGACGCTCTTTTGTCTTAGAAGTCGACCACGTTGTTCTATTGACTTGAAGACTCCTGTGTGGTAAGACGTGTTATAAGACTGAACTGTTAGACTAAATATATTGGATAAAACGAATCTGAGTGAATCGTTATTTTATAAACCCAAAACCTTATTAAATAACAGAAGCAACTCTACATTCATTGATTTAAATCAATACCATCAATGTGTGTGAATTAATGATTTATATTGTATTATTTTATTAACGAAATCTTTCAGGTCCCTGGATTGCTATTTTATTTCTATATAGCATTATTTTTTAATTTTAAATACAGTACTTAATTTCTCATTTCACTATTTTGTATAAAAGCAGTGGTAACGCAGAGTGTAATTTTAAGATGTAATTTTCCATGTCTGCTAAAAACCAAGGAAACAACACCATATTCATGGAATCAAGGAAGGAAGTGTAGTTTAACCGAAGGCAACGACATCTTATCTGTAGCTGCACATGAGTCATAAGACATTTCAAATAGTGTTGTTGTTTTGCCTCGGAGTACCAAAACCGTTAGATTACAAGTAATTTAAAAACAAATGAACTCCGGACAAAACAATGCCGCCGCTACAATGTCGCCTTATTATAAAATAATTTTACATCTCTGCTTCCAATGCGTAAAAACTCATATGTAAATGGGACCAGAGCGTAGTTATCTCCTCGTGGTGGGTCCCGGTAATTGGTATCGTTTTCCAAATAATAATACACCAAGTACTATTTCGAATATTAGTATTATTATTCGAAAACGATATCAAGCTAAAAACTACTTGAATATAGTCTGGTCTTGATCACCCAAAATAGTTTTGGTGATCTAAACTGGACTAATACCCCCCCGCGGGGGCAACGTGGGACATCGTGGGACATCGCAGGACACCGTGGGATGCGAGCGTATTAGCTTTAATTAATCATAAGATAGATACCTATGTTATGTACATTGTAAGCTCATTCTGTACAAAGATACTTATCTATCTTGGAACGACAAATAAAGATCTCGTCTCTCTTGATCCCCTCGCTTACCATACTGGAAAAATTGTTCCCACGATATATCGGTTCGCGATCACTCAGTTCTTTCAAACTGTCGCGTGGCGTACTCGCTCGCGTGTATTTCGGGTGCGTGCGGGTCAATGTGCTCTAGACAACTCTTCGGATTCGTAAGTCGCCCAAGGACAGCTCTGTCTTGGTGACTGCTCAACGTTTGCATCGGATCACGGGAGTTGTCGTCGTGCCGGTGATGCTTGCTAATCTGTTGGGGATTCAGTCGTGAATCTGCAGTCCTGTCCGATTGGTACTTCGGTACTCGGTCAGGGACCAGCAATTTCACGTCCTCCGTAATCCTGTTCGGCCCCGCGGGAGTGGACCCCACTGTTCAGTTGAGGTATTGCCTTCGTAATCCTGTTCAGCGGTCCCTCCCCGTGAGGGGACCCCACTGTTCAGTTGGGGCCTCTTGCCTTCGTAATCCTGTTCAGCGGACCCTCCCCGGGGTCCACTTGTTCAGTTGGAGTGTGTCAAGTTGCTGGCCTATGTGCTGGATCCACGGCTGAATTACTAGTGGATCACTGGCATCATCTGTCGGCGCCATCGACCGCGACTCGTGTAAGTTTCGAACGGCGAAACAGGAATCGAGATACGGCCAATTCTTGGGCTTTCCGTTGAACCTCGGTGTTATCTCGTGTACGGGGGTACGTCGCGTAGGTTTGTTAGTTCTTTCGAGAGATCGCGATCTCGTCCGTTTCGGGACAGTGTCAGTAGCTTCATCTTCTTCTTTTCGCTCCAAGTTAGATAAATGTGTCTTTGATACCGAATGTTGCCAGTAGGGATGCGAATTATTGTATATTTGTACTGATCGATGTAATAGTTGTGTGGGAGATAGATGATGCGTTACGTATGCCTTGTTCTACGTTTGTAAAGATTCATGTTAGCGCTGCGTTGGAGATATGTGTTTCGCAGTTAGACTACGAAACAACTATTTCTTTACGCAGGCCCATGGTCAAGTAGTGTCAAAACTGGACACTCTGCCAATAGGTTGAATGTCGAGATCGATGTGTAGTGTTAAATAACCCATGGGCGGGTCTCGTGCGTAGTCACCTCCTCGTGGTAAGACCTGGTAATTGGCATCGCTTTCCAAAAATTAATCAGTCGATTAATCTTTGGAATACGATACCAAGCCAAGAACTACGCAACAGTCCAGTTTGGATCACCAAAAGCCCCTAAGATCATTTTGGATGATCTACACTGGACTGCACTACTAATTTATAACATTTAAGCCATTAATTTGCAATATTTACGTCATGAATTTACAACAATAAGTCACAAATTCATAACGTTTAAGCTATTAATTTTTACATTTATACCATTAATTCCTAACATTCAAACTATTAATTTATAACACTTAAGCTATTAATTTATTACATTTCAGCAAATAATTAACAACGATTAAACTATTAATTTATAACAATTGAAACATTAATTGGCACATTTAAAACATTAATTTATAAGAATCAAACCATTCCTCGACAGAATCAGTAAGTCTGGCGCTAATAGCCCAATACATCGATAGATTTAACGAAGAAATACGTAACCGCGATTACAACCAATTAGATCATATTATTTGCTACATAATTAATAACTGTATCACGTACAGCGATGCAGGCGGTATAGAAGAAATAAAGCCATTTTATGTTACAACTATAACGAGTAAATTTAATCGTTTAACTTGTGAAGAATTAAAAAGGTACCTGACTTCTAAATAAGCATTAAATAAGAATCTTAAATATCGCAAACAGTGATGTAGGTGTTACTCAAGAAAAAAGAACGTTTTATTTTTTAATTAGCACGAGTAAATGAACGAATATCGATAATATAATATAACGCTTAATATGAATTTTATCTGTCTGATTATTTAATAGCTTAACTTATTTTACAATAACGTCATCGACTGCCCTTAGGCTCTTTTCCCTTTTTGTCCAAACTAATCGATAGTCGAAAACTAGTATCATGTAGGTGTGAATTTAGTCTTAGTTTCTAGAAACTATTAAAATGATAAAAATGGATATCGTATTAAATCGTAAAAGATGCCAATTTACGATAAAAATTAAGAAATCGTTCAATTTGATTTTGTTACAATGGAAAAACCGTCTCCTGCTATGTCAAAAAATCGTTACCGTTTGATTAACAAACCGACGCCTTGTTATGTTATATAAGGAACACGGAGGTCGCGCGCGAGCTCTTTTGTGCCTGAAATTCCGGAGAGTGAACATCGAAGAAGAACATAAATATCAGGTAAGTAAGAAAAAATATCGAACAACAACATTCTAACTAGTAATTTATAACGTCTAAACCATTAATTTACAACACTTAAGCTATAAATGTATAACATTCAAGCCATTAATTTATAACATTTAAGGAATTAATTTATAACGTCTAAACTATTAATTTATAACATTTATGCTATTAATTTATAACATTTAAGCCATTAATTTCTAACTTTTGAACTGTTATTTTATACATTTAGCCATTAATTTATAACATTTAAACTATTAATTTATATCATCTAAGCCATTAAATTATAACATTCAAGCTATTAATTTATAACATTTAAACTGTTAATTTATAACATTTAAACCATTAATTTACAGCATTTAAAGTGTTATTTTATACATTTAAGCCATTAATTTATAACATTTAAGCAATTAATTTATAACATTTAAACTATTAATTTCCAACATTTAAGCCATTAATTTCTAACATTTAAGCAATTAATTGACAACATCTGAGCCACTAATTTACAACCTTTAAACTGTTGTTTTATACATTTAAGCTATTATTTTATAACATTTAAGCTATTAATTAACAACATCTAAGCCATTAATTTACAACATTTAATGTGTTATTTTATACATTTAAGCTATTAATTTATAACATTTAAGCTATTAATTTATAACATTTAAGCCATTAATTTCTAACTTTTGAACTGTTATTTTATACCTTTAGCCATTAATTTATAACATTTAAACTATTAATTTATATCATCTAAGCCATTAAATTATAACATTTAAGCTATTAATTTACAACATCTAAGCCACTAATTTACAATATTTAAACTATTAATTTATATCATCTAAGCCATTAATTTATAATATTAAAGCCATTAATCTAAAACAATTCCTCCATTAATTCTTAACAACTATACCAATAATTTATAACCATATTCTCCCATTAATTCAAAGTAATTGTGCTCTTAATTTATAACAGTTGTACCATTAATCGGAAGCTGTTGAGAAATGTTAAGTTGGTATGATCGCTGGTTACTACAAACTAAGTTGGTACGACTTCTAACGACGCTCTTTTGTCTTAGAAGTCGACCACGTTGTTCTATTGACTTGAAGACTCCTGTGTGGTAAGACGTGTTATAAGACTGAACTGTTAGACTAAATATATTGGATAAAACGAATCTGAGTGAATCGTTATTTTATAAACCCAAAACCTTATTAAATAACAGGTTATGGGCCCAGAACAGTAAACTGCGGGGAAAAAGGTTATTATTTTTGAGTTTTTTTTGTGTTTTACGAGATAATCCGAGAAGAGACCACGCCATGGCCGATCACGACAGACTAAGTGATGTGGACAGCGATATGAAGCCGGTCCTAAAAAGTGACAATTACGAGTATTGGAAGACAATGACGGAAGCCTCGCTGGTTTTCCTGGGTTGCTGGGAGGCAATAGAACCAGGATTTACGGCAACGCAAAAGCTGGACCCAGAATGCATGAGGAAGGACAGCATGGCACGTGCGTATCTTTTCCGACATGTTCGCCCCGAATTTATCGGAGATATTAAGTCTTTGAAGACAGCGAGGGATTGCTGGAAGGCGCTGGAGGATGTCCATGGGAGGTCCACGTCGATGGACACTGTCCTATACATACGGGAACTGGGTACTATGGAAAAAACCCCCGATATGAAGATCGGAAAATACTGCGGTAAGATACACGATCTATGTGAAAAAATTTCCAACGCAGGTCTAAGAATCGATGATCACGTGATGGCGTGCTTCATCTTAGCCGGCCTCGTGTCGGACCCAAACTACGCGACATACCTGAGGACGGTAAGGCTCGATAAGAATCTAACATCGAGGGCCGTGAAGTCCGATGTCCTACTTGAGGAAAGGAGAATGGAAGCGGCTATGGGTCCATCCGAAAGGAATAGTGCAATGGCGGCTTGCAGACAATCGCAGACCAAGCCCCAACAAGGTCAAGATGGCGCTAAGAAGAAGCAGAAAAACCCAAAAGATAAAAAATGCTACAAATGTGGAAAACGAGGCCACATATCGTACAACTGCCAAGAGGGAAAGGAAGACAAGGAAGGGAAAGACCCAGAAAACAAGGTGGAAGATAAACCGAGATCCAAGGGACTTATCTGCACACTGGCTTTATCATCTATCAACCACGTGGAAAGGGATAGGATCAGCTATCTCGACTCGGGAGCCTCAAACCATATGACTCCGGATAGATATCGGTTCGTGGACTTCGTGCCTGCGGCCGGACAGATTCGGATTGGTAAGGGGCACCTGGAAGTCAAAGGAAAAGGCACGATCGTCGTGAAGATGACCAAGGCTTGCGGCGGGTGGAGTCTATCCTTGTCGAACGCCCTGTGGGTACCCGATTTAGATGTAAATCTAATATCGATCAGGCAATTGGCAGTGAAAGGCGTCACCACTGTATGTACGAAGGATGAGGCCGTCGGCACACATGATGATGGGGACATGGTATTCAACTCAAAGGTAGGAGACAACGTGTACTACCTAGAGACAATACCACCTGAGAGGCATGCGGCAAACGTCTCCATGGGGAACGATCAAGAAGAACCTGGAAATGACAATGACCACGCCGAGATTATTGAAGCTAAGGCGTACAAAGGTGTCGTATCATGACATGAGAGGTTAGGTCATCTACATGGGAATGCGATGAGAAAAATCCCTGTAAGGAGCGTGAAGGAGGATTCTAGGATGCACGAGGAACCATGCGGGGTCTGCGTGAAAGGGAAAATGACAAAAGTACCTTTTCCGAAGACCGCCCACCACATGTGTCGGCGTCCTTTAGAAATAATTCACAGTGATATTAGTGGCAGAACACAATGCAAATCGCTGGGCGGAGGAAATTATTTCGTAACGTTCATAGATGATTTTTCCCGTTTCACGCACGTCAGGATCATCAGTAAGAAGAATGAAGTACTCAAGTGTTTCAAGGAGTACCAGGCGGAGGTGGAGGCCTTACATCAATATAAGATAAGTGCACTTCAAACAGACAACGGGGGTGAGTACACTGGAGAAACCTTCGAGAACTACCTAAAGGAGAAAGGTATCTTACACAGGAAAACTGTCCCTAGAAACCCTGAACAAAATGGGGTCTCCGAACGAGCGAACAGAACTCTGGTCGAGATGTCCAGATGTTTACTCATCCAATCTGGACTCCCTGACTATCTGTGGGGGGAGGCTGTGAACACGGCATGCCACATAAGGAACCTATGCCCATCCGCTGCCATCGGAGACAAGATCCCACTGGAATTATGGAGGGGTAAGAGATGTGACCTCCAAGGGGAGATAAACAGACTGCGAGTGTTTGGATGCAGAGTCTGGTATCTAAAGAGTCCAAGCGGAGGAAAATTCGAGAGCAGAGCGGATGAGGGGATATTTGTGGGATATGACAGACAGGTCAAGGGTTATAGGATTTACCTACCGAAGACCCAAAGGGTGATAATATCCTGTCATGTCAGATTCGAAGAGAACACGTTCCCCTACAAGAGCGCTAAGGTGGAAACGAACCATATAAAGGATAAGTCCTCGGAATGGATATGGGATGTAGAAACCTTTGAACATAGGGGAGAAGCCGGTCAAGCTGACGTCGAGACACAGAGTGACGGAGAAAACGACGAAGGGGAAACCGACTACTTTATGGATAGTTTAACGTGTGAGGACGATCCAGTGGATACTGTGAGTGTACCGTTTGTGCCTAGGAGGTCGGCAAGGCTACACAAGCCAAGAACATGTGATTGTTGTGCTCGCACTGCGATTGTTTGTAAATCTCAGAACATGTGTGTACCTGTGAATGTGCATGAAGCCCTGAGAGGGCCAGACGCCCAAAAGTGGACTGATGCAATAAAAAAGGAACTAGACAATCTAAAAAGTAAGGATGTGTGGGACATCGTGCAAAGACCCTTAGATAAAAACGTTATAGACTGTAAGTGGGTGCTTGCGATAAAGAGAGACCCTGATAGATATAAGGCTAGGTTAGTAGCTCGGGGATTCTGGCAGAGGCCTGGAGTAGATTATTCAGAAACCTTTAGTCCGATAGTAAAACGCAGAACTCTAAGAATTCTGCTTGCTCTATGTGCGGAGAATGAGTGGGTTTACGAGCACATCGATGTGGAATGTGCATATCTCAACAGCCCTCTGGATGAGGATATATACATGGAGCAACCAGAACTCTTTAGAGTTCCAGGCAAAGACAGAACTAAATTTGTGTGTAAGCTCAAAAGGAGCCTGTATGGACTAAAACAAGCTGGAAGAATGTGGTTTAGGCACATCAATAGCATTTTAAGGGGTATGAGTCTGAGCCCATGCGTGAGTGACCCATGTGTGTATGTGGATGCGTCAAAAAGGTTGATTGTAGCTGTGTATGTGGACGACATCCTTGTGTTTGGGACGAATGAGCGGATTGAGATATTCAAAACTAGGTTTAAGGACAAACTAGATGTTAGGATGCTAGGTGTAGACACTCAATTTCTGTCCATCCACCTGAGTAAGCCAAACAGCACCACGGTAGTATTCGATCAATCTGTACAGATAGGTCAAATACTGGATCTGTTTGACATTACTCACGAGGCTGGGGTGGTGGGAGTGTCGACACCGCTAGCTAGGGAATGTGAGGCTGGTTTTGATATTGAACGCGATGAGCCTTTCGACAGCAAATTATATGAACAAGCTGTGGGGCACATTATGTATGTCGCTACTGTAAGTCGTCCTGATGTTGCGTGTGCAATAGGAAAATTGAGCCAAAGATGCGCGAACCCGACTGTATCCGACTGGAAAGCAGTGAAGCGGGTATTCAGGTATTTATTAAAGACCAAAGACTTAACGTTAGTATATCAGAGGACCGGGCAACCTCTGAAAGTATTTTGCGACTCGGATTTTGCGGGTTGTACGGTAGACAGGAAATCCAGGAGCGGATATGTGTTCATACTCGCTGGCGCGGCGATATCCTGGCTATCCAAAAAACAACCGATTATAGCTCAGTCGACGTGCGAGGCGGAATTCGTGGCAATGCAGGAAGCAGCAAGGGAGACAGTGTGGATTTCTTTACTGTTAAAGGAATTGGGTCAACTGTCGTATTGCCCTCGTCCCTGTAAAATATTCTGCGATAATATCGGAGCTATTTCACGGTCAAGAGACGAAATAGTTGCCGAGAGTTCTAAGCACGTCCAAGTGCGATACTTTTACGTTAAGAACTGCGTATCGAGGGGGATACTAGAATATATTTATGTACCTAGTCCGGAGAATGTCGCTGACATTCTTACCAAAGGGTTAAATAGGATTAAGACTCAGCAATTTACCAAAGCTATGGGGCTTGTAGAAACTAGCGATCAAAGGGGAGTGTTGAGAAATGTTAAGTTGGTATGATCGCTGGTTACTACAAACTAAGTTGGTACGACTTCTAACGACGCTCTTTTGTCTTAGAAGTCGACCACGTTGTTCTATTGACTTGAAGACTCCTGTGTGGTAAGACGTGTTATAAGACTGAACTGTTAGACTAAATATATTGGATAAAACGAATCTGAGTGAATCGTTATTTTATAAACCCAAAACCTTATTAAATAACAGAAGCAACTCTACATTCATTGATTTAAATCAATACCATCAATGTGTGTGAATTAATGATTTATATTGTATTATTTTATTAACGAAATCTTTCAGGTCCCTGGATTGCTATTTTATTTCTATATAGCATTATTTTTTAATTTTAAATACAGTACTTAATTTCTCATTTCACTATTTTGTATAAAAGCAGTGGTAACGCAGAGTGTAATTTTAAGATGTAATTTTCCATGTCTGCTAAAAACCAAGGAAACAACACCATATTCATGGAATCAAGGAAGGAAGTGTAGTTTAACCGAAGGCAACGACATCTTATCTGTAGCTGCACATGAGTCATAAGACATTTCAAATAGTGTTGTTGTTTTGCCTCGGAGTACCAAAACCGTTAGATTACAAGTAATTTAAAAACAAATGAACTCCGGACAAAACAATGCCGCCGCTACAATGTCGCCTTATTATAAAATAATTTTACATCTCTGCTTCCAATGCGTAAAAACTCATATGTAAATGGGACCAGAGCGTAGTTACCTCCTCGTGGTGGGTCCCGGTAATTGGTATCGTTTTCCAAATAATAATACACCAAGTACTATTTCGAATATTAGTATTATTATTCGAAAACGATATCAAGCTAAAAACTACTTGAATATAGTCTGGTCTTGATCACCCAAAATAGTTTTGGTGATCTAAACTGGACTAATACCCCCCCGCGGGGGCAACGTGGGACATCGTGGGACATCGCAGGACACCGTGGGATGCGAGCGTATTAGCTTTAATTAATCATAAGATAGATACCTATGTTATGTACATTGTAAGCTCATTCTGTACAAAGATACTTATCTATCTTGGAACGACAAATAAAGATCTCGTCTCTCTTGATCCCCTCGCTTACCATACTGGAAAAATTGTTCCCACGATATATCGGTTCGCGATCACTCAGTTCTTTCAAACTGTCGCGTGGCGTACTCGCTCGCGTGTATTTCGGGTGCGTGCGGGTCAATGTGCTCTAGACAACTCTTCGGATTCGTAAGTCGCCCAAGGACAGCTCTGTCTTGGTGACTGCTCAACGTTTGCATCGGATCACGGGAGTTGTCGTCGTGCCGGTGATGCTTGCTAATCTGTTGGGGATTCAGTCGTGAATCTGCAGTCCTGTCCGATTGGTACTTCGGTACTCGGTCAGGGACCAGCAATTTCACGTCCTCCGTAATCCTGTTCGGCCCCGCGGGAGTGGACCCCACTGTTCAGTTGAGGTATTGCCTTCGTAATCCTGTTCAGCGGTCCCTCCCCGTGAGGGGACCCCACTGTTCAGTTGGGGCCTCTTGCCTTCGTAATCCTGTTCAGCGGACCCTCCCCGGGGTCCACTTGTTCAGTTGGAGTGTGTCAAGTTGCTGGCCTATGTGCTGGATCCACGGCTGAATTACTAGTGGATCACTGGCATCATCTGTCGGCGCCATCGACCGCGACTCGTGTAAGTTTCGAACGGCGAAACAGGAATCGAGATACGGCCAATTCTTGGGCTTTCCGTTGAACCTCGGTGTTATCTCGTGTACGGGGGTACGTCGCGTAGGTTTGTTAGTTCTTTCGAGAGATCGCGATCTCGTCCGTTTCGGGACAGTGTCAGTAGCTTCATCTTCTTCTTTTCGCTCCAAGTTAGATAAATGTGTCTTTGATACCGAATGTTGCCAGTAGGGATGCGAATTATTGTATATTTGTACTGATCGATGTAATAGTTGTGTGGGAGATAGATGATGCGTTACGTATGCCTTGTTCTACGTTTGTAAAGATTCATGTTAGCGCTGCGTTGGAGATATGTGTTTCGCAGTTAGACTACGAAACAACTATTTCTTTACGCAGGCCCATGGTCAAGTAGTGTCAAAACTGGACACTCTGCCAATAGGTTGAATGTCGAGATCGATGTGTAGTGTTAAATAACCCATGGGCGGGTCTCGTGCGTAGTCACCTCCTCGTGGTAAGACCTGGTAATTGGCATCGCTTTCCAAAAATTAATCAGTCGATTAATCTTTGGAATACGATACCAAGCCAAGAACTACGCAACAGTCCAGTTTGGATCACCAAAAGCCCCTAAGATCATTTTGGATGATCTACACTGGACTGCACTACTAATTTATAACATTTAAGCCATTAATTTGCAATATTTACGTCATGAATTTACAACAATAAGTCACAAATTCATAACGTTTAAGCTATTAATTTTTACATTTATACCATTAATTCCTAACATTCAAACTATTAATTTATAACACTTAAGCTATTAATTTATTACATTTCAGCAAATAATTAACAACGATTAAACTATTAATTTATAACAATTGAAACATTAATTGGCACATTTAAAACATTAATTTATAAGAATCAAACCATTCCTCGACAGAATCAGTAAGTCTGGCGCTAATAGCCCAATACATCGATAGATTTAACGAAGAAATACGTAACCGCGATTACAGCCAATTAGATCATATTATTTGCTACATAATTAATAACTGTATCACGTACAGCGATGCAGGCGGTATTGAAGAAATAAAGCCATTTTATGTTACAACTATAACGAGTAAATTTAATCGTTTAACTTGTGAGGAATTAAAAAGGTACCTGACTTCTAAATAAGCATTAAATAAGAATCTTAAATATCGCAAACAGTGATGTAGGTGTTACTCAAGAAAAAAGAACGTTTTATTTTTTAATTAGTACGAGTAAATGAACGAATATCGATAATATAATGTAACGCTTAATATGAATTTTATCTGTCTGATTATTTAATAGCTTAACTTATTTTACAGTAACGTCATCGACTGCCCTTAGGCTCTTTTCCCTTTTTGTCCAAACTAATCGATAGTCGAAAACTAGTATCATGTAGGTGTGAATTTAGTCTTAGTTTCTAGAAACTATTAAAATGATAAAAATGGATATCGTATTAAATCGTAAAAGATGCCAATTTACGATAAAAATTAAGAAATCGTTCAATTTGATTTTGTTACAATGGAAAAACCGTCTCCTGCTATGTCAAAAAATCGTTACCGTTTGATTAACAAACCGACGCCTTGTTAAGTTATATAAGGAACACGGAAGTCGCGCGCGAGCCCTTTTGTGCCTGAAATTCCGGAGAGTGAACATCGAAGAAGAACATAAATATCAGGTAAGTAAGAAAAAATATCGAACAACAACATTCTAACTAGTAATTTATAACGTCTAAACCATTAATTTACAACACTTAAGCTATTAATTTATAACATTCAAGCCATTAATTTATAACATTTAAGGAATTAATTTATAACGTCTAAACTATTAATTTATAACATTTATGCTATTAATTTATAACATTTAAGCCATTAATTTTTAACTTTTGAACTGTTATTTTATGCATTTAGCCATTAATTTATAACATTTAAACTATTAATTTATATCATCTAAGCCATTAAATTATGACATTCAAGCTATTAATTTATAACATTTAAACTGTTAATTTATAACATTTAAACCATTAATTTACAGCATTTAAACTGTTGTTTTATACATTTAAGCTATTATTTTATAACATTTAAGCTATTAATTAACAACATCTAAGCCATTAATTTACAACATTTAAAGTGTTATTTTATACATTTAAGCTATTAATTTATAACATTTATGCGATTAATTTATAACATTTAAGCCATTAATTTCTAACTTTTGAACTGTTATCATATACATTTAGCCATTAATTTATAACATTTAAACTATTAATTTATATCATCCAAGCCATTAAATTATAACATTTAAGCTATTAATTTACAACATCTAAGCCACTAATTTACAATATTTAAACTATTAATTTATACCATCTAAGCCATTAATTTATAATATTTAAGCCATTAATCTAAAACAATTCCTCCATTATTTCTTAACAACTATACCAATAATTTATAACCATATTCTCCCATTAATTCAAAGTAATTGTGCTCTTAATTTATAACAGTTGTACCATTAATCGGAAGCAACCCTACATTCATTGATTTAAATCAATACCATCAATGTGTGTGAATTAATGATTTATATTGTATTATTTTATTAACGAAATCTTTCAGGTCCCTGGGTTGCTATTTTATTTCTATATAGCATTATTTTTTAATTTTAAATACAGTACTTAATTTCTCATTTCACTATTTTGTATAAAAGCAGTGGTAACGCAGAGTGTAATTTTAAGATGTAATTTTCCATGTCTGCTAAAAACCAAGGAAACAACACCATATTCATGGAATCAAGGAAGCAAGTGTAGTTTAACCGAAGGCAACGACATCTTATCTGTAGCTGCACATGAGTCATAGGACATTTCAAATAGTGTTGTTGTTTTGCCTCGGAGTACCAAAACCGTTAGATTACAAGTAATTTAAAAACAAATAATCTCCGGACAAAACAATGCCGCCGCTACAATGTCGCTTTATTATAAAATAATTTTACATCTCTGCTTCCAATGCGTAAAAACTCATATGTAAATGGGACCCGAGCGTAGTTATCTTCACGTGGTGGGTCCCGGTAATTGGTATCGTTTTCCAAATAATAATACACCAAGTACTATTTCGAATATTAGTATTATTATTCGAAAACGATATCAAGCTAAAAACTACTTGAATATAGTCTGGTCTTGATCACCCAAAATAGTTTTGGTGATCTAAACTGGACTGATACCCTCCCGCGGGGGCAACGTGGGACATCGTGGGACATCGCAGGACACCGTGGGATGCGAGCGTATAAGCTTTAATTAATCATAAGGTAGATACCTATGTTATGTACATTGTAAGCTCATTCTGTACAAAGATACTTATCTATCTTGGAACGACAAATAAATATCTCGTCTCTCTTGATCCCCTCGCTTAGCATACTGGAAAAATTGTTCCCACGATATATCGGTTCGCGATCAGTCAGTTCTTTCAAACTGTCGCGTGGCGTACTCGCTCGCGTGTATTTCGAGTGCGTGCGGGTCAATGTGCCCTAGACAACTCTTCGGATTCGTAAGTCGCCCAAGGACAGCTCTGTCTTGGTGACTGCTCAACGTTTGCATCGGATCACGGGAGTTGTCGTCGTGCCGGTGATGCTTGCTAATCTGTTGGGGATTCACTCGTGGATCTGCAGTTCTGTCCGATTGGTACTTGGGTACTCGATCAGACACCACAAATTTCACGTCCTCCGTAATCCTGTTCGGCCCCGCTGGAGTGGACCCCACTGTTCAGTTGAGGTATTGCCTTCGTAATCCTGTTCAGCGGTCCCTCCCCGGGTTCCACTTGTTCAGTTGGAGTGTGTCAAGTTGCTGGCCTATGTGCTGGATCCACGGCTGAATTACTAGTGGATCACTGGCATCATCTGTCGGCGCCATCGACCGCGACTCGTGTAAGTTTCGAACGGCGAAACAGGAATCTAGTTACGGCCAATTCTTGGGCTTTCCGTTGAACCTCGGGGTTATCTCGTGTACGGGGGTACGTCGCGTAGGTTTGTTAGTTCTTTCGAGAGATCGCGATCTCGTCTGTTTCGGGACAGTGTCAGTAGCTTCATCTTCTTCTTTTCGTTCCAAGTTAGATAAATGTGTCTTTGATACCGAATGTTGCCAGTAGCGATGCGAATTATTGTATATTTGTACTGATCGATGTAATCGTTGTGTGGGAGATAGATGATGCGTTACGTATGCCTTGTTCTACGTTAGTAAAGATTCATGTTCGCGCTGCGTTGGAGATATGTGTTTCGCAGTTAGACTACGAAACAACTATTTCTTTACGCAGGCCCATGGTCAAGTAGTGTCAAAACTGGACATTCTGCCAATAGGTTGAATGTCGAGATCGATGTGTAGTGTTAAATAACCCATGGGCGGGTCTCGTGCGTAGTCACCTCCTCGTGGTGAGACCTGGTAATTTGCATCGTTTTCCAAAAATTAATCAGTCGATTAATCTGTGGAAAACGATACCAAGCCAAGAACTACGCAACAGTCCAGTTTGGACCACCAAAAGCCCCTAAGATCATTTTGGATGATCTACACTGGACTGCACTATTAATTTATAACATTTAAGTCATTAATTTACAATATTTACGTCATGAATTTACTACAATAAGTCACAAATTCATAACATTTAAGCTATTAATTTTTACAATTATACCATTAATTCCTAACATTCAAACTATTAATTTATAACACTTAAGCTATTAATTTATAACATTTAAGCAAATAATTAACAACGATTAAACTATTAATTTATAACAATTGAAACATTAATTGGCACATTTAAAACATTAATTTATAAGAATCAAACCATTCCTCGAGGAATCAGTAAGTCTCGCGCTAATAGCCCAATACATCGATAGATTTAACGAAGAAATACGTAACCGCGATTACAGCCAATTAGATCATATTATTTGCTACATAATTAATAACTGTATCACGTACAGCGATGCAGGCGGTATTGAAGAAATAAAGCCATTTTATGTTACAACTATAACGAGTAAATTTAATCGTTTAACTTGTGAAGAATTAAAAAGGTACCTGACTTCTAAATAAGCATTAAATAAGAATCTTAAATATCGCAAACAGTGATGTAGGTGTTACTCAAGAAAAAAGAACGTTTTATTTTTTAATTAGCACGAGTAAATGAACGAATATCGATAATATAATATAACGCTTAATATGAATTTTATCTGTCTGATTATTTAATAGCTTAACTTATTTCACAGTAACGTCATCGACTGCCCTTAGGCTCTTTTCCCTTTTTGTCCAAACTAATCGATACTCGAAAACTAGTATCATGTAGGTGTGAATTTAGTCTTAGTTTGTAGAAACTATTAAAATGATAAAAATGGATATCGTATTAAATCGTAAAAGATGCCAATTTACGATAAAAATTAAGAAATCGTTCAATTTGATTTTGTTACAATGGAAAAACCGTCTCCTGCTATGTCAAAAAATCGTTACCGTTTGATTAACAAACCGACGCCTTGTTAAGTTATATAAGGAACACGGAAGTCGCGCGCGAGTTCTTTTGTGCCTGAAATTCCGGAGAGTGAACATCGAAGAAGAAAATAAATATCAGGTAAGTAAGAAAAAATATCAAACAACAACATTGTAACTAGTAATTTATAACGTCTAAACCATTAATTTACAACACTTAAGCTATTAATTTATAACATTCAAGCCATTAATTTATAACATTTAAGGAATTAATTTATAACGTCTAAACTATTAATTTATAACATTTATGCTATTAATTTATAACATTTAAGCCATTAATTTCTAACTTTTGAACTGTTATATTATACATTTACCCATTAATTTATAACATTTAAACTATTAATTTATATCATCTAAGCCATTAAATTATAACATTTAAGCTATTAATTTACAACATCTAAGCCACTAATTTACAATATTTAAACTATTAATTTATATCATCTAAGCCACTAATTGATAATATTTAAGCCATTAATCTAAAACAATTCCTCCATTAATTCTTAACAACTATACCAATAATTTATAACCATATTCTCCCATTAATTCAAAGTAATTGTGCTCTTAATTTATAACAGTTGTACCATTAATCGGAAGCAACTCTACATTCATTGATTTAAATCAGTACCATCAATGTGAGTGAATTAATGATTTATATTGTATTATTTTATTAACGAAACCTTTCAGGTCCCTGGATTGCTATTTTATTTTTATATAGCATTATTTTTTAATTTTAAATACAGTACTTAATTTCTCATTTCACTATTTTGTATAAAAGCAGTGGTAACGCAGAGTGTAATTTTAAGATGTAATTTTCCATGTCTGCTAAAAACCACGGAAACAACACCATATTCATGGAATCAAGGAAGCAAGTGTAGTTTAACCGAAGGCAACGACATCTTATCTGTAGCTGCACGTGAGTCATAGGACATTTCAAATAGTGTTGTTGTTTTGCCTCGGAGTACCAAAACCGTTAGATTACAAGTAATTTAAAAACAAATAAACTCCGGACAAAACAATGCCGCCGCTACAATGTCGCTTTATTATAAAATAATTTTACATCTCTGCTTCCAATGCGTAAAAACTCATATGTAAATGGGACCCGAGCGTAGTTACCTCCTCGTGGTGGGTCCCGGTAATTGGTATCGTTTTCCAAATAATAATACACCAAGTACTATTTCGAATATTAGTATTATTATTCGAAAACGATATCAAGCTAAAAACTACTTGAATATAGTCTGGTCTTGATCACCCAAAATAGTTTTGGTGATCGAAACTGGACTAATACCCCCCCGCGGGGGCAACGTGGGACATCGTGGGACATCGCAGGATACCGTGGGATGCGAGCGTATTAGCTTTAATTAATCATAAGATAGATACCTATGTTATGTACATTGTAAGCTCATTCTGTACAAAGATACTTATCTATCTTGGAACGACAAATAAAGATCTCGTCTCTCTTGATCCCCTCGCTTACCATACTAGAAAAATTGTTCCCACGATATATCGGTTCGCGATCACTCAGTTCTTTCAAACTGTCGCGTGGCGTACTCGCTCGCGTGTATTTCGGGTGCGTGCGGGTCAATGTGCTCTAGACAACTCTTCGGATTCGTAAGTCGCCCAAGGACAGCTCTGTCTTGGTGACTGCTCAACGTTTGCATCGGATCACGGGAGTTGTCGTCGTGCCGGTGATGCTTGCTAATCTGTTGGGGATTCAGTCGTGGATCTGCAGTCCTGTCCGATTGGTACTTCGGTACTCGGTCAGGGACCAGCAATTTCACGTCCTCCGTAATCCTGTTCGGCCCCGCGGGAGTGGACCCCACTGTTCAGTTGAGGTATTGCCTTCGTAATCCTGTTCAGCGGTCCCTCCCCGTGAGTGGACCCCACTGTTCAGTTGGGGCCTCGTGCCTTGGTAATCCTGTTCAGCGGTCCCTCCCTGTGAGTGGACCCCACTGTTCAGTTGGGGCCTCTTGCCTTCGTAATCCTGTTCAGCGGTCCCTCCCCGGGTTCCACTTGTACAGTTGGAGTGTGTCAAGTTGCTGGCCTATGTGCTGGATCCACGGCTGAATTACTAGTGGATCACTGGCATCATCTGTCGGCGCCATCGACCGCGACTCGTGTAAGTTTCGAACGGCGAAACAGGAATCGAGTTACGGCCAATTCTTGGGCTTTCCGTTGAACCTCGGGGTTATCTCGTGTACGGGGGTACGTCGCGTAGGTTTGCTAGTTCTTTCGAGAGATCGCGATCTCGTCCGTTTCGGGACAGTGTCTTTAGCTTCATCTTCTTCTTTTCGTTCCAAGTTAGATAAATGTGTCTTTGATACCGAATGTTGCCAGTAGGGATGCGAATTATTGTATATTTGTACTGATCGATGTAATCGTTGTGTGGGAGATAGATGATGCGTTACGTATGCCTTGTTCTACGTTTGTAAAGATTCATGTTAGCGCTGCGTTGGAGATATGTGTTTCGCAGTTAGACTACGAAACAACTATTTCTTTACGCAGGCCCATGGTCAAGTAGTGTCAAAACTGGACATTCTGCCAATAGGGTGAATGTCGAGATCGATGTGTAGTGTTAAATAACGCATGGGCAGGGCTCGTGCGTAGTCACCTCCTCGTGGTGAGACCCGGTAATTGGCATCGTTTTCCAAAAATTAATCAGTCGATTAATCTTTGGAAAACGATACCAAGCCAAGAACTACGCAACAGTCCAGTTTGGATCACCAAAAGCCCCTAAGATCATTTTGGATGATCTACACTGGACTGCACTATTAATTTATAACATTTAAGCCATTAATTTACAATATTTACGTCATGAATTTACAACGATAAGTCACAAATTCATAACATTTAAGCTATTAATTTTTACATTTATACCATTAATTCCTAACATTCAAACTATTAATTTATAACACTTAAGCTATTAATTTATAACATTTAAGCAAATAATTAACAACGATTAAACTATTAACATTTAACAATTGAAACATTAATTGGCACATTTAAAACATTAATTTATAAGAATCAAACCATTCCTCGAGGAATCAGTAAGTCTCGCGCTAATAGCCCAATACATCGATAGATTTAACGAAGAAATACGTAACCGCGATTACAGCCAATTAGATCATATTATTTGCTACATAATTAATAACTGTATCACGTACAGCGATGCAGGCGGTATTGAAGAAATGAAGCCATTTTATGTTACAACTATAACGAGTAAATTTAATCGTTTAACTTGTGAAGAATTAAAGAGGTACCTGACTTCTAAATAAGCATTAAATAAGAATCTTAAATATCGCAAACAGTGATGTAGGTGTTACTCAAGAAAAAAGAACGTTTTATTTTTTAATTAGCACGAGTAAATGAACGAATATCGATAATATAATATAACGCTTAATATGAATTTTATCTGTCTGATTATTTAATAGCTTAACTTATTTCACAGTAACGTCATCGACTGCCCTTAGGCTCTTTTCCCTTTTTGTCCAAACTAATCGATAGTCGAAAACTAGTATCGTGTAGGTGTGAATTTAGTCTTAGTTTGTAGAAACTATTTAAATGATAAAAATGGATATCGTATTAAATCGTAAAAGATGCCAATTTACGATAAAAATTAAGAAATCGTTCAATTTGATTTTGTTACAATGGAAAAACCGTCTCCTGCTATGTCAAAAAATCGTTACCGTTTGATTAACAAACCGACGCCTTGTTAAGTTATATAAGGAACACGGAAGTCGCGCGCGAGCCCTTTTGTGCCTGAAATTCCGGAGAGTGAACATCGAAGAAGAAAATAAATATCAGGTAAGTAAGAAAAAATATCAAACAACAACATTGTAACTAGTAATTTATAACGTCTAAACCATTAATTTACAACACTTAAGCTATTAATTTATAACATTCAAGCCATTAATTTATAACATTTAAGGAATTAATTTATAACGTCTAAACTATTAATTTATAACATTTATGCTATTAATTTATAACATTTAAGCCATTAATTTCTAACTTTTGAACTGTTATATTATACATTTACCCATTAATTTATAACATTTAAACTATTAATTTATATCATCTAAGCCATTAAATTATAACATTTAAGCTATTAATTTACAACATCTAAGCCACTAATTTACAATATTTAAACTATTAATTTATATCATCTAAGCCACTAATTGATAATATTTAAGCCATTAATCTAAAACAATTCCTCCATTAATTCTTAACAACTATACCAATAATTTATAACCATATTCTCCCATTAATTCAAAGTAATTGTGCTCTTAATTTATAACAGTTGTACCATTAATCGGAAGCAACTCTACATTCATTGATTTAAATCAGTACCATCAATGTGAGTGAATTAATGATTTATATTGTATTATTTTATTAACGAAACCTTTCAGGTCCCTGGATTGCTATTTTATTTTTATATAGCATTATTTTTTAATTTTAAATACAGTACTTAATTTCTCATTTCACTATTTTGTATAAAAGCAGTGGTAACGCAGAGTGTAATTTTAAGATGTAATTTTCCATGTCTGCTAAAAACCACGGAAACAACACCATATTCATGGAATCAAGGAAGCAAGTGTAGTTTAACCGAAGGCAACGACATCTTATCTGTAGCTGCACGTGAGTCATAGGACATTTCAAATAGTGTTGTTGTTTTGCCTCGGAGTACCAAAACCGTTAGATTACAAGTAATTTAAAAACAAATAAACTCCGGACAAAACAATGCCGCCGCTACAATGTCGCTTTATTATAAAATAATTTTACATCTCTGCTTCCAATGCGTAAAAACTCATATGTAAATGGGACCCGAGCGTAGTTACCTCCTCGTGGTGGGTCCCGGTAATTGGTATCGTTTTCCAAATAATAATACACCAAGTACTATTTCGAATATTAGTATTATTATTCGAAAACGATATCAAGCTAAAAACTACTTGAATATAGTCTGGTCTTGATCACCCAAAATAGTTTTGGTGATCGAAACTGGACTAATACCCCCCCGCGGGGGCAACGTGGGACATCGTGGGACATCGCAGGATACCGTGGGATGCGAGCGTATTAGCTTTAATTAATCATAAGATAGATACCTATGTTATGTACATTGTAAGCTCATTCTGTACAAAGATACTTATCTATCTTGGAACGACAAATAAAGATCTCGTCTCTCTTGATCCCCTCGCTTACCATACTAGAAAAATTGTTCCCACGATATATCGGTTCGCGATCACTCAGTTCTTTCAAACTGTCGCGTGGCGTACTCGCTCGCGTGTATTTCGGGTGCGTGCGGGTCAATGTGCTCTAGACAACTCTTCGGATTCGTAAGTCGCCCAAGGACAGCTCTGTCTTGGTGACTGCTCAACGTTTGCATCGGATCACGGGAGTTGTCGTCGTGCCGGTGATGCTTGCTAATCTGTTGGGGATTCAGTCGTGGATCTGCAGTCCTGTCCGATTGGTACTTCGGTACTCGGTCAGGGACCAGCAATTTCACGTCCTCCGTAATCCTGTTCGGCCCCGCGGGAGTGGACCCCACTGTTCAGTTGAGGTATTGCCTTCGTAATCCTGTTCAGCGGTCCCTCCCCGTGAGTGGACCCCACTGTTCAGTTGGGGCCTCGTGCCTTGGTAATCCTGTTCAGCGGTCCCTCCCTGTGAGTGGACCCCACTGTTCAGTTGGGGCCTCTTGCCTTCGTAATCCTGTTCAGCGGTCCCTCCCCGGGTTCCACTTGTACAGTTGGAGTGTGTCAAGTTGCTGGCCTATGTGCTGGATCCACGGCTGAATTACTAGTGGATCACTGGCATCATCTGTCGGCGCCATCGACCGCGACTCGTGTAAGTTTCGAACGGCGAAACAGGAATCGAGTTACGGCCAATTCTTGGGCTTTCCGTTGAACCTCGGGGTTATCTCGTGTACGGGGGTACGTCGCGTAGGTTTGCTAGTTCTTTCGAGAGATCGCGATCTCGTCCGTTTCGGGACAGTGTCTTTAGCTTCATCTTCTTCTTTTCGTTCCAAGTTAGATAAATGTGTCTTTGATACCGAATGTTGCCAGTAGGGATGCGAATTATTGTATATTTGTACTGATCGATGTAATCGTTGTGTGGGAGATAGATGATGCGTTACGTATGCCTTGTTCTACGTTTGTAAAGATTCATGTTAGCGCTGCGTTGGAGATATGTGTTTCGCAGTTAGACTACGAAACAACTATTTCTTTACGCAGGCCCATGGTCAAGTAGTGTCAAAACTGGACATTCTGCCAATAGGGTGAATGTCGAGATCGATGTGTAGTGTTAAATAACGCATGGGCAGGGCTCGTGCGTAGTCACCTCCTCGTGGTGAGACCCGGTAATTGGCATCGTTTTCCAAAAATTAATCAGTCGATTAATCTTTGGAAAACGATACCAAGCCAAGAACTACGCAACAGTCCAGTTTGGATCACCAAAAGCCCCTAAGATCATTTTGGATGATCTACACTGGACTGCACTATTAATTTATAACATTTAAGCCATTAATTTACAATATTTACGTCATGAATTTACAACGATAAGTCACAAATTCATAACATTTAAGCTATTAATTTTTACATTTATACCATTAATTCCTAACATTCAAACTATTAATTTATAACACTTAAGCTATTAATTTATAACATTTAAGCAAATAATTAACAACGATTAAACTATTAACATTTAACAATTGAAACATTAATTGGCACATTTAAAACATTAATTTATAAGAATCAAACCATTCCTCGAGGAATCAGTAAGTCTCGCGCTAATAGCCCAATACATCGATAGATTTAACGAAGAAATACGTAACCGCGATTACAGCCAATTAGATCATATTATTTGCTACATAATTAATAACTGTATCACGTACAGCGATGCAGGCGGTATTGAAGAAATGAAGCCATTTTATGTTACAACTATAACGAGTAAATTTAATCGTTTAACTTGTGAAGAATTAAAGAGGTACCTGACTTCTAAATAAGCATTAAATAAGAATCTTAAATATCGCAAACAGTGATGTAGGTGTTACTCAAGAAAAAAGAACGTTTTATTTTTTAATTAGCACGAGTAAATGAACGAATATCGATAATATAATATAACGCTTAATATGAATTTTATCTGTCTGATTATTTAATAGCTTAACTTATTTCACAGTAACGTCATCGACTGCCCTTAGGCTCTTTTCCCTTTTTGTCCAAACTAATCGATAGTCGAAAACTAGTATCGTGTAGGTGTGAATTTAGTCTTAGTTTGTAGAAACTATTTAAATGATAAAAATGGATATCGTATTAAATCGTAAAAGATGCCAATTTACGATAAAAATTAAGAAATCGTTCAATTTGATTTTGTTACAATGGAAAAACCGTCTCCTGCTATGTCAAAAAATCGTTACCGTTTGATTAACAAACCGACGCCTTGTTAAGTTATATAAGGAACACGGAAGTCGCGCGCGAGTTCTTTTGTGCCTGAAATTCCGGAGAGTGAACATCGAAGAAGAACATAAATATCAGGTAAGTAAGAAAAAATATCAAACAACAACATTGTAACTAGTAATTTATAACGTCTAAACCATTAATTTACAACACTTAAGCTATTAATTTATAACATTCAAGCCATTAATTTATAACATTTAAGGAATTAATTTATAACGTCTAAACTATTAATTTATAACATTTATGCTATTAATTTATAACATTTAAGCCATTAATTTCTAACTTTTGAACTGTTATTTTATACATTTAGCCATTAATTTATAACATTTAAACTATTAATTTATATCATCTAAGCCATTAAATTATAACATTCAAGCTATTAATTTATAACATTTAAACTGTTAATTTATAACATTTAAACCATTAATTTACAGCATTTAAAGTGTTATTTTATACATTTAAGCCATTAATTTATAACATTTAAGCTATTAATTTATAACATTTAAGCCATTAATTTCTAACTTTTGAACTGTTATTTTATACATTTTGCCAATAATTTATAACATTTAAACTATTAATTTATATCATCTAAGCCATTAAATTATAACATTTAAGCTATTAATTTACAACATCTAAGCCACTAATTTACAATATTTAAACTATTAATTTATATCATCTAAGCCATTAATTTATAATATTTAAGCCATTAATCTAAAACAATTCCTCCATTAATTCTTAACAACTATACCAATAATTTATAACCATATTCTCCCATTAATTCAAAGTAATTGTGCTCTTAATTTATAACAGTACCATTAATCGGAAGCAACTCTACATTCATTGATTTAAATCAGTACCATCAATGTGAGTGAATTAATGATTTATATTGTATTATTTTATTAACGAAATCTTTCAGGTCCCTGGATTGCTATTTTATTTCTATATAGCATTATTTTTTAATTTTAAATACAGTACTTAATTTCTCATTTCACTATTTTGTATAAAAGCAATGGTAACGCAGAGTGTAATTTTAAGATGTAATTTTCCATGTCTGCTAAAAACCAAGGAAACAACACCATATTCATGGAATCAAGGAAGCAAGTGTAGTTTAACCGAAGGCAACGACATCTTATCTGTAGCTGCACATGAGTCATAGGACATTTCAAATAGTGTTGTTGTTTTGCCTCGGAGTACCAAAACCGTTAGATTACAAGTAATTTAAAAACAAATAAACTCCGGACAAAACAATGCCGCCGCTACAATGTCGCTTTATTATAAAATAATTTTACATCTCTGCTTCCAATGCGTAAAAACTCATATGTAAATGGGACCCGAGCGTAGTTACCTCCTCGTGGTGGGTCCCGGTAATTGGTATCGTTTTCCAAATAATAATACACCAAGTACTATTTCGAATATTAGTATTATTATTCGAAAACGATATCAAGCTAAAAACTACTTGAATATAGTCTGGTCTTGATCACCCAAAATAGTTTTGGTGATCTAAACTGGACTAATACCCCCCCCCGCGGGGGCAACGTGGGACATCGTGGGACATCGCAGGACACCGTGGGATGCGAGCGTATTAGCTTTAATTAATCATAAGATAGATACCTATGTTATGTACATTGTAAGCTCATTCTGTACAAAGATACTTATCTATCTTGGAACGACAAATAAAGATCTCGTCTCTCTTGATCCCCTCGCTTACCATACTGGAAAAATTGTTCCCACGATATATCGGTTCGCGATCACTCAGTTCTTTCAAACTGTCGCGTGGCGTACTCGCTCGCGTGTATTTCGGGTGCGTGCGGGTCAATGTGCTCTAGACAACTCTTCGGATTCGTAAGTCGCCCAAGGACAGCTCTGTCTTGGTGACTGCTCAACGTTTGCATCGGATCACGGGAGTTGTCGTCGTGCCGGTGATACTTGCTGATCTGTTGGGGATTCACTCGTGGATCTGCAGTCCTGTCCGATTGGTACTTGCGTACTCGATCAGAGACCACCAATTTCACGTCCTCCGTAATCCTGTTCGGCCCCGCGGGAGTGGACCCCACTGTTCAGTTGAGGTATTGCCTTCGTAATCCTGTTCAGCGGTCCCTCCCCGTGAGTGGACCCCACTGTTCAGTTGGGGCCTCGTGCCTTGGTAATCCTGTTCAGCGGTCCCTCCCTGTGAGTGGACCCCACTGTTCAGTTGGGGCCTCTTGCCTTCGTAATCCTGTTCAGCGGTCCCTCCCCGGGTTCCACTTGTTCAGTTGGAGTGTGTCAAGTTGCTGGCCTATGTGCTGGATCCACGGCTGAATTACTAGTGGATCACTGGCATCATCTGTCGGCGCCATCGACCGCGACTCGTGTAAGTTTCGAACGGCGAAACAGGAATCGAGTTACGGCCAATTCTTGGGCTTTCCGTTGAACCTCGGGGTTATCTCGCGTACGGGGGTACGTCGCGTAGGTTTGTTAGTTCTTTCGAGAGTTTGCGATCTCGTCCGTTTCGGGACAGTGTCAGTAGCTTCATCTTCTTCTTTCCGTTCCAAGTTAGATAAATGTGTCTTTGATACCGAATGTTGCCAGTAGGGATGCGAATTATTGTATATTTGTACTGATCGATGTAATCGTTGTGTGGGAGATAGATGATGCGTTACGTATGCCTTGTTCTACGTTTGTAAAGATTCATGTTAGCGCTGCGTTGGAGATATGAGTTTCGCAGTTAGACTACGAAACAACTATTTCTTTACGCAGGCCCATGGTCAAGTAGTATCAAAACTGGACATTCTGCCAATAGGTTGAATGTCGAGATCGATGTGTAGTGTTAAATAACCCATGGGCGGGTCTCGTGCGTAGTCACCTCCTCGTGGTGAGACCTGGTAATTGGCATCGTTTTCCAAAAATTAATCAGTCGATTAATCTTTGGAAAACGATACCTAGCCAAGAACTACGCAACAGTCCAGTTTGGATCAACAAAAGCCCCTAAGATCATTTTGGATGATCTACACTGGACTGCACTATTAATTTATAACATTTAAGCCATTAATTTACAATATTTACGTCATGAATTTACAACAATAAGTCACAAATTCATAACATTTAAGCTATTAATTTTTACATTTATACCATTAATTCCTAACACTCAAACTATTAATTTATAACACTTAAGCTATTAATTTATAACATTTAAGCAAATAATTAACAACGATTAAACTATTAATTTATAACAATTGAAACAATAATTGGCACATTTAAAACATTAATTTATAAGAATCAAACCATTCCTCGAGGAATCAGTAAGTCTCGCGCTAATAGCCCAATACATCGATAGATTTAACGAAGAAATACGTAACCGCGATTACAACCAATTAGATCATATTATTTGCTACATAATTAATAACTGTATCACGTACAGCGATGCAGGCGGTATTGAAGAAATAAAGCCATTTTATGTTACAACTATAACGAGTAAATTTAATCGTTTAACTTGTGAAGAATTAAAAAGGTACCTGACTTCTAAATAAGCATTAAATAAGAATCTTAAATATCGCAAACAGTGATGTAGGTGTTACTCAAGAAAAAAGAACGTTTTATTTTTTAATTAGCACGAGTAAATGAACGAATATGGATAATATAATATAACGCTTAATGTGAATTTTATCTGTCTGATTATTTAATAGCTTAACTTATTTCACAGTAACGTCATCGACTGCCCTTAGGCTCTTTTCCCTTTTTGTCCAAACTAATCGATAGTCGAAAACTAGTATCGTGTAGGTGTGAATTTAGTCTTAGTTTGTAGAAACTATTTAAATGATAAAAATGGATATCGTATTAAATCGTAAAAGATGCCAATTTACGATAAAAATTAAGAAATCGTTCAATTTGATTTTGTTACAATGGAAAAACCGTCTCCTGCTATGTCAAAAAATCGTTACCGTTTGATTAACAAACCGACGCCTTGTTAAGTTATATAAGGAACACGGAAGTCGCGCGCGAGTTCTTTTGTGCCTGAAATTCCGGAGAGTGAACATCGAAGAAGAACATAAATATCAGGTAAGTAAGAAAAAATATCAAACAACAACATTGTAACTAGTAATTTATAACGTCTAAACCATTAATTTACAACACTTAAGCTATTAATTTATAACATTCAAGCCATTAATTTATAACATTTAAGGAATTAATTTATAACGTCTAAACTATTAATTTATAACATTTATGCTATTAATTTATAACATTTAAGCCATTAATTTCTAACTTTTGAACTGTTATTTTATACATTTAGCCATTAATTTATAACATTTAAACTATTAATTTATATCATCTAAGCCATTAAATTATAACATTCAAGCTATTAATTTATAACATTTAAACTGTTAATTTATAACATTTAAACCATTAATTTACAGCATTTAAAGTGTTATTTTATACATTTAAGCCATTAATTTATAACATTTAAGCTATTAATTTATAACATTTAAGCCATTAATTTCTAACTTTTGAACTGTTATTTTATACATTTTGCCAATAATTTATAACATTTAAACTATTAATTTATATCATCTAAACCATTAAATTATAACATTTAAGCTATTAATTTACAACATCTAAGCCACTAATTTACAATATTTAAACTATTAATTTATATCATCTAAGCCATTAATTTATAATATTTAAGCCATTAATCTAAAACAATTCCTCCATTAATTCTTAACAACTATACCAATAATTTATAACCATATTCTCCCATTAATTCAAAGTAATTGTGCTCTTAATTTATAACAGTTGTACCATTAATCGGAAGCAACTCTACATTCATTGATTTAAATCAGTACCATCAATGTGAGTGAATTAATGATTTATATTGTATTATTTTATTAACGAAATCTTTCAGGTCCCTGGATTGCTATTTTATTTCTATATAGCATTATTTTTTAATTTTAAATACAGTACTTAATTTCTCATTTCACTATTTTGTATAAAAGCAGTGGTAACGCAGAGTGTAATTTTAAGATGTAATTTTCCATGTCTGCTAAAAACCAAGGAAACAACACCATATTCATGGAATCAAGGAAGCAAGTGTAGTTTAACCGAAGGCAACGACATCTTATCTGTAGCTGCACATGAGTCATAGGACATTTCAAATAGTGTTGTTGTTTTGCCTCGGAGTACCAAAACCGTTAGATTACAAGTAATTTAAAAACAAATAAACTCCGGACAAAACAATGCCGCCGCTACAATGTCGCTTTATTATAAAATAATTTTACATCTCTGCTTCCAATGCGTAAAAACTCATATGTAAATGGGACCCGAGCGTAGTTACCTCCTCGTGGTGGGTCCCGGTAATTGGTATCGTTTTCCAAATAATAATACACCAAGTACTATTTCGAATATTAGTATTATTATTCGAAAACGATATCAAGCTAAAAACTACTCGAATATAGTCTGGTCTTGATCACCCAAAATAGTTTTGGTGATCTAAACTGGACTAATACCCCCCCGCGGGGGCAACGTGGGACATCGTGGGACATCGCAGGACACCGTGGGATGCGAGCGTATTAGCTTTAATTAATCATAAGATAGATACCTATGTTATGTACATTGTAAGCTCATTCTGTACAAAGATACTTATCTATCTTGGAACGACAAATAAAGATCTCGTCTCTCTTGATCCCCTCGCTTACCATACTGGAAAAATTGTTCCCACGATATATCGGTTCGCGATCACTCAGTTCTTTCAAACTGTCGCGTGGCGTACTCGCTCGCGTGTATTTCGGCTGCGTGCGGGTCAATGTGCTCTAGACAACTCCTCGGATTCGTAAGACGCCCAAGGACAGCTCTGTCTTGGTGACTGCTCAACGTTTGCATCGGATCACGGGAGTTGTCGTCGTGCCGGTGATGCTTGCTAATCTGTTGGGGATTCACTCGTGGATCTGCAGTCCTGTCCGATTGGTACTTGGGTACTCGATCAGAGACCACCAATTTCACGTCCTCCGTAATCCTGTTCGGCCCCGCGGGAGTGGACCCCACTGTTCAGTTGAGGTATTGCCTTCGTAATCCTGTTAAGCGGTCCCTACCCGTGAGTGGACCCCACTGTTCAGTTGGGGCCTCGTGCCTTGGTAATCCTGTTCAGCGGTCCCTCCCTGTGAGTGGACCCCACTGTTCAGTTGGGGCCTCTTGCCTTCGTAATCCCGTTCAGCGGTCCCTCCCCGGGTTCCACTTGTTCAGTTGGAGTGTGTCAAGTTGCTGGCCTATGTGCTGGATCCACGGCGGAATTACCAGTGGATCACTGGCATCATCTGTCGGCGCCATCGACCGCGACTCGTGTAAGTTTCGAACGGCGAAACAGGAATCGAGTTACGGCCAATTCTTGGGCTTTCCGTTGAACCTCGGGGTTATCTCGCGTACGGGGGTACGTCGCGTAGGTTTGTTAGTTCTTTCGAGAGTTCGCGATCTCGTCCGTTTCGGGACAGTGTCAGTAGCTTCATCTTCTTCTTTTCGTTCCAAGTTAGATAAATGTGTCTTTGATACCGAATGTTGCCAGTAGGGATGCGAATTATTGTATATTTGTACTGATCGATGTAATCGTTGTATGGGAGATAGATGATGCGTTACGTATGCCTTGTTCTACGTTTGTAAAGATTCATGTTAGCGCTGCGTTGGAGATATGTGTTTCGCAGTTAGTCTACGAAACAACTATTTCTTTACGCAGGCCCATGGTCAAGTAGTGTCAAAACTGGACATTCTGCCAATAGGTTGAATGTCGAGATCGATGTGTAGTGTTAAATAACCCATGGGCGGGTCTCGTGCGTAGTCACCTCCTCGTGGTGAGACCTGGTAATTGGCATCGTTTTCCAAAAATTAATCAGTCGATTAATCTTTGGAAAACGATACCAAGCCAAGAACTACGCAACAGTCCAGTTTGGATCACCAAAAGCCCCTAAGATCATTTTGGATGGTCTACACTGGACTGCACTATTAATTTATAACATTTAAGCCATTAATTTAGAATATTTACGTCATGAATTTACAACAATAAGTCACAAATTCATAACATTTAAGCTATTAATTTTTACATTTGTACCATTAATTCCTAACATTCAAACTATTAATTTATAACACTTAAGCTATTATTTTATAACATTTAAGCAAATAATTAACGACGATTAAACTATTAATTTATAACAATTGAAACATTAATTGGCACATTTAAAACATTAATTTATAAGAATCAAACCATTCCTCGAGGAATCAGTAAGTCTCGCGCTAATAGCCCAATACATCGATAGATTTAACGAAGAAATACGTAACCGCGATTACAACCAATTAGATCATATTATTTGCTACATAATTAATAACTGTATCACGTACAGCGATGCAGGCGGTATTGAAGAAATAAAGCCATTTTATGTTACAACTATAACGAGTAAATTTAATCGTTTAACTTGTGAAGAATTAAAAAGGTACCTGACTTCTAAATAAGCATTAAATAAGAATCTTAAATATCGCAAACAGTGACGTAGGTGTTACTCAAGAAAAAAGAACGTTTTATTTTTTAATTAGCACGAGTAAATGAACGAATATCGATAATATAAGATAACGCTTAATATGAATTCTATCTGTCTGATTATTTAATAGCTTAACTTATTTCACAGTAACGTCATCGACTGCCCTTAGGCTCTTTTCCCTTTTTGTCCAAACTAATCGATAGTCGAAAACTAGTATCATGTAGGTGTGAATATAGTCTTAGTTTGTAGAAACTATTAAAATGATAAAAATGGATATCGAATTAAATCGTAAAAGATGCCAATTTACGATAAAAATTAAGAAATCGTTCAATTTGATTTTGTTACAATGGAAAAACCGTCTCCTGCTATGTCAAAAAATCGTTACCGTTTGATTAACAAACCAACGCCTTGTTATGTTATATAAGGAACACGGAAGTCGCGCGCGAGCTCTTTTGTGCCTGAAATTCCGGAGAGTGAACATCGAAGAAGAACATAAATATCAGGTAAGTAAGAAAAAATATCAAACAACAACATTGTAACTAGTAATTTATAACGTCTAAACCATTAATTTACAACACTTAAGCTATTAATTTATAACATTCAAGCCATTAATTTATAACATTTAAGGAATTAATTTATAACGTCTAAACTATTAATTTATAACATTTATGCTATTAATTTATAACATTTAAGCCATTAATTTCTAACTTTTGAACTGTTATTTTATACATTTTGCCAATAATTTATAACATTTAAACTATTAATTTATATCATCTAAGCCATTAAATTATAACATTTAAGCTATTAATTTACAACATCTAAGCCACTAATTTACAATATTTAAACTATTAATTTATATCATCTAAGCCATTAATTTATAATATTTAAGCCATTAATCTAAAACAATTCCTCCATTAATTCTTAACAACTATACCAATAATTTATAACCATATTCTCCCATTAATTCAAAGTAATTGTGCTCTTAATTTATAACAGTTGTACCATTAATCGGAAGCAACTCTACATTCATTGATTTAAATCAGTACCATCAATGTGAGTGAATTAATGATTTATATTGTATTATTTTATTAACGAAATCCTTCAGGTCCCTGGATTGCTATTTTATTTCTATATAGCATTATTTTTTAATTTTAAATACAGTACTTAATTTCTCATTTCACTATTTTGTATAAAAGCAGTGGTAACGCAGAGTGTAATTTTAAGATGTAATTTTCCATGTCTGCTAAAAACCAAGGAAACAACACCATATTCATGGAATCAAGGAAGCAAGTGTAGTTTAACCGAAGGCAACGACATCTTATCTGTAGCTGCACATGAGTCATAGGACATTTCAAATAGTGTTGTTGTTTTGACTCGGAGTACCAAAACCGTTAGATTACAAGTAATTTAAAAACAAATAAAGTCCGGACAAAACAATGCCGCCGCCACAATGTCGCTTTATTATAAAATAATTTTACATCTCTGCTTCCAATGCGTAAAAACTCATATGTAAATGGGACCCGAGCGTAGTTACCTCCTCGTGGTGGGTCCCGGTAATTGGTATCGTTTTCCAAATAATAATACACCAAGTACTATTTCGAATATTAGTATTATTATTCGAAAACGATATCAAGCTAAAAACTACTTGAATATAGTCTGGTCTTGATCACCCAAAATAGTTTTGGTGATCTAAACTGGACTAATACCCCCCCGCGGGGGCAACGTGGGACATCGTGGGACATCGCAGGACACCGTGGGATGCGAGCGTATTAGCTTTAATTAATCATAAGATAGATACCTATGTTATGTACATTGTAAGCTCATTCTGTACAAAGATACTTATCTATCTTGGAACGACAAATAAAGATCTCGTCTCTCTTGATCCCCTCGCTTACCATACTGGAAAAATTGTTCCCACGATATATCGGTTCGCGATCACTCAGTTCTTTCAAACTGTCGCGTGGCGTACTCGCTCGCGTGTATTTCGGGTGCGTGCGGGTCAATGTGCTCTAGACAACTCTTCGGATTCGTAAGTCGCCCAAGGACAGCTCTGTCTTGGTGACTGCTCAACGTTTGCATCGGATCACGGGAGTTGTCGTCGTGCCGGTGATGCTTGCTGATCTGTTGGGGATTCACTCGTGGATCTGCAGTCCTGTCCGATTGGTACTTGGGTACTCGATCAGAGACCACCAATTTCACGTCCTCCGTAATCCTGTTCGGCCCCGCGGGAGTGGACCCCACTGTTCAGTTGAGGTATTGCCTTCGTAATCCTGTTCAGCGGTCCCTCCCCGTGAGTGGACCCCACTGTTCAGTTGGGGCCTCGTGCCTTGGTAATCCTGTTCAGCGGTCCCTCCCTGTGAGTGGACCCCACTGTTCAGTTGGGGCCTCTTGCCTTCGTAATCCTGTTCAGCGGTCCCTCCCCGGGTTCCACTTGTTCAGTTGGAGTGTGTCAAGTTGCTGGCCTATGTGCTGGATCCACGGCTGAATTACTAGTGGATCACTGGCATCATCTGTCGGCGCCATCGACCGCGACTCGTGTAAGTTTCGAACGGCGAAACAGGAATCGAGTTACGGCCAATTCTTGGGCTTTCCGTTGAACCTCGGGGTTATCTCGCGTACGGGGGTACGTCGCGTAGGTTTGTTAGTTCTTTCGAGAGTTCGCGATCTCGTCCGTTTCGGGACAGTGTCAGTAGCTTCATCTTCTTCTTTTCGTTCCAAGTTAGATAAATGTGTCTTTGATACCGAATGTTGCCAGTAGGGATGCGAATTATTGTATATTTGTACTGATCGATGTAATCGTTGTATGGGAGATAGATGATGCGTTACGTATGCCTTGTTCTACGTTTGTAAAGATTCATGTTAGCGCTGCGTTGGAGATATGTGTTTCGCAGTTAGTCTACGAAACAACTATTTCTTTACGCAGGCCCATGGTCAAGTAGTGTCAAAACTGGACATTCTGCCAATAGGTTGAATGTCGAGATCGATGTGTAGTGTTAAATAACCCATGGGCGGGTCTCGTGCGTAGTCACCTCCTCGTGGTGAGACCTGGTAATTGGCATCGTTTTCCAAAAATTAATCAGTCGATTAATCTTTGGAAAACGATACCAAGCCAAGAACTACGCAACAGTCCAGTTTGGATCACCAAAAGCCCCTAAGATCATTTTGGATGGTCTACACTGGACTGCACTATTAATTTATAACATTTAAGCCATTAATTTAGAATATTTACGTCATGAATTTACAACAATAAGTCACAAATTCATAACATTTAAGCTATTAATTTTTACATTTGTACCATTAATTCCTAACATTCAAACTATTAATTTATAACACTTAAGCTATTATTTTATAACATTTAAGCAAATAATTAACGACGATTAAACTATTAATTTATAACAATTGAAACATTAATTGGCACATTTAAAACATTAATTTATAAGAATCAAACCATTCCTCGAGGAATCAGTAAGTCTCGCGCTAATAGCCCAATACATCGATAGATTTAACGAAGAAATACGTAACCGCGATTACAACCAATTAGATCATATTATTTGCTACATAATTAATAACTGTATCACGTACAGCGATGCAGGCGGTATTGAAGAAATAAAGCCATTTTATGTTACAACTATAACGAGTAAATTTAATCGTTTAACTTGTGAAGAATTAAAAAGGTACCTGACTTCTAAATAAGCATTAAATAAGAATCTTAAATATCGCAAACAGTGACGTAGGTGTTACTCAAGAAAAAAGAACGTTTTATTTTTTAATTAGCACGAGTAAATGAACGAATATCGATAATATAAGATAACGCTTAATATGAATTCTATCTGTCTGATTATTTAATAGCTTAACTTATTTCACAGTAACGTCATCGACTGCCCTTAGGCTCTTTTCCCTTTTTGTCCAAACTAATCGATAGTCGAAAACTAGTATCATGTAGGTGTGAATATAGTCTTAGTTTGTAGAAACTATTAAAATGATAAAAATGGATATCGAATTAAATCGTAAAAGATGCCAATTTACGATAAAAATTAAGAAATCGTTCAATTTGATTTTGTTACAATGGAAAAACCGTCTCCTGCTATGTCAAAAAATCGTTACCGTTTGATTAACAAACCAACGCCTTGTTATGTTATATAAGGAACACGGAAGTCGCGCGCGAGCTCTTTTGTGCCTGAAATTCCGGAGAGTGAACATCGAAGAAGAACATAAATATCAGGTAAGTAAGAAAAAATATCAAACAACAACATTGTAACTAGTAATTTATAACGTCTAAACCATTAATTTACAACACTTAAGCTATTAATTTGTAACATTCAAGCCATTAATTTATAACATTTAAGGAATTAATTTATAACGTCTAAACTATTAATTTATAACATTTATGCTATTAATTTATAACATTTAAGCCATTAATTTCTAACTTTTGAACTGTTATTTTATACATTTTGCCAATAATTTATAACATTTAAACTATTAATTTATATCATCTAAGCCATTAAATTATAACATTTAAGCTATTAATTTACAACATCTAAGCCACTAATTTACAATATTTAAACTATTAATTTATATCATCTAAGCCATTAATTTATAATATTTAAGCCATTAATCTAAAACAATTCCTCCATTAATTCTTAACAACTATACCAATAATTTATAACCATATTCTCCCATTAATTCAAAGTAATTGTGCTCTTAATTTATAACAGTTGTACCATTAATCGGAAGCAACTCTACATTCATTGATTTAAATCAGTACCATCAATGTGAGTGAATTAATGATTTATATTGTATTATTTTATTAACGAAATCCTTCAGGTCCCTGGATTGCTATTTTATTTCTATATAGCATTATTTTTTAATTTTAAATACAGTACTTAATTTCTCATTTCACTATTTTGTATAAAAGCAGTGGTAACGCAGAGTGTAATTTTAAGATGTAATTTTCCATGTCTGCTAAAAACCAAGGAAACAACACCATATTCATGGAATCAAGGAAGCAAGTGTAGTTTAACCGAAGGCAACGACATCTTATCTGTAGCTGCACATGAGTCATAGGACATTTCAAATAGTGTTGTTGTTTTGACTCGGAGTACCAAAACCGTTAGATTACAAGTAATTTAAAAACAAATAAAGTCCGGACAAAACAATGCCGCCGCCACAATGTCGCTTTATTATAAAATAATTTTACATCTCTGCTTCCAATGCGTAAAAACTCATATGTAAATGGGACCCGAGCGTAGTTACCTCCTCGTGGTGGGTCCCGGTAATTGGTATCGTTTTCCAAATAATAATACACCAAGTACTATTTCGAATATTAGTATTATTATTCGAAAACGATATCAAGCTAAAAACTACTTGAATATAGTCTGGTCTTGATCACCCAAAATAGTTTTGGTGATCTAAACTGGACTAATACCCCCCCGCGGGGGCAACGTGGGACATCGTGGGACATCGCAGGACACCGTGGGATGCGAGCGTATTAGCTTTAATTAATCATAAGATAGATACCTATGTTATGTACATTGTAAGCTCATTCTGTACAAAGATACTTATCTATCTTGGAACGACAAATAAAGATCTCGTCTCTCTTGATCCCCTCGCTTACCATACTGGAAAAATTGTTCCCACGATATATCGGTTCGCGATCACTCAGTTCTTTCAAACTGTCGCGTGGCGTACTCGCTCGCGTGTATTTCGGGTGCGTGCGGGTCAATGTGCTCTAGACAACTCTTCGGATTCGTAAGTCGCCCAAGGACAGCTCTGTCTTGGTGACTGCTCAACGTTTGCATCGGATCACGGGAGTTGTCGTCGTGCCGGTGATGCTTGCTGATCTGTTGGGGATTCACTCGTGGATCTGCAGTCCTGTCCGATTGGTACTTGGGTACTCGATCAGAGACCACCAATTTCACGTCCTCCGTAATCCTGTTCGGCCCCGCGGGAGTGGACCCCACTGTTCAGTTGAGGTATTGCCTTCGTAATCCTGTTCAGCGGTCCCTCCCCGTGAGTGGACCCCACTGTTCAGTTGGGGCCTCGTGCCTTGGTAATCCTGTTCAGCGGTCCCTCCCTGTGAGTGGACCCCACTGTTCAGTTGGGGCCTCTTGCCTTCGTAATCCTGTTCAGCGGTCCCTCCCCGGGTTCCACTTGTTCAGTTGGAGTGTGTCAAGTTGCTGGCCTATGTGCTGGATCCACGGCTGAATTACTAGTGGATCACTGGCATCATCTGTCGGCGCCATCGACCGCGACTCGTGTAAGTTTCGAACGGCGAAACAGGAATCGAGTTACGGCCAATTCTTGGGCTTTCCGTTGAACCTCGGGGTTATCTCGCGTACGGGGGTACGTCGCGTAGGTTTGTTAGTTCTTTCGAGAGTTCGCGATCTCGTCCGTTTCGGGACAGTGTCAGTAGCTTCATCTTCTTCTTTTCGTTCCAAGTTAGATAAATGTGTCTTTGATACCGAATGTTGCCAGTAGGGATGCGAATTATTGTATATTTGTACTGATCGATGTAATCGTTGTATGGGAGATAGATGATGCGTTACGTATGCCTTGTTCTACGTTTGTAAAGATTCATGTTAGCGCTGCGTTGGAGATATGTGTTTCGCAGTTAGTCTACGAAACAACTATTTCTTTACGCAGGCCCATGGTCAAGTAGTGTCAAAACTGGACATTCTGCCAATAGGTTGAATGTCGAGATCGATGTGTAGTGTTAAATAACCCATGGGCGGGTCTCGTGCGTAGTCACCTCCTCGTGGTGAGACCTGGTAATTGGCATCGTTTTCCAAAAATTAATCAGTCGATTAATCTTTGGAAAACGATACCAAGCCAAGAACTACGCAACAGTCCAGTTTGGATCACCAAAAGCCCCTAAGATCATTTTGGATGGTCTACACTGGACTGCACTATTAATTTATAACATTTAAGCCATTAATTTAGAATATTTACGTCATGAATTTACAACAATAAGTCACAAATTCATAACATTTAAGCTATTAATTTTTACATTTGTACCATTAATTCCTAACATTCAAACTATTAATTTATAACACTTAAGCTATTATTTTATAACATTTAAGCAAATAATTAACGACGATTAAACTATTAATTTATAACAATTGAAACATTAATTGGCACATTTAAAACATTAATTTATAAGAATCAAACCATTCCTCGAGGAATCAGTAAGTCTCGCGCTAATAGCCCAATACATCGATAGATTTAACGAAGAAATACGTAACCGCGATTACAACCAATTAGATCATATTATTTGCTACATAATTAATAACTGTATCACGTACAGCGATGCAGGCGGTATTGAAGAAATAAAGCCATTTTATGTTACAACTATAACGAGTAAATTTAATCGTTTAACTTGTGAAGAATTAAAAAGGTACCTGACTTCTAAATAAGCATTAAATAAGAATCTTAAATATCGCAAACAGTGACGTAGGTGTTACTCAAGAAAAAAGAACGTTTTATTTTTTAATTAGCACGAGTAAATGAACGAATATCGATAATATAAGATAACGCTTAATATGAATTCTATCTGTCTGATTATTTAATAGCTTAACTTATTTCACAGTAACGTCATCGACTGCCCTTAGGCTCTTTTCCCTTTTTGTCCAAACTAATCGATAGTCGAAAACTAGTATCATGTAGGTGTGAATATAGTCTTAGTTTGTAGAAACTATTAAAATGATAAAAATGGATATCGAATTAAATCGTAAAAGATGCCAATTTACGATAAAAATTAAGAAATCGTTCAATTTGATTTTGTTACAATGGAAAAACCGTCTCCTGCTATGTCAAAAAATCGTTACCGTTTGATTAACAAACCAACGCCTTGTTATGTTATATAAGGAACACGGAAGTCGCGCGCGAGCTCTTTTGTGCCTGAAATTCCGGAGAGTGAACATCGAAGAAGAACATAAATATCAGGTAAGTAAGAAAAAATATCAAACAACAACATTGTAACTAGTAATTTATAACGTCTAAACCATTAATTTACAACACTTAAGCTATTAATTTGTAACATTCAAGCCATTAATTTATAACATTTAAGGAATTAATTTATAACGTCTAAACTATTAATTTATAACATTTATGCTATTAATTTATAACATTTAAGCCATTAATTTCTAACTTTTGAACTGTTATTTTATACATTTTGCCAATAATTTATAACATTTAAACTATTAATTTATATCATCTAAGCCATTAAATTATAACATTTAAGCTATTAATTTACAACATCTAAGCCACTAATTTACAATATTTAAACTATTAATTTATATCATCTAAGCCATTAATTTATAATATTTAAGCCATTAATCTAAAACAATTCCTCCATTAATTCTTAACAACTATACCAATAATTTATAACCATATTCTCCCATTAATTCAAAGTAATTGTGCTCTTAATTTATAACAGTTGTACCATTAATCGGAAGCAACTCTACATTCATTGATTTAAATCAGTACCATCAATGTGAGTGAATTAATGATTTATATTGTATTATTTTATTAACGAAATCCTTCAGGTCCCTGGATTGCTATTTTATTTCTATATAGCATTATTTTTTAATTTTAAATACAGTACTTAATTTCTCATTTCACTATTTTGTATAAAAGCAGTGGTAACGCAGAGTGTAATTTTAAGATGTAATTTTCCATGTCTGCTAAAAACCAAGGAAACAACACCATATTCATGGAATCAAGGAAGCAAGTGTAGTTTAACCGAAGGCAACGACATCTTATCTGTAGCTGCACATGAGTCATAGGACATTTCAAATAGTGTTGTTGTTTTGACTCGGAGTACCAAAACCGTTAGATTACAAGTAATTTAAAAACAAATAAAGTCCGGACAAAACAATGCCGCCGCCACAATGTCGCTTTATTATAAAATAATTTTACATCTCTGCTTCCAATGCGTAAAAACTCATATGTAAATGGGACCCGAGCGTAGTTACCTCCTCGTGGTGGGTCCCGGTAATTGGTATCGTTTTCCAAATAATAATACACCAAGTACTATTTCGAATATTAGTATTATTATTCGAAAACGATATCAAGCTAAAAACTACTTGAATATAGTCTGGTCTTGATCACCCAAAATAGTTTTGGTGATCTAAACTGGACTAATACCCCCCCGCGGGGGCAACGTGGGACATCGTGGGACATCGCAGGACACCGTGGGATGCGAGCGTATTAGCTTTAATTAATCATAAGATAGATACCTATGTTATGTACATTGTAAGCTCATTCTGTACAAAGATACTTATCTATCTTGGAACGACAAATAAAGATCTCGTCTCTCTTGATCCCCTCGCTTACCATACTGGAAAAATTGTTCCCACGATATATCGGTTCGCGATCACTCAGTTCTTTCAAACTGTCGCGTGGCGTACTCGCTCGCGTGTATTTCGGGTGCGTGCGGGTCAATGTGCTCTAGACAACTCTTCGGATTCGTAAGTCGCCCAAGGACAGCTCTGTCTTGGTGACTGCTCAACGTTTGCATCGGATCACGGGAGTTGTCGTCGTGCCGGTGATGCTTGCTGATCTGTTGGGGATTCACTCGTGGATCTGCAGTCCTGTCCGATTGGTACTTGGGTACTCGATCAGAGACCAGCAATTTCACGTCCTCCGTAATCCTGTTCGGCCCCGCGGGAGTGGACCCCACTGTTCAGTTGAGGTATTGCCTTCGTAATCCTGTTCAGCGGTCCCTCCCCGTGAGTGGACCCCACTGTTCAGTTGGGGCCTCGTGCCTTGGTAATCCTGTTCAGCGGTCCCTCCCTGTGAGTGGACCCCACTGTTCAGTTGGGGCCTCTTGCCTTCGTAATCCTGTTCAGCGGTCCCTCCCCGGGTTCCACTTGTTCAGTTGGAGTGTGTCAAGTTGCTGGCCTATGTGCTGGATCCACGGCTGAATTACTAGTGGATCACTGGCATCATCTGTCGGCGCCATCGACCGCGACTCGTGTAAGTTTCGAACGGCGAAACAGGAATCGAGTTACGGCCAATTCTTGGGCTTTCCGTTGAACCTCGGGGTTATCTCGCGTACGGGGGTACGTCGCGTAGGTTTGTTAGTTCTTTCGAGAGTTCGCGATCTCGTCCGTTTCGGGACAGTGTCAGTAGCTTCATCTTCTTCTTTTCGTTCCAAGTTAGATAAATGTGTCTTTGATACCGAATGTTGCCAGTAGGGATGCGAATTATTGTATATTTGTACTGATCGATGTAATCGTTGTATGGGAGATAGATGATGCGTTACGTATGCCTTGTTCTACGTTTGTAAAGATTCATGTTAGCGCTGCGTTGGAGATATGTGTTTCGCAGTTAGTCTACGAAACAACTATTTCTTTACGCAGGCCCATGGTCAAGTAGTGTCAAAACTGGACATTCTGCCAATAGGTTGAATGTCGAGATCGATGTGTAGTGTTATATAACCCATGGGCGGGTCTCGTGCGTAGTCACCTCCTCGTGGTGAGACCTGGTAATTGGCATCGTTTTCCAAAAATTAATCAGTCGATTAATCTTTGGAAAACGATACCAAGAAAAGAACTACGCAACAGTCCAGTTTGGATCACCAAAAGCCCCTAAGATCATTTTGGATGGTCTACACTGGACTGCACTATTAATTTATAACATTTAAGCCATTAATTTAGAATATTTACGTCATGAATTTACAACAATAAGTCACAAATTCATAACATTTAAGCTATTAATTTTTACATTTGTACCATTAATTCCTAACATTCAAACTATTAATTTATAACACTTAAGCTATTATTTTATAACATTTAAGCAAATAATTAACGACGATTAAACTATTAATTTATAACAATTGAAACATTAATTGGCACATTTGAAACATTAATTTATAAGAATCAAACCATTCCTCGAGGAATCAGTAAGTCTCGCGCTAATAGCCCAATACATCGATAGATTTAACGAAGAAATACGTAACCGCGATTACAACCAATTAGATCATATTATTTGCTACATAATTAATAACTGTATCACGTACAGCGATGCAGGCGGTATTGAAGAAATAAAGCCATTTTATGTTACAACTATAACGAGTAAATTTAATCGTTTAACTTGTGAAGAATTAAAAAGGTACCTGACTTCTAAATAAGCATTAAATAAGAATCTTAAATATCGCAAACAGTGACGTAGGTGTTACTCAAGAAAAAAGAACGTTTTATTTTTTAATTAGCACGAGTAAATGAACGAATATCGATAATATAAGATAACCCTTAATATGAATTCTATCTGTCTGATTATTTAATAGCTTAACTTATTTCACAGTAACGTCATCGACTGCCCTTAGGCTCTTTTCCCTTTTCGTCCAAACTAATCGATAGTCGAAAACTAGTATCATGTAGGTGTGAATATAGTCTTAGTTTGTAGAAACTATTAAAATGATAAAAATGGATATCGAATTAAATCGTAAAAGATGCCAATTTACGATAAAAATTAAGAAATCGTTCAATTTGATTTTGTTACAATGGAAAAACCGTCTCCTGCTATGTCAAAAAATAGTTACCGTTTGATTAACAAACCAACGCCTTGTTATGTTATATAAGGAACACGGAAGTCGCGCGCGAGCTCTTTTGTGCCTGAAATTCCGGAGAGTGAACATCGAAGAAGAACATAAATATCAGGTAAGTAAGAAAAAATATCAAACAACAACATTGTAACTAGTAATTTATAACGTCTAAACCATTAATTTACAACACTTAAGCTATTAATTTATAACATTCAAGCCATTAATTTATAACATTTAAGGAATTAATTTATAACGTCTAAACTATTAATTTATAACATTTATGCTATTAATTTATAACATTTAAGCCATTAATTTCTAACTTTTGAACTGTTATTTTATACATTTAGCCATTAATTTATAACATTTAAACTATTAATTTATATCATCTAAGCCATTAAATTATAACATTCAAGCTATTAATTTGTAACATTTAAACTGTTAATTTATAACATTTAAACCATTAATTTACAGCATTTAATGTGTTATTTTATACATTTAAGCCATTAATTTATAACATTTAAGCTATTAATTTATAACATTTAAGCCATTAATTTCTAACTTTTGAACTGTTATTTTATACATTTTGCCAATAATTTCTAACATTTAAACTATTAATTTATATCATCTAAGCCATTAAATTATAACATTTAAGCTATTAATTTACAACATCTAAGCCACTAATTTACAATATTTAAACTATTAATTTATATCATCTAAGCCATTAATTTATAATATTTAAGCCATTAATCTAAAACAAATCCTCCATTAATTCTTAACAACTATACCAATCATTTATAACCATATTCTCCCATTAATTCAAAGTAATTGTGCTCTTAATTTTTAACAGTTGTACCATTAATCGGAAGCAACTCTACATTCATTGATTTAAATCAGTACCATCAATGTAAGTGAATTAATGATTTATATTGTATTATTTTATTAACGAAATCTTTCAGGTCCCTGGATTGCTATTTTATTTCTATATAGCATTATTTTTTAATTTTAAATACAGTACTTAATTTCTCATTTCACTATTTTGTATAAAAGCAGTGGTAACGCAGAGTGTAATTTTATGATGTAATTTTCCATGTCTGCTAAAAACCAAGGAAACAACACCATATTCATGGAATCAAGGAAGCAAGTGTAGTTTAACCGAAGGCAACGACATCTTATCTGTAGCTGCACATGAGTCATAGGACATTTCAAATAGTGTTGTTGTTTTGCCTCGGAGTACCAAAACCGTTAGAATACAAGTAATTTAAAAACAAATAAACTCCGGACAAAACAATGCCGCCGCTACAATGTCGCTTTATTATAAAATAATTTTACATCTCTGCTTCCAATGCGTAAAAACTCATATGTAAATGGGACTCGAGCGTAGTTACCTCCTCGTGGTGGGTCCCGGTAATTGGTATCGTTTTCCAAATAATAATACACCAAGTACTATTTCGAATATTAGTATTATTATTCGAAAACGATATCAAGCTAAAAACTACTTGAATATAGTCTGGTCTTGATCACCCAAAATAGTTTTGGTGATCTAAACTGGACTAATACCCCCCCGCGGGGTCAACGTGGGACATCGTGGGACATCGCAGGACACCGTGGGATGCGAGCGTATTAGCTTTAATTAATCATAAGATAGATACCTATGTTATGTACATTGTAAGCTCATTCTGTACAAAGATACTTATCTATCTTGGAACGACAAATAAAGATCTCGTCTCTCTTGATCCCCTCGCTTACCATACTGGAAAAATTGTTCCCACGATATATCGGTTCGCGATCACTCAGTTCTTTCAAACTGTCGCGTGGCGTACTCGCTCGCGTGTATTTCGGGTGCGTGCGGGTCAATGTGCTCTAGACAACTCTTCGGATTCGTAAGTCGCCCAAGGACAGCTCTGTCTTGGTGACTGCTCAACGTTTGCATCGGATCACGGGAGTTGTCGTCGTGCCGGTGATGCTTGCTGATCTGTTGGGGATTCACTCGTGGATCTGCAGTCCTGTCCGATTGGTACTTGGGTACTCGATCAGAGACCACCAATTTCACGTCCTCCGTAATCCTGTTCGGCCCCGCGGGAGTGGACCCCACTGTTCAGTTGAGGTATTGCCTTCGTAATCCTGTTCAGCGGTCCCTCCCCGTGAGTGGACCCCACTGTTCAGTTGGGGCCTCGTGCCTTGGTAATCCTGTTCAGCGGTCCCTCCCTGTGAGTGGACCCCACTGTTCAGTTGGGGCCTCTTGCCTTCGTAATCCTGTTCAGCGGTCCCTCCCCGGGTTCCACTTGTTCAGTTGGAGTGTGTCAAGTTGCTGGCCTATGTGCTGGATCCACGGCTGAATTACTAGTGGATCACTGGCATCATCTGTCGGCGCCATCGACCGCGACTCGTGTAAGTTTCGAACGGCGAAACAGGAATCGAGTTACGGCCAATTCTTGGGCTTTCCGTTGAACCTCGGGGTTATCTCGTGTACGGGGGTACGTCGCGTAGGTTTGTTAGTTCTTTCGAGAGATCGCGATCTCGTCCGTTTCGGGACAGTGTCAGTAGCTTCATCTTCTTCTTTTCGTTCCAAGTTAGATAAATGTGTCTTTGATACCGAATGTTGCCAGTAGGGATGCGAATTATTGTATATTTGTACTGATCGATGTAATCGTTGTGTGGGAGATAGATGATGCGTTACGTATGCCTTGTTCTACGTTTGTAAAGATTCATGTTCGCGCTGCGTTGGAGATATGTGTTTCGCAGTTAGACTACGAAACAACTATTTCTTTACGCAGGCCCATGGTCAAGTAGTGTCAAAACTGGACATTCTGCCAATAGGTTGAATGTCGAGATCGATGTGTAGTGTTAAATAACCCATGGGCGGGTCTCGTGCGTAGTCAGCTCCTCGTTGTGAGACCTGGTAATTGGCATCGTTTTCCAAAAATTAATCAGTCGATTAATCTTTGGAAAACGATACCAAGCCAAGAAGTACGCAACAGTCCAGTTTGGATCACTAAAAGCCCTTAAGATCATTTTGGATGATCTACACTGGACTGCACTATTAATTTATAACATTTAAGCCATTAATATACAACATTTACGTCATGAATTTACAACAATAAGTCACAAATTCATAACATTTAAGCTATTAATTTTTACATTTATACCATTAATTCCTAACACTCAAACTATTAATTTATAACACTTAAGCTATTAATTTATAACATTTAAGCAAATAATTAACGACGATTAAACTATTAATTTATAACAATTGAAACATTAATTGGCACATTTAAAACATTAATTTATAAGAATCAAACCATTCCTCGAGGAATCAGTTCTTTTGTGCCTGAAATTCCGGAGAGTGAACATCGAAGAAGAACATAAATATCAGGTAAGTAAGAAAAAATATCAAACAACAACATTGTAACTAGTAATTTATAATGTCTAAACCATTAATTTACAACACTTAAGCTATTAATTTATAACATTCAAGCCATTAATTTATAACATTTAAGGAATTAATTTATAACGTCTAAACTATTAATTTATAACATATATGCTATTAATTTATAACATTTAAGCCATTAATTTCTAACTTTTGAACTGTTATTTTATACATTTAGCCATTAATTTATAACATTTAAACTATTAATTTATATCATCTAAGCCATTAAATTATAACATTCAAGCTATTAATTTATAACATTTAAACTGTTAATTTATAACATTTAAACCATTAATTTACAGCATTTAAAGTGTTATTTTATACATTGAAGCCATTAATTTATAACATTTAAGCAATTAATTTATAACACTTAAACTATTAACTTCTAACATTTAAGCCATTAATTTCTAACGTTTAAGCAATTAATTGACAACATCTGAGCCACTAATTTACAACATTTAAACTGTTGTTTTATACATTTAAGCTATTATTTTATAACATTTAAGCTATTAATTAACAACATCTAAGCCATTAATTTACAACATTTAAAGTGTTATTTTATACATTTAAGCTATTAATTTATAACATTTAAGCTATTAATTTATAACATTTAAGCCATTAATTTCTAACTTTTGAACTGTTATTTTATACATTTAGCCATTAATTTATAACATTTAAACTATTAATTTATATCATCTAAGCCATTAAATTATAACATTTAAGCTATTAATTTACAACATCCGTTAATTCGGCCAATCGCGGGGAGACGCAATCGCGAGGAGAGACGTCAACGGGAGTCGTAAATTCCTGTTACGATTATATTAATCGACACCACGAGTTGATCGATCCCCTGATTTCCGTTAAGATAATAGGGGTGATTAAGTTTATATAACACTGTGATTCACAGAATTATAAAATATATATTTCCAACACTTAGACTACACTGTTGAGTAGATACAAATCGTCGATAACCACTTGTCGCACGAATATGAGATAGATATGACTAATAGAGCAAGGTTCGTACAATCGAATTTCGTATATTAGTGGACGTAGCACTAGAGGATACTTGATAGACACTAGATTTTGATGCTAGACTTCGACGTTGTAGTATGTAGGAGAAGAATACGACTTGACTCTCCTATGGTCGTGGGAGAAGTGATGAGTAGGAAGCCTCCGACCAACGTGGTTCGTGAGTGACCTCTCTAAAAACCAGATGTGCGTCGAAAATATTTTTAGCCTCAAAAATCTTTCAGGACGACGGATTGAATGAAGATACATGTACACAATGAAAGAGAAAGTTATGGTTGGTCCTCAGGTTTATTGAGGGTCGAAATGACGTTACGCAGGCCATCGGCTGCCCGGTCGCGAGAGCTGCAGCGCAGATGTTTTAGGCGACGTAACAACATCTAAGCCACTAATTTAAAATATTTAAACTATTAATTTATATCATCTAAGCCATTAATTTATAATATTTAAGCCATTAATCTAAAACAATTCCTTCATTAATTCTTAACAACTATACCAATAATTTATAACCATATTCTCCCATTAATTCAAAGTAATTGTGCTCTTAATTTATAACAGTTGTACCATTAATCGGAAGCAACTCTACATTCATTGATGTAAATCAGTACCATCAATGTGAGTGAATTAATGATTTATATTGTATTATTTTATTAACGAAATCTTTCAGGTCCCTGGATTGCTATTTTATTTCTATATAGCATTATTTTTTAATTTTAAATACAGTACTTAATTTCTCATTTCACTATTTTGTATAAAAGCAGTGGTAGCGCAGAGTGTAATTTTAAGATGTAATTTTCCATGTCTGCTAAAAACCAAGGAAACAACACCATATTCATGGAATCAAGGAAGCAAGTGTAGTTTAACCGAAGGCAACGACATCTTATCTGTAGCTGCACATGAGTCATAGGACATTTCAAATAGTGTTGTTGGTTTGCCTCGGAGTACCAAAACCGTTAGATTACAAGTAATTTAAAAATTACTAAGAATTACTAGTGGATCACTGGCATCATCTGTCGGCGCCATCGACCGCGACTCGTGTAAGTTTCGAACGGCGAAACAGGAATCGAGTTACGGCCAATTCTTGGGCTTTCCGTTGAACCTCGGGGTTATCTCGTGTACGGGGGTACGTCGCGTAGGTTTGTTAGTTCTTTCGAGAGATCGCGATCTCGTCCGTTTCGGGACAGTGTCAGTAGCTTCATCTTCTTCTTTTCGCTCCAAGTTAGATAAATGTGTCTTTGATACCGAATGTTGCCAGTAGTAATGCGAATTATTGTATATTTGTACTGATCGATGTAATCGTTGTGTGGGAGATAGATGATGCGTTACGTATGCCTTGTTCTACGTTTGTAAAGATTCATGTTAGCGCTGCGTTGGAGATATGTGTTTCGCAGATAGACTACGAAACAACTATTTCTTTACGCAGGCCCATGGTCAAGTAGTGTCAAAACTGGACATTCTGCCAATAGGTTGAATGTCGAGATCGATGTGTAGTGTTAAATAACCCATGGGCGGGTCTCGTGCGTAGTCACCTCCTCGAGGTGAGACCTGGTAATTGGCATCGTTTTCCAAAAATTAATCAGTCGATTAATCTTTGGAAAACGATACCAAGCCAAGAACTACGCAACAGTCCAGTTTGGATCACCAAAAGCACCTAAGATCATTTTGGATGATCTACACTGGACTGCACTATTAATTTATAACATTTAAGCCATTAATTTACAACATTTACGTCATGAATTTACAACGATAAGTCACAAATTCATAACATTTAAGCTATTAATTTTTACATTTATACCATTAATTCATAACGTTCAAACTATTAATTTATAACACTTAAGCTATTAATTTATAACATTTAAGCAAATAATTAACAACGATTAAACTATTATTTTATAACAATTGAAACAATAATTGGCACATTTAAAACATTAATTTATAAGAATCAAACCATTCCTCGAGGAATCAGTAAGTCTCGCGCTAATAGCCCAATACATCGATAGATTTAACGAAGAAATACGTAACCGCGATTACAACCAATTAGATCATATTATTTGCTACATAATTAATAACTGTATCACGTACAGCGATGCAGGCGGTATTGAAGAAATAAAGCCATTTTATGTTACAACTATAACGAGTAAATTTAATCGTTTAACTTGTGAAGAATTAAAAAGGTACCTGACTTCTAAATAAGCATTAAATAAGAATCTTAAATATCGCAAACAGTGATGTAGGTGTTACTCAAGAAAAAAGAACGTTTTATTTTTTAATTAGCACGAGTAAATGAACGAATATCGATAATATAAGATAACGCTTAATATGAATTCTATCTGTCAGATTATTTAATAGCTTAACTTATTTCACAGTAACGTCATCGACTGCACTTAGACTCTTTTCCCTTTTTGTCCAAACTAATCGATAGTCGAAAACTAGTATCATGTAGGTGTGAATATAGTCTTAGTTTGTAGAAACTATTAAAATGATAAAAATGGATATCATATTAAATCGTAAAAGATGCCAATTTACGATAAAAATTAAGAAATCGTTCAATTTGATTTTGTTACAATGGAAAAACCGTCTCCTGCTATGTCAAAAAATCGTTACCGTTTGATTAACAAACCGACGCCTTGTTATGTTATATAAGGAACACGGAAGTTGCGCGCGAGCTCTTTTGTGCCTGAAATTCCGGAGAGTGAACATCGAAGAAGAACATAAATATCAGGTAAGTAAGAAAAAATATCAAACAACAACATTGTAACTAGTAATTTATAACGTCTAAACCATTAATTTACAACACTTAAGCTATTAATTTATAACATTCAAGCCATTAATTTATAACATTTAAGGAATTAATTTATAACGTCTAAACTATTAATTTATAACATTTATGCTATTAATTTCTAACATTTAAGCCATTAATTTCTAACTTTTGAACTGTTATTTTATACATTTAGCCATTAATTTATAACATTTAAACTATTAACTTATATCATCTAAGCCATTAAATTATAACATTCAAGCTATTAATTTATAACATTTAAACTGTTAATTTATAACATTTAAACCATTAATTTACAGCATTTAAAGTGTTATATTATACATTTAAGCCATTAATTTATAACATTTAAGCTATTAATTTATAACATTTAAGCCATTAATTTCTAACTTTTGAACTGTTATTTTATACATTTTGCCAATAATTTATAACATTTAAACTATTAATTTATATCATCTAAGCCATTAAATTATAACATTTACGCTATTAATTTACAACATCTAATTCACTAATTTACAATATTTAAACTATTAATTTATATCATCTAAGCCATTAATTTATAATATTTAAGCCATTAATCTAAAACAATTCCTCCATTAATTCTTAACAACTATACCAATTATTTATAATCATATTCTCCCATTAATTCAAAGTATTTGTGCTCTTAATTTATAACAGTTGTACCATTAATCGGAAGCAACTCTACATTCATTGATTTAAATCAGTACCATCAATGTGAGTGAATTAATGATTTATATTGTATTATTTTATTAACGAAATCTTTCAGGTCCCTGGATTGCTATTTTATTTCTATATAGCATTATTTTTTAATTTTAAATACAGTACTTAATTTCTCATTTCACTATTTTGTATAAAAGCAGTGGTAACGCAGAGTGTAATTTTAAGATGTAATTTTCCATGTCTGCTAAAAACCAAGGAAACAACACCATATTCATGGAATCAAGGAAGCAAGTGTAGTTTAACCGAAAGCAACGACAACTTTTCTGTAGCTGCACATGAGTCATAGGACATTTCAAATAGTGTTGTTGTTTTGCCTCGGAGTACCAAAACCGTTAGATTACAAGTAATTTAAAAACAAATAAACTCCGGACAAAACAATGCCGCCGCTACAATGTCGCTTTATTATAAAATAATTTTACATCTCTGCTTCCAATGCGTAAAAACTCATATGTAAATGGGACCCGAGCGTAGTTACCTCCTCGTGGTGGGTCCCGGTAATTGGTATCGTTTTCCAAATAATAATACACCAAGTACTATTTCGAATATTAGTATTATTATTCGAAAACGATATCAAGCTAAAAACTACTTGAATATAGTCTGGTCTTGATCACCCAAAATAGTTTTGGTGATCTAAACTGGACTAATACCCCCCCGCGGGGGCAACGTGGGACATCGTGGGACATCGCAGGACACCGTGGGATGCGAGCGTATTAGCTTTAATTAATCATAAGATAGATACCTATGTTATGTACATTGTAAGCTCATTCTGTACAAAGATACATATCTATCTTGGAACGACAAATAAAGATCTCGTCTCTCTTGATCCCCTCGCTTACCATACTGGAAAAATTGTTCCCACGATATATCGGTTCGCGATCAGTCAGTTCTTTCAAACTGTCGCGTGGCGTACTCGCTCGCGTGTATTTCGGGTGCGTGCGGGTCAATGTGCTCTAGACAACTCTTCGGATTCGTAAGTCGCCCAAGGACAGCTCTGTCTTGGTGACTGCTCAACGTTTGCATCGGATCACGGGAGTTGTCGTCGTGCCGGTGATGCTTGCTAATCTGTTGGGGATTCACTCGTGGATCTGCAGTCCTGTCCGATTGGTACTTGGGTACTCGATCAGAGACCACCAATTTCACGTCCTCCGTAATCCTGTTCGGCCCCGCGGGAGTGGACCCCACTGTTCAGTTGAGGTATTGCCTTCGTAATCCTGTTCAGCGGTCCCTCCCCGTGAGTGGACCCCACTGTTTAGTTGGGGACTCGTGCCTTGGTAATCCTGTTCAGCGGTCCCTCCCTGTGAGTGGACCCCACTGTTCAGTTGGGGCCTCTTGCCTTCGTAATCCTGTTCAGCGGTCCCTCCCCGGGTTCCACTTGTTCAGTTGGAGTGTGTCAAATTGCTGGCCTATGTGCTGGATCCACGGCTGAATTACTAGTGGATCACTGGCATCATCTGCCGGCGCCATCGACCGCGACTCGTGTAAGTTTCGAACGGCGAAACAGGAATCGGGTTACGGCCAATTCTTGGGCTTTCCGTTGAACCTCGGGGTTATCTCGTGTACGGGGGTACGTCGCGTAGGTTTGTTAGTTCTTTCGAGAGATCGCGATCTCGTCCGTTTCGGGACAGTGTCAGTAGCTTCATCTTCTTCTTTTCGTTCCAAGTTAGATAAATGTGTCTTTGATACCGAATGTTGCCAGTAGGGATGCGAATTATTGTATATTTGTACTGATCGATGTAATCGTTGTGTGGGAGATAGATGATGCGTTACGTATGCCTTGTTCTACGTTTGTAAAGATTCATGTTAGCGCTGCGTTGGAGATATGTGTTTCGCAGTTAGACTACGAAACAACTATTTCTTTACGCAGGCCCATGGTCAAGTAGTTTCAAAACTGGACATTCTGCCAATAGGTTGAATGTCGAGATCGATGTGTAGTGTTAAATAACCCATGGGCGGGTCTCGTGCGTAGTCACCTCCTCGTGGTGAGACCTGGTATTTGGCATCGTTTTCCAAAAATTAATCAGTCGATTAATCTTTGGAAAACGATACCAAGCCAAGAACTACGCAACAGTCCAGTTTGGATCAACAAAAGCCGCTAAGATCATTTTGGATGATCTACACTGGACTGCACTATTAATTTATAACATTTAAGCCATTAATTTACAATATTTACGTCATGAATTTACAACAATAAGTCACAAATTCATAACATTTAAGCTATTAATTTTTACATTTATACCATTAATTCCTAACACTCAAACTATTAATTTATAACACTTAAGCTATTAATTTATAACATTTAAGCAAATAATTAACAACGATTAAACCATTAATTTATAACAATTGAAACAATAATTGGCACATTTAAAACATTAATTTATAAGAATCAAACCATTCCTCGAGGAATCAGTAAGTCTCGCGCTAATAGCCCAATACATCGATAGATTTAACGAAGAAATACATAACCGCGATTACAACCAATTAGATCATATTATTTGCTACATAATTAATAACTGTATCACGTACAGCGATGCAGGCGGTATTGAAGAAATAAAGCCATTTTATGTTACAACTATAACGAGTAAATTTAATCGTTTAACTTGTGAAGAATTAAAAAGGTACCTGACTTCTAAATAAGCATTAAATAAGAATCTTAAATATCGCAAACAGTGATGTAGGTGTTACTCAAGAAAAAAGAACGTTTTATTTTTTAATTAGCACGAGTAAATGAACTAATATCGGTAATATAATATAACGCTTAATATGAATTTTATCTGTCTGATTATTTAATAGCTTAACTTATTTCACAGTAACGTCATCGACTGCACTTAGGCTCTTTTCCCTTTTTGTCCGAACTAATCGATAGTCGAAAACTAGTATCATGTAGGTGTGAGTATAGTCTTAGTTTGTAGAAACTATTAAAATGATAAAAATGGATATCGTATTAAATCGTAAAAGATGCCAATTTACGATAAAAATTAAGAAATCGTTCAATTTGATTTTGTTACAATGGAAAAACCGTCTCCTGCTATGTCAAAAAATCGTTACCGTTTGATTAACAAACCGACGCCTTGTTAAGTCATATAAGGAACACGGAAGTCGCGCGCGAGCTCTTTTGTGCCTGAAATTCCGGAGAGTGAACATCGAAGAAGAACATAAATATCAGGTAAGTAAGAAAAAATATCAAACAACAACATTGTAACTAGTAATTTATAACGTCTAAACTATTAATTAATAACATTTATGCTATTAATTTATAACATTTAAGCCATTAATTTCTAACATTTGAACTGTTATTTTATACATTTAGCCATTAATTTATAACATTTAAACTATTAATTTATATCATTTAAGCCATTAAATTATAACATTCAAGCTATTAATTTATAACATTTAAACTGTTAATTTATAACATTTAAACCATTAATTTACAGCATTTAAAGTGTTATTTTATACATTTAAGCCATTAATTTATAACATTTAAGCAATTAATTTATAACATTTAAACTATTAATTTCTAAAATTTAAGCCATTAATTTCTAACATTTAAGAAATTAATTGACAACATCTGAGCCACTAATTTACACCATTTAAACTGTTGTTTTATACATTTAAGCTATTATTTTATAACATTTAAGCTATTAATTAACAACATCTAAGCCATTAATTTACAACATTTAAAGTGTTATTTTATACATTTAATCTATTAATTTATAACATTTAAGCTATTAATTTATAACATTTAAGCCATTAATTTCTAACTTTTGAACTGTTATTTTATACATTTAACTATTAATTTATAACATTTAAACTATTAATTTATATCATCTAAGCCATTAAATTATAACATTTAAGCTATTAATTTACAACATCTAAGCCACTAATTTAAAATATTTAAACTATTAATTTATATCATCTAAGCCATTAATTTATAATATTTAAGCCATTAATCTAAAACAATTCCTCCATTAATTCTTAACAACCATACCAATAATTAATAACCATATTCTCCCATTAATTCAATGTAATTGTGCTCTTCATTTATAACAGTTGTGCCATTAATCGGAAGCAACTCTACATTCATTGATTTAAATCAGTACCATCAATGTGAGTGAATTAATGATTTATATTGTATTATTTTATTAACGAAATCCTTCAGGTCCCTGGATTGCTATTTTATTTCTATATTGCATTATTTTTTAATTTTAAATACAGTACTTAATTTCTCATTTCACTATTTTGTATAAAAGCAGTGGTAACGCAGAGTGTTATTTTAAGATGTAATTTTCCATGTCTGCTAAAAACCAAGGAAACAACACCATATTCATGGAATCAAGGAAGCAAGTGTAGTTTAACCGAAGGCAACGACATCTTATCTGTAGCTGCACATGAGTCATAGGACATTTCAAATATTGTTGTTGTTTTGCCTCGGAGTACCAAAACCGTTAGATTACAAGTAATTTAAAAACAAATAAACTCCGGACAAAACAATGCCGCAGCTACAATGTCGCTTTATTATAAAATAATTTTACATCTCTGCTTCCAATGCGTAAAAACTCATATGTAAATGGGACCCGAGCGTAGTTACCTCCTCGTGGTGGGTCCCGGTAATTGGTATCGTTTTCCAAATAATAATGCGCCAAGTACTATTTCGAATATTAGTATTATTATTCGAAAACGATATCAAGCTAAAAACTACTTTGAATGAACCTAACCCAAAATAGTTTTGGTGATCTAAACTGGACTAATACCACCCCCCCCCCCGCGGGGGCAACGTGGGACATCGTGGGACATCGCAGGACACCGTGGGATGCGAGCGTATTAGCTTTAATTAATCATAAGATAGATACCTATGTTATGTACATTGTAAGCTCATTCTGTACAAAGATACTTATCTATCTTGGAACGACAAATAAAGATCTCGTCTCTCTTGATCCCCTCGCTTACCATACTGGAAAAATTGTTCCCACGATATATCGGTTCGCGATCAGTCAGTTCTTTCAAACTGTCGCGTGGCGTACTCGCTCGCGTGTATTTCGGGTGCGTGCGGGTCAATGTGCTCTAGACAACTCTTCGGATTCGTAAGTCGCCCAAGGACAGCTCTGTCTTGGTGACTGCTCAACGTTTGCATCGGATCACGGGAGTTGTCGTCGTGCCGGTGATGCTTGCTAATCTGTTGGGGATTCACTCGTGGATCTGCAGTCCTGTCCGATTGGTACTTGGGTACTCGATCAGAGACCACCAATTTCACGTCCTCCGTAATCCTGTTCGGCCCCGCGGGAGTGGACCCCACTGTTCAGTTGAGGTATTGCCTTCGTAATCCTGTTCAGCGGTCCCTCCCCGTGAGTGGACCCCACTGTTTAGTTGGGGCCTCGTGCCTTGGTAATCCTGTTCAGCGGTCCCTCCCTGTGAGTGGACCCCACTGTTCAGTTGGGGCCTCTTGCCTTCGTAATCCTGTTCAGCGGTCCCTCCCCGGGTTCCACTTGTTCAGTTGGAGTGTGTCAAATTGCTGGCCTATGTGCTGGATCCACGGCTGAATTACTAGTGGATCACTGGCATCATCTGCCGGCGCCATCGACCGCGACTCGTGTAAGTTTCGAACGGCGAAACAGGAATCGGGTTACGGCCAATTCTTGGGCTTTCCGTTGAACCTCGGGGTTATCTCGTGTACGGGGGTACGTCGCGTAGGTTTGTTAGTTCTTTCGAGAGATCGCGATCTCGTCCGTTTCGGGACAGTGTCAGTAGCTTCATCTTCTTCTTTTCGTTCCAAGTTAGATAAATGTGTCTTTGATACCGAATGTTGCCAGTAGGGATGCGAATTATTGTATATTTGTACTGATCGATGTAATCGTTGTGTGGGAGATAGATGATGCGTTACGTATGCCTTGTTCTACGTTTGTAAAGATTCATGTTCGCGCTGCGTTGGAGATATGTGTTTCGCAGTTAGACTACGAAACAGCTATTTCTATACGCAGGCCCATGGTCAAGTAGTGTCAAAACTGGACATTCTGCCAATAGGTTGAATGTCGAGATCGATGTGTAGTGTTAAATAACCCATGGGCGGGTCTCGTGCGTAGTCACCTCCTCGTGGTGAGACCTGGTAATTGGCATCGTTTTCCAAAAACTAATCAGTCGATTAATCTTTGGAAAACGATACCAAGCCAAGAACTACGCAACAGTCCAGTTTAGATCACCAAAAGCCCCTAAGATCATTTTGGATGGTCTACACTGGACTGCACTATTAATTTATAACATTTAAGCCATTAATTTACAATATTTACGTCATGAATTTACAACAATAAGTCACAAATTCATAACATTTAAGCTATTAATTTTTACATTTATACCATTAATTCCTAACATTCAAACTATTAATTTATAACACTTAAGCTATTAATTTATAACATTTAAGCAAATAATTAACAACGATTAAACTATTAATTTATAACTATTGAAACAAAAATTGGCACATTCAAAACATTAATTTATAAGAATCAAACCATTCCTCGAGGAATCAGTAAGTCTCGCGCTAATAGCCCAATACATCGATAGATTTAACGAAGAAATACGTAACCGCGATTACAGCCAATTAGATCATATTATTTGCTACATAATTAATAACTGTATCACGTACAGCGATGCAGGCGGTATTGAAGAAATAAAGCCATTTTATGTTACAACCATAACGAGTAAATTTAATCGTTTAACCTGTGAAGAATTTAAAAGGTACCTGACTTCTAAATAAGCATTAAATAAGAATCTTAAATATCACAAACAGTGATGTAGGTTGTACTCAAGAAAAAAGAACGTTTTATTTTTTAATTAGCACGAGTAAATGAACGAATATCGATAATATAATATAACGCTTAATATGAATTTTATCTGTCTGATTATTTAATAGCTTAACTTATTTCACAGTAACGTCATCGACTGCACTTAGGCTCTTTTCCCTTTTTGTCCAAACTAATCGATAGTCGAAAACTAGTATCATGTAGGTGTGAATATAGTCTTAGTTTGTAGAAACTATTAAAATGATAAAAATGGATATCGTATTAAATCGTAAAAGATGCCAATTTACGATAAAAATTAAGAAATCGTTCAATTTGATTTTGTTACAATGGAAAAACCGTCTCCTGCTATGTCAAAAAATCGTTACCGTTTGATTAACAAACCGACGCCTTGTTAAGTTATATAAGGAACACGGAAGTCGCGCGCGAGCTCTTTTGTGCCTGAAATTCCGGAGAGTGAACATCGAAGAAGAACATAAATATCAGGTAAGTAAGAAAAAATATCAAACAACAACATTGTAACTAGTAATTTATAACTTCTAAACCATTAATTTACAACACTTAAGCTATTAATTTATAACATTCAAGCGATTAATTTATAACATTTAAGGAATTAATTTATAACGTCTAAACTATTAATTTATAACATTTATGCTATTAATTTATAACATTTAAGCCATTAATTTCTAACTTTTGAACTGTTATTATATACATTTAGCCATTAATTTATAACATTTAAGGAATTAATTTATAACGTCTAAACTATTAATTTATAACATTTATGCTATTAATTTATAACATTTAAGCCATTAATTTCTAACTTTTGAACTGTTATTATATACATTTAGCCATTAATTTATAACATTTAAACTATTAATTTATATCATCTAAGCCATTAAATTATAACATTCAAGCTATTAATTTATAACATTTAAACTGTTAATTTATAACATTTAAACCATTAATTTACAGCATTTAAAGTGTTATTTTATACATTTAAGCCATTAATTTATAACATTTAAGATATTAATTTATAACATTTAAGCCATTAATTTCTAACTTTTGAACTGTTATTTTATACATTTTGTCAATAATTTATAATATTTAAACTATTAATTTATATCATCTAAACCATTAAATTATAACATTTAAGCTATTAATTTACAACATCTAAGCCACTAATTTACAATATTTAAACTATTAATTTATATCATCTAAGCCATTAATTTATAATATTTAAGCCATTAATCTAAAACAATTCCTCCATTAATTCTTAACAACTATACCAATAATTTATAATCATATTCTCCCATTAATTCAAAGTAATTGTGCTCTTAATTTATAACAGTTGTACCATTAATCGGAAGCAACTCTACATTCATTGATTTAAATCAGTACCATCAATGTGAGTGAATTAATGATTTATATTGTATTATTTTATTAACGAAATCTTTCAGGTCCCTGGATTGCTATTTTATTTCTATATAGCATTATTTTTTAATTTTAAATACAGTACTTAATTTCTCATTTCACTATTTTGTATAAAAGCAGTGGTAACGCAGAGTGTAATGTTAAGATGTAATTTTCCATGTCTGCTAAAAACCAAGGAAACAACACCATATTCATGGAATCAAGGAAGCAAGTGTAGTTTAACCGAAGGCAACGACATCTTATCTGTAGCTGCACATGAGTCATAGGACATTTCAAATAGTGTTGTTGTTTTGCCTCGGAGTACCAAAACCGTTAGATTACAAGTAATTTAAAAACAAATAAACTCCGGACAAAACAATGCCGCCGCTACAATGTCGCTTTATTATAAAATAATTTTACATCTCTGCTTCCAATGCGTAAAAACTCATATGTAAATGGGACCCGAGCGTAGTTACCTCCTCGTGGTGGGTCCCGGTAATTGGTATCGTTTTCCAAATAATAATACACCAAGTACTATTTCGAATATTAGTATTATTATTCGAAAACGATATCAAGCTAAAAACTACTTTGAATGAACCTAACCCAAAATAGTTTTGGTGATCTAAACTGGACTAATACCCCCCCCGCGGGGGCAACGTGGGACATCGTGGGACATCGCAGGACACCGTAGGATGCGAGCGTATTAGCTTTAATTAATCATAAGATAGATACCTATGTTATGTACATTGTAAGCTCATTCTGTACAAAGATACTTATCTATCTTGGAACGACAAATAAAGATCTCGTCTCTCTTGATCCCCTCGCTTACCATACTGGAAAAATTGTTCCCACGATATATCGGATCGCGATCACTCAGTTCTTTCAAACTGTCGCGTGGCGTACTCGCTCGCGTGTATTTCGGGTGCGTGCGGGTCAATGTGCTCTAGACAACTCTTCGGATTCGTAAGTCGCCCAAGGACAGCTCTGTCTTGGTGACTGCTCAACGTTTGCATCGGATCACGGGAGTTGTCGTCGTGCCGGTGATGCTTGCTAATCTGTTGGGGATTCAGTCGTGGATCTGCAGTCCTGTCCGATTGGTACTTCGGTACTCGGTCAGGGACCAGCAATTTCACGTCCTCCGTAATCCTGTTCGGCCCCGCGGGAGTGGACCCCACTGTTCAGTTGAGGTATTGCCTTCGTAATCCTGTTCAGCGGTCCCTCCCCGTGAGTGGACCCCACTGTTCAGTTGGGGCCTCGTGCCTTGGTAATCCTGTTCAGCGGTCCCTCCCTGTGAGTGGACCCCACTGTTCAGTTGGGGCCTCTTGCCTTCGTAATCCTGTTCAGCGGTCCCTCCCCGGGTTCCACTTGTTCAGTTGGAGTGTGTCAAGTTGCTGGCCTATGTGCTGGATCCACGGCTGAATTACTAGTGGATCACTGGCATCATCTGTCGGCGCCATCGACCGCGACTCGTGTAAGTTCCGAACGGCGAAACAGGAATCGAGTTACGGCCAATTCTTGGGCTTTCCGTTGAACCTCGGGGTTATCTCGTGTACGGGGGTACGTCGCATAGGTTTGTTAGTTCTTTCGAGAGATCGCGATCTCGTCCGTTTCGGGACAGTGTCAGTAGCTTCATCTTCTTCTTTTCGCTCCAAGTTAGATAAATGTGTCTTTGATACCGAATGTTGCCAGTAGGGATGCGAATTATTGTTTATTTGTACTGATCGATGTAATCGTTGTCTGGGAGATAGATGATGCGTTACGTATGCCTTGTTCTACGTTTGTAAAGATTCATGTTAGCGCTGCGTTGGAGATATGTGTTTCGCAGTTAGACTACGAAACAACTATTTCTTTACGCAGGCCCATGGTCAAGTAGTGTCAAAACTGGACATTCTGCCAATAGGTTGAATGTCGAGATCGATGTGTAGTGTTAAATAACCCATGGGCGGGTCTCGTGCGTAGTCACCTCCTCGTGGTGAGACCTGGTAATTGGCATCGTTTTCCAAAAATTAATCAGTCGATTAATCTTTGGAAAACGATACCAAGCCAAGAACTACGCAACAGTCCAGTTTGGATCAACAAAAGCCCCTAAGATCATTTTGGATGATCTACACTGGACTGCACTATTAATTTATAACATTTAAGCCATTAATTTACAATATTTACGTCATGAATTTACAACAATAAGTCACAAATTCATAACATTTAAGCTATTAATTTTTACATTTATACCATTAATTCCTAACACTCAAACTATTAATTTATAACACTTAAGCTATTAATTTATAACATTTAAGCAAATAATTAACAACGATTAAACTATTAATTTATAACAATTGAAACAATAATTGGCACATTTAAAACATTAATTTATAAGAATCAAACCATTCCTCGAGGAATCAGTAAGTCTCGCGCTAATAGCCCAATACATCGATAGATTTAACGAAGAAATACGTAACCGCGATTACAACCAATTAGATCATATTATTTGCTACATAATTAATAACTGTATCACGTACAGCGATGCAGGCGGTATTGAAGAAATAAAGCCATTTTATGTTACAACTATAACGAGTAAATTTAATCGTTTAACTTGTGAAGAATTAAAAAGGTACCTGACTTCTAAATAAGCATTAAATAAGAATCTTAAATATCGCAAACAGTGATGTAGGTGTTACTCAAGAAAAAAGAACGTTTTATTTTTTAATTAGCACGAGTAAATGAACGAATATCGATAATATAATATAACGCTTAATATGAATTTTATCTGTCTGATTATTTAATAGTTTAACTTATTTCACAGTAACGTCATCGACTGCCCTTAGGCTCTTTTCCCTTTTTGTCCAAACTAATCGATACTCGAAAACTAGTATCATGTAGGTGTGAATTTAGTCTTAGTTTGTAGAAACTATTAAAATGATAAAAATGGATATCGTATTAAATCGTAAAAGATGTCAATTTACGATAAAAATTAAGAAATCGTTCAATTTGATTTTGTTACAATGGAAAAACCGTCTCCTGCTATGTCAAAAAATCGTTACCGTTTGATTAACAAACCGACGCCTTGTTAAGTTATATAAGGAACACGGAAGTCGCGCGCGAGCTCTTTTGTGCCTGAAGTTCCGGAGAGTGAACATCGAAGAAGAACATAAATATCAGGTAAGTAAGAAAAAATATCAAACAACAACATTGTAACTAGTAATTTATAATGTCTAAACCATTAATTTAAAACACTTAAGCTATTAATTTATAACATTCAAGCCATTAATTTATAACATTTAAGGAATTAATTTATAACGTCTAAACTATTAATTTATAACATTTATGCTATTAATTTATAACATTTAAGCCATTAATTTCTAACTTTTGAACTGTTATTTTATACATTTAGCCATTAATTTATAACATTTAAACTATTAATTTCTAACATTTAAGCCATTAATTGACAACATCTAATTTACAACATTTAAACTGTTGTTTTATACATTTAAGCTATTATTTTATAACATTTAAGCTATTAATTAACAACATCTAAGCCATTAATTTACAACATTTAAAGTGTTATTTTATACATTTGAGCTATTAATTTATAACATTTAAGCTATTAATTTATAACATTTAAGCCATTAATTTCTAACTTTTGAACTGTTATTTTATACATGTAGCCTTTCATTTATAACATTTAAACTATTAATTTATATCATCTAAGCCATTAAATTATAACATTTAAGCTATTAATTTATATCATTTAAGCCATTAATTTCTAACTTTTGAACTGTTATTTTATACATTTTGCCAATAATTTATAACATTTAAACTATTAATTTATATCATCTAAGCCATTAAATTATAACATTTAAGCTATTAATTTACAACATCTAAGCCACTAATTTACAATATTTAAACTATTAATTTATATCATCTAAGCCATTAATTTATAATATTTAAGCCATTAATCTAAAACAATTCCTCCATTAATTCTTAACAACTATACCAATAATTTATAACCATATTCTCCCATTAATTCAAAGTAATTGTGCTCTTAATTTATAACAGTTGTACCATTAATCGGAAGCAACTCTACATTCATTGATTTAAATCAGTACCATCAATGTGAGTGAATTAATGATTTATATTGTATTATTTTATTAACGAAATCTTTCAGGTCCCTGGATTGCTATTTTATTTCTATATAGCATTATTTTTTAATTTTAAATACAGTACTTAATTTCTCATTTCACTATTTTGTATAAAAGCAGTGGTAACACAGAGTGTAATTTTAAGATGTAATTTTCCATGTCTGCTAAAAACCAAGGAAACAACACCATATTCATGGAATCAAGGAAGCAAGTGTAGTTTAACCGAAGGCAACGACATCTTATCTGTAGCTGCACATGAGTCATAGGACATTTCAAATAGTGTTGTTGTTTTGCCTCGGAGTACCAAAACCGTTAGATTACAAGTAATTTAAAAACAAATATACTCCGGACAAAACAATGCCGCCGCTACAATGTCGCTTTATTATAAAATAATTTTACATCTCTGTTACGTCGCCTAAAACATCTGCGCTGCAGCTCTCGCGACCGGCCAGCCGACGGCCTGCGTAACGTCATTTCGACCCTCAATAAACCTGAGGACCAACCATAACTTTCTCTTGCATTGTGTACACATGTATCTGCATTCCATCCGTCGTCCTGAAAGCTTTCTTAAGGCTAGAAATATTTGCGACGCACATCTGGTTTTTAGAGAGGTCCTTGGGTTTATTAGGCGCAATTAAAAACACGGAGAAAGCGGGTACGCGCCCATTAGGAAAAATCGAACATCTGTCTAATAGAACAGGCTGGGTTTTCCCATGCACAAGGTCACTCACGAACCACGTTGGTCGGAGGTTTCCTACTCGTCACTTCTCCTACGACTCTCGGAGAGTCAAGTCGCAGACTTCTCCTGCTACATCAGGAGGGTCAAGTCAACTTACTTCTTCTACATACGACAACGTCGAATTCTAACATCAAAATCTAGTGTCTATCAAGTATCCTCTAGTGCTACGTCCACTAACATACGAAATTCGATTGTACGAACCTTGCTCTATTAGTCATATCTATCTCATATTCGTGCGACAAGGTGTTATCGACGATTTGTATCTACTCAACAGTGTAGTTTAAGTGTTGGAAATATATATTTTATAATTCTGTGAATCACAGTGTTATATAAACTTAATCACCCCTATTATCTTAACGGAAATCAGGGGATCGATCAACTCGTGGTGTCGATTAGTATAATCGTAACGGGAATTTACGACTCCCGTTGACGTCTCTCCTCGCGATTGCGTCTCCCCGCGATTGGTCGAAATAACATGGTCCTTCGAGCCGGATTTTGCGCCATTAAAAAGTGCATTGACCAGTGACTATACAGTGTCGCGTGAAATCCACATTCCAACGACTTAGGCAACTAGCCAAAGGAGCTGCCATCGGAAAGGAACTCCTTCCTCGCTCAGCACATACTCGAGCCCACACCGCACTGTAACGAATAGCTACCGATTCCTAGATCAACGTCCATTTGATTAAGGTAAACTCGTTCCTGCCATTAAACTCAAATATGGCCCACGCTGAACCGATCAGCACACTGCGGCGGAGACGAAGCATCTTAGTCCGCCGACTCGCGACCACGAAGCGTCAACTCGACGAATATGAAGCGTCTGGACGGGTAGAAAAGAACTCCCTCATAGCATGCCGTAACTTCTTCGACGAGAATTGGAGGAAGATAATCGAGGCTCAGGACGAGCTGGAAGCGTTAGATGAGGGGGAAATTGCTCATGCAGACTCTTTATTGCGAGAGCATCTTAAGATTGACGTACGGATCCTGGACCTCTTTGACCTACTACCATCAACAACCCCTTCGACATTAAAAGCACGCGATTCATGCGTGAAACGCCAGCCGACGGAGAATATCGCGTCGAACCTAGCGCCGATACCGTCGCCTGACATGCGGAGCTCATCGCGTGATACTCACAACGTGTCCCCCATACGCGACCTGACGACGACCACGTTCACATCGTCAGCATCACAACAATCTGATTCAACGACACAAAACGCCTTGAATCAGCAAACCGCTCAAGATACTCTGGACCAGAAGGAACTCAATCCCGTCCAGGACAACAGCGGCCATACTCCGCCGGCAGAAAACAACGCGTCGAATCCAACGTCGATATCGTCGCCTGACACGCGGATCTCATCGCCTAATCCGCGCGGCACATTGCGTGAAACTCGCACCTCATCGCCTACACGCGTCCTGAAGACAACACTTCACGATTCTCTGGATCAACAGAGAGAGAAAACCTCACCAGGCTACAAGATGTCGCAAACATTCTTTCCGAAGCTGTTACAGGATAGGCGATGCCCTGCAACTGTAATTCAAAACGACGAGAGTAGCGGGTCAAATCCCGTCAAGGATACCGAAGCCAATCTAGAAGCGAAACCTACAGAAGACTCTCCGAAATTGACGATGATAGAATTATCTGGGAACAGACGTTCCTTTATCAACACTTCGACGGTTAATAACCTGTTCTGCATACCGTCACACGCAACATTTGGCATAAACATCGTATCGGAGACTCTCATTCATTCTCCGGGACATTCCGTGAAGAGTCCTCACTCTCCATGGCCGACAGGGGCCACAGCTGCGAATAACCCGAAGCGAAATAATATCTACGTTATTGCTACCGTGAATAATTACGTAATTGATATTGATAGTTTTCAGAACACTCCTTCGGATCCCAATACCCGGCCACAGAGCGCTGCCTCGAACAAGTCTCTGATTTTGCCTTTTGCGGATAATTGGTCCACGCCGGTCCAACCACCACGCATCATCAAGACGGCGCGACACGAATGGGTCAGCGGGGGGAGTCCTGTTCCCCAACCAACCATAGATCTTCTTCACGTTTCCATAACGCATCTACATGCGAATTTCACTTTCCGTTGTGAAATCGGAGAGATATATAACGACACCTCCTGGGACGAGGTGTTCCACGACACTTCATGGGCCGAGCTGTTTCACGACACGTCCTGGTTCGTGAACTTCAACAGAAACTATCTAGGCAATGCCGAGGACCACGACGATCCAGAACGCAAGGAAGACAACATATCCTCAACGCGACGGCCTCTCGGCCGTATTATCGAATACATTCTGGCGGAGACGGCCTCATCCAGACAATCACAATCCACACGACAACGAGCCTCGCGGATCGAGGTGCCACGCAGCACGTCCTACGCTCGAGCTGACCCCATCCAGCAGACCACGGACAATCAGCAATCAACAAAGAGTTGGGCGGCAGCTCCAAGTAACTCTACCTACCAGAAATTTTGATCGGTACCCTCTCAACGGAGGGAGGATGTTACGTCGCCTAAAACATCTGCGCTGCAGCTCTCGCGACCGGCCAGCCGACGGCCTGCGTAACGTCATTTCGACCCTCAATAAACCTGAGGACCAACCATAACTTTCTCTTGCATTGTGTACACATGTATCTGCATTCCATCCGTCGTCCTGAAAGCTTTCTTAAGGCTAGAAATATTTGCGACGCACATCTGGTTTTTAGAGAGGTCCTTGGGTTTGTTAGGCGCAATTAAAAACACGGAGAAAGCGGGTACGCGCCCATTAGGAAAAATCGAACATCTGTCTAATAGAACAGGCTGGGTTTTCCCATGCACAAGGTCACTCACGAACCACGTTGGTCGGAGGTTTCCTACTCGTCACTTCTCCTACGACTCTCGGAGAGTCAAGTCGCAGACTTCTCCTGCTACATCAGGAGGGTCAAGTCAACTTACTTCTTCTACATACGACAACGTCGAAGTCTAACATCAAAATCTAGTGTCTATCAAGTATCCTCTAGTGCTACGTCCACTAACATACGAAATTCGATTGTACGAACCTTGCTCTATTAGTCATATCTATCTCATATTCGTGCGACAAGGTGTTATCGACGATTTGTATCTACTCAACAGTGTAGATTAAGTGTTGGAAATGTATATTTTATAATTCTGTGAATCACAGTGTTATATAAACTTAATCACCCCTATTATCTTAACGGAAATCAGGGGATCGATCAACTCGTGGTGTCGATTAGTATAATCGTAACGGGAATTTACGACTTCCGTTGACGTCTCTCCTCGCGATTACGTCTCCCCGCGATTGGTCGAAATAACAATCTCTGCTTCCAATGCGTAAAAACTCATATGTAAATGGGACCCGAGCGTAGTTACCTCCTCGTGGTGGGTCCCGGTAATTGGTATCGTTTTCCAAATAATAATACACCAAGTACTATTTCGAATATTAGTATTATTATTCGAAAACGATATCAAGCTAAAAACTACTTGAATATAGTCTGGTCTTGATCACCCAAAATAGTTTTGGTGATCTAAACTGGACTAATACCCCCCCGCGGGGGCAACGTGGGACATCGTGGGACATCGCAGGACACAGTGGGATGCGAGCGTATAAGCTTTAATTAATCATAAGATAGATACCTATGTTATGTACATTGTAAGCTCATTCTGTACAAAGATAATTATCTATCTTGGAACGACAAATAAAGATCTCGTCTCTCTTGATCCCCTCGCTTACCATACTGGAAAAATTGTTCCAACGATATATCGGTTCGCGATCACTCAGTTCTTTCAAACTGTCGCGTGGCGTACTCGCTCGCGTGTATTTCGGGTGCGTGCGGGTCAATGTGCTCTAGACAACTCTTCGGATTCGTAAGTCGCCCAAGGACAGCTCTGTCTTGGTGACTGCTCAACGTTTGCATCGGATCACGGGAGTTGTCGTCGTGCCGGTGATGCTTGCTAATCTGTTGGGGATTCACTCGTGCATCTGCAGTCCTGTCCGATTGGTACTTGGGTACTCGATCAGAGACCACCAATTTCACGTCCTCCGTAATCCTGTTCGGCCCCGCGGGAGTGGACCCCACTGTGCAGTTGAGGTATTGCCTTCGTAATCCTGTTAAGCGGTCCCTACCCGTGAGTGGACTCCACTGTTCAGTTGGGGCCTCGTGCCTTGGTAATCCTGTTCAGCGGTCCCTCCCTGTGAGTGGACCCCACTGTTCAGTTGGGGCCTCTTGCCTTCGTAATCCTGTTCAGCGGTCCCTCCCCGGGTTCCACTTGTTCAGTTGGAGTGTGTCAAGTTGCTGGCCTATGTGCTGGATCCACGGCTGAATTACTAGTGGATCACTGGCATCATCTGTCGGCGCCATCGACCGCGACTCGTGTAAGTTTCGAACGGCGAAACAGGAATCGAGTTACGGCCAATTCTTGGGCTTTCCGTTGAACCTCGGGGTTATCTCGTGTACGGGGGTACGTCGCGTAGGTTTGTTAGTTCTTTCGAGAGATCGCGATCTCGTCCGTTTCGGGACAGTGTCAGTAGCTTCATCTTCTTCTTTTTGTTCCAAGTTAGATAAATGTGTCTTTGATACCGAATGTTGCCAGTAGGGATGCGAATTATTGTATATTTGTACTGATCGATGTAATCGTTGTGTGGGAGATAGATGATGCATTACGTATGCCTTGTTCTACGTTTGTAAAGATTCATGTTATCGCTGCGTTGGAGATATGTGTTTCGCAGTTAGACTACGAAACAACTATTTCGTTTCGCAGGCCCATGGTCAAGTAGTGTCAAAACTGGACATTCTGCCAATAGGTTGAATGTCGAGATCGATGTGTAGGGTTAAATAACCCACGGGCGGGTCTCGTGCGTAGTCACCTCCTCGTGGTGAGACCTGGTAATTGGCATCGTTTTCCAAAAATTAATCAGTCGATTAATCTTTGGAAAACGATACCAAACCAAGAACTACGCAACAGTCCAGTTTGGATCACCAAAAGCCCCTAAGGTCATTTTGGATGATCTACACTGGACTGCACTATTAATTTATAACATTTAAGCCATTAATTTAGAATATTTACGTCATGAATTTACAACAATAAGTCACAAATTCATAACTTTTATGTAAATTCGGCCAATCGCGGGGAGACGCAATCGCGAGGAGAGACGTCAACGGGAGTCGTAAATTCCCGTTACGATTATATTAATCGACACCACGAGTTGATCGATCCCCTGATTTCCGTTAAGATAATAGGGGTGATTAAGTTTATATAACTCTGTGATTCACAGAATTATAAAATATATATTTCCAACACTTAAACTACACTGTTGAGTAGATACAAATCGTCAGTAACAACTTGTCGCACGAATATGAGATAGACACGAATAATAGAGCAAAGTTCGTACAGTCGAATTTCGTATGTTAGTGGACGGGAGAGTTAGATGCTACACGTCGACGTTGTTTTTCTTTCTACTAATTGTCGCCCTTAGGCTAGCACGGAAGAAAGCTCGGTGTGGGTGTGCCCTTTGCATGAAGAACGCGGATTCGTTATTCACGTTGTTCGTCAGGAAAAGTGAGGGCAACGATCCGCGATGTCGATTGGCTGTGACCCATGCTGAAACCTGAAGGAGTGAGTCGGAGTCCTCCTACCAACGTGGTTCATAAATGACCTTGCACATGGGAAAACTCAGCCTGTTCTGTTAGACAGATGTTTGGTTTTTCCTAATGGGCGCGTACCCGCTTTCTCCGCATTTTTGATTGCGCCTAATAAACCCAAGGACCTCTCTAAAAAACCAGATGTGCGTCGCAAATATTTCTAGCCTTAAGAAAACTTTCAGGACGACGGATGGAATGCAGATACATGTGTACAGAATGCAAGAGAAAGTTATGGTCGGTCCTCAGGTTTATTGAGGGTCGAAATGACGTTACGCAGGCCGTCGGCTGGCCGGTCGCGAGAGATGCAGCGCAGATGTTTTAGGCGACGTAACATCCTCCCCCCGTTGAGAGGGCACCGATCAAATTCTGCCTGTGGAGTCAGGTGCGTCGTTTGTCCATTTCCTTCGCTCCGGGTTGATGCTCGGATTCATCTGTTTCTGGTTGAATGGGTAAGGGGACCAATCTTTTGACACCACGGTCCAGGATACTCGTTGCCGTCTGCACGGTAGCGGTCCGTATGATTCCGTCGGCTCCTGGATGGACTTTGATTACGCGGCCCAAAGGCCACTGCATGGATGGGACGTTATCCTCCCTGAGGATTACGACGGTGCCTTCACGGATGTCGTGCTTTCCCTTGTCCCATTTGTTGCGGCGGGTCAGCTCGTTGAGGTACTCTCGATTCCACCTGCTCCAGAAGTACTGCTTGATCTGGTGGATGCGCTGCCAACTAGATAGCCGGCCTGATGGAACTGTCCTGAAATCACGCTCCCGTAAACTCGTTAATGTATCGCCGATTAGAAAGTGACCGGGCGTGAGGACAGGGGGATCTTTCGGATCGGACGAGATGGGAGTCAGTGGACGTGAATTGAGAATTGCTTCAATCTCAATCACAAGGGTGTTAAGGTGTTCAAAGGTCAAGAGCTCCGTGCCGACGACGCGGATGAGGTGACGTTTGAACGATTTTACGGCGGCTTCCCATAAACCGCCAAAATGTGGTGAGTTTGGGGGGTTGAAACGCCATTGTATCTGTCGGTCGACGAGAAAATTCTGCACCTTTTCCTTGTGGTCGTCGGACTGTAATAGGGTTCGGAGTTCTTGTAATTCCCTATTAGCTCCGACGAAATTGGTGCCATTGTCTGTGAGGATGGTTGCGCAGTATCCTCTTCGGGAGATGAATCGGCGTAGAACTTCTAGGAATGCGTCGGTAGTTAGATCGCTGACTAACTCGATGTGGACGGCTTTTGTTGCTAGACATACGAATATGGCAACGTATACCTTGACTTTACTGCGGTTACGATTCCTTCTCTCTTTGATATAGAGCGGACCGCAGTAGTCGATTCCGACGTTCGTAAACGGGCGCGATTCGGTAATACGCGCCTCTGGTAAATCCCCCATCAAGTACTCTACTGGTGGAGGATTAGCTCTGCAGCAACGGACGCACCTTTTGATAGTGCGCCACACTTGGCTACGGCCGTCGATCGGCCTATAGCGTAGTCTCACGGCGTATAATGTAGCTTGTGTCCCTGTGTGGTGGTTGTTTCGATGTTCTTCGTTTATAATGATCTCGGTAATTGTCGATTTCGGCAAAATAATTGGATGCTTTTGCCTGAATGGGATAGCAGAGTTGGTCAGTCGTCCTCCGACGCGTAGTATCCCCTCTTCGTCGAGGAATGGATTTAGTGGCTGTAGTTTTCCTCCAACATCCTTGCTTCGATCTTTCTGCAGTATCCGAATCTCCGCTGCGAAGTGTCGGGATTGGATTATCTTGATCAATTTATTATGTGCGGTGGTTAATTCGTCCGTTGTTAGATGGGAGGATCGGTTCTGCTTATATTTCCATCGAAGACACCAAGAGACGACTCTTATTAGTCTTGTCCAGGATGAATATCCATGGAGGAGTGTGTTGTCGATGGTACTAGTTGTTAGACATATCGTCTTCTTTTGTTCTGGGAGTTCTCCCAGCGTCGTGGGTATCCAGATCGGCCAGTTTTCCTCTTGTTGTTTGAGCCATTCGGGTCCGTTTTTCCAGATGGTCGGGCGCAGAAATTCCTTGGGAGTCTGCCCGCGGGAGATGAGATCTGCTGGATTATCGTTGGTGGGCACATGACGCCAATCGTCGATGTTTGTTTTCGTCTGGATCTCGGCTACGCGGTTCGCCACGAAGGTTTTCAACATGTGTGGCGAGGACTTGATCCACTGAAGCACTATAGTAGAATCCGTCCAATACACAGTGCGAGAAATCTTTATATTGAGGGACTTCTTTATCAAGTACATAAGTGAGGCGAGGAGTAATGCTCCGCTTAACTCGAGTCGTGGGATTGTCAACGATTTTAGTGGCGCGACCTTAGATCGAGCCGTGAGTATCTGAGTTTGTGTGTGTCCCTCCGGATTGGTGCTGCGTAGATAGACACATGCTCCGTATGCCCTTTCACTGGCGTCGCAGAAACCGTGCAGCTCTATATGATTAGCTGCCTTGATTATGGTTTTACGAGGGAACCGAATATCATTAAGCAAGGGTAGTTGGATATGATATCGATCCCATTCAGTATGCAACTCTGCTGGTAGGGATTCGTCCCAATCAATTTTTAATGCCCAGACGCGTTGAAGCAATATTTTTGCTTTGACAATCACTGGCGCGAGCAAACCAAGTGGATCATAGATTCGGGCTATCACCGAACTCATTGATCGTTTAGTGACTCGAGTGATGGTCGCTGTGGGTTCAACCGAGTAAAGGATTGCGTCTTCCTGAGAATCCCAATAAATGCCTAAGGTCTTCAACGTCTGTGACTCGCCCAATTGTAGCCTTCTATTGGTATCTCTTTCTGTTAGTCCTCGCAATATGTCCTTGTCATTGGATGCCCATTCCCGGATATGTAAGCCGGCCGATCTGAGAAGGTCTGTGAGTTCGTGTCTTACCGATAGTAATTCTTCTTTTGTGTCGGCTCCAGTGAGGGCATCGTCGACATAAAAATCGCGCTGCACAACCGCTGCTGCTCGCGGGAATCGATGTCCTTCGTCTTCTGCTAATTGTTTGAGGCATCGGAGGGCCAAGTATGGGGCAGCTGATAGTCCGAACGTCACGGTGTTAAGTTGATATGTATCGACCTCCCCGTTGGAATTACGCCATAGAATGAGTTGATATTTACGATCTTCTGGACGTACGAGGATTTGTCGATACATCTTCTCAATGTCACCCGTTAGAACATATTGATGCGACCAGAATCTCAATAGAATTTCAATTAGATCTTCCTGTAATTTAGGTCCTGTATGTAGCATGTCGTTGAGGGATACTCCGGTAGTGCTGATTGCTGATCCGTCGAAAACAACTCGGAGTTTCGTAGTATCACTCGATTCCTTTATCACGCCGTGATGAGGCAAATAATAACCGTTGGTTGTGGGAAGGTCAGGCGTGATCTTCGTCATATGACCCAAGTCTAGATACTCTTGGATCACCGCACTATACGCGGCTTCGAATTGCTTGTCGCGTTGGAATCGGCGATGGAGCGAGGCGAGTCTACTCATGGCAACGGACCTTGACGTCCCCAGCGTGGGAAGCTTCTCGTTGAATGGCAGGGCGACGACGTATCGCCCCTCCTTGTTGCGTTGGACATGGTTGCGGAAATGCTCCTCACATTGTAATTCCGCCTCTGAGAAATGCGTGGTAGGTGGTCCCTCATCGATTTCCCAAAAACGTGCGAGATCCGCTTGTAGGTCGGTGGTGGTGACGTGAAAGGAATGGATCCCCGCGCGAGCTGGCGGGCTCCCCCCGATAACCCAACCGAATCGAGTCTTTTGCAAACACAGCTCCGTATCGGTGGATTGGGATAGTTTGATCTGTCCGACACAAAAGGATGCTAAGGTTGGTCCCGAACTCAATAATATGTCGATCGGGCCTGGTCGATGAAATGCTGGGTCGGCTAATTTTATATTTTTGGGTAGCTGGATGACGGACCTATCGATTGGTTGATCTGGAACGACTGCCGATATTATTGGGATTACTAAGAACGTTACTATGCGTTTATATTTGCCATCCATAGAAACAATGGTGGCCGTGATCTGGCTCTTGGCAATTGTCGTCAAATCATCGAGGGTGCCGATTGGGACTGAACATCTCCTTCGTTTCATACCGAGGGATTTTGCGAATTTCTCACTCATGAAATTCATACTAGATCCGGTATCTAGCAATGCTCTGGCTCGGATTGGTGAGGCCCTTTTGTCTAGCACATCGATCTGTGCTGTGACCAGTAGATCGTGATGTAGTATGCCGTTTGGAGATGTATTTTCCCATTCGGTCCACCCTTTTGTAGTTTGTTGAGCTAGTCAGTTTAGCTCGGGTTGGGACTTGGATAAGGTGTGTATGGCGGTGCCCTTGGTCCGTGGGGAGCTTGACTCAGGAACTTTCGAGTCTTTAGGAGCCGAATATGTATGCTTCCGGGATGATTCGGTTGTCCGTCTGGACTTATGATACGAACGTGACTTCGATGATCCCGGGGGGGATTGTCTCTTAGATCGTTTATGCGATGAACGACTGCCCGGCGACCGACCGCTCGATGAACGACTGCGCGACGACCGACCGCTCGACGACCGACCGCTCGATGACCGACCGCTCGAGGACCGACCGCTCGATGACCGACCGCTAGACGACCGACTGCTGGACGACCGATTGCTAGATGACTGACTACTCGACGAACGTGGAATTATCTGCGTTTGCTCTCGGTGTAGGTAGGTGTTGTGTCGTTGCCCGCAGATATGACACGAACCCGCTGTGCACTGTGTCAGCGAATGTCCGCTGCCTAGGCAGTTTATACATAACGCTGCCCCTTTTACGATTTGAAAGCGTTCTACCGCCGATTTGGCTTTGAAGACCTTACAATGTCTGAGTACGTGGGGTCCGCTGCAGGTCGGGCACACTAATGTCTTGCTGGTTGTGGCAAAGGTTCGGCCGCGCGGTACGTTTTGTCGATGACGATGTTTTTTGTGGGTTGATCCTTTCGTTTCCTTTGATTTAGAAAGGAGTTGATTACCGTTTGCCCGTGTTTTCAGAAATTCCATCAGATGTTGATAGGAAGGCACGTCTTGGTTTGGCAACGTGCGCTGCCATTTACGCATGCTGGACGAAGGTAATTTCGATGCAAGCAACTCGATAATCACTATATCTGATGTTACAGGCTGCCCTAATTTTTCGAGCGCTTTCAAATTTACGCTGACGGTATCCAGCAAATCTTCAATGGTTTCTGGAGTTTCCCTTTTTATTTCGGGATAACTGCGCAGTAATTCCCAATGACGCATACAGATCCGGAGGGCACAATTAAATTTCTCCTTCAGTGTGTTGAGCGCGATGGGATAGTTGGCCTCTGTGAGTTCTAAGGATTGTATGCTCCGTGCGGCCCGTCCAGTTATAGAGGAGCGTAGATGTTGAAACCTTTGGACGTTAGTTAAGTTCTCATTGCGATCCACTGTGGATAAGAACGTGTCGTAGAAATAGGTCCAGTTCTCGAGGGCACCGTCGAATTGAGGTAAACGGACCTCTGGCAAAGTGATTGGTCTCGTCTCCGGTTTCACGCATGGATCGCGGGTCTTTGTTGGCGAAGGGGTTACTGATGGTAGTCGGTCGAAGAGGTCCATGATCTGTACGTCAATCCTATGATGCTCTCGCAATAAAGAATCTGCACGAGCTATTTCCCCCTCATCTAACACTTCTAATTCCTCTTGCACCGCGCAGATTTTTCGCCAATTTTCGTCGAACGAATTACGGCAAGCTGTTAGATAGTTTTTGTCTACCCGTTCAGACTCTTCATATTCCTCGAGTTGACGCTTCGTGGTTGCAAATCGGCTGACTAAGGCACTTCGTCTACGCCGCAACGTGCTGATCGATTCAGCTTGAGCCATATTTGAATTTAATAATCGGAATGGGCTTACCTTAATCAAATGGACGTTGATCTAGGAATCGGTAGCTACTCGTTACAGTGCGGTGTGGGCTCGCGTATGTGCTGAGCGATGAAGGAGTTCCTTTCCGAGGGCAGCTCCTTTGGTTAGTTGCTTAAGTCGTTGGAATGTGGATTTCACGCGACACTGTATAGTCACGGGTCAATGCACTTTTTAATGGCGCAAAATCCGGCTCGAAGGACCATGTAAATTCGGCCAATCGCGGGGAGACGCAATCGCGAGGAGAGACGTCAACGGGAGTCGTAAATTCCCGTTACGATAATATTAATCGACACCACGAGTTGATCGATCCCCTGATTTCCGTTAAGATAATAGGGGTGATTAAGTTTATATAACACTGTGATTCACAGAATTATAAAATATATATTTCCAACACTTAAACTACACTGTTGAGTAGATACAAATCGTCAGTAACAACTTGTCGCACGAATATGAGATAGACACGAATAATAGAGCAAAGTTCGTACAGTCGAATTTCGTATGTAAGTGGACGGGAGAGTTAGATGCTACACGTCGACGTTGTTTTTCTTTCTACTAATTGTCGCCCTTAGGCTAGCACGGAAGAAAGCTCGGTGTGGGTGTGCCCTTTGCATGAAGAACGCGGATTCGTTATTCACGTTGTTCGTCAGGAAAAGTGAGGGCAACGATCCGCGATGTCGATTGGCTGTGACCCATGCTGAAACCTGAAGGAGTGAGTCGGAGTCCTCCTACCAACGTGGTTCATAAATGACCTTGCACATGGGAAAACTCAGCCTGTTCTGTTAGACAGATGTTTGGTTTTTCCTAATGGGCGCGTACCCGCTTTCTCCGCATTTTTGATTGCGCCTAATAAACCCAAGGACCTCTCTAAAAAACCAGACGTGCGTCGCAAATATTTCTAGCCTTAAGAAAACTTTCAGGACGACGGATGGAATGCAGATACATGTGTACGGAATGCAAGAGAAAGTTATGGTCGGTCCTCAGGTTTATTGAGGGTCGAAATGACGTTACGCAGGCCGTCGGCTGGCCGGTCGCGAGAGATGCAGCGCAGATGTTTTAGGCGACGTAACAATTTAAGCTATTAATTTTTACATTTATACCATTAATTCCTAACACTCAAACTATTAATTTATAACACTTAAGCTATTAATTTATAACATTTAAGCAAATAATTAACAACGATTAAACTATTAATTTATAACAATTGAAACATTAATTGGCACATTTAAAATATTAATTTATAAGAATCAAACCATTCCTCGAGGAATCAGTAAGTCTCGCGCTAATAGCCCAATACATCGATAGATTTAACGAAGAAATACGTAACCGCGATTACAACCAATTAGATCATATTATTTGCTACATTATTAATAACTGTATCACGTACAGCGATGCAGGCGGTATTGAAGAAATAAAGCCATTTTATGTTACAACTATAACGAGTAAATTTAATCGTTTAACTTGTGAAGAATTAAAAAGGTACCTGACTTCTAAATAAGCATTAAATAGGAATCTTAAATATCGCAAACAGTGATGTAGGTGTTACTCAAGAAAAAAGAACGTTTTATTTTTTAATTAGCACGAGTAAATGAACGAATATCGATAATATAATATAACGCTTAATATGAATTTTATCTGTCTGATTATTTAATAGCTTAACTTATTTCACAGTAACGTCATCGACTGCCCTTAGGCTCTTTTCCCTTTTTGTCCAAACTAATCGATAGTCGAAAGCTAGTATCATGTAGGTGTGAATTTAGTCTTAGTTTGTAGAAACTATTAAAATGATAAAAATGGATATCGTATTAAATCGTAAAAGATGCCAATTTACGATAAAAATTAAGAAATCGTTCAATTTGATTTTGTTACAATGGAAAAACCGTCTCCTGCTATGTCAAAAAATCGTTACCGTTTGTTTAACAAACCGACGCCTTGTTAAGTTATATAAGGAACACGGAAGTCGCGCGCGAGCTCTTTTGTGCCTGAAGTTCCGGAGAGTGAACATCGAAGAAGAACATAAATATCAGGTGAGTAAGAAAAAATATCAAACAACAACATTGTAACTAGTAATTTATAATGTCTAAACCATTAATTTACAACACTTAAGCTATTAATTTATAACATTCAAGCCATTAATTTATAACATTTAAGGAATTAATTTATAACGTCTAAACTATTAATTTATAACACTTATGCTATTAATTTATAACATTTAAGCCATTAATTTCTAACTTTTGAACTGTTATTTTATACATTTAGCCATTAATTTATAACATTTAAACTATTAATTTATATCATCTAAGCCATTAAATTATAACATTCAAGCTATTAACTTATAACATTTAAACTGTTAATTTATAACATTTAAACCATTAATTTACAGCATTTAAAGTGTTATTTTATACATTTAAGCCATTAATTTATAACATTTAAGCTATTAATTTATAACATTTAAGCCATTAATTTCTAACTTTTGAACTGTTATTTTATACATTTTGCCAATAATTTATAACATTTAAACTATTAATTTATATATTCTAAGCCATTAAATTATAACATTTAAGCTATTAATTTACAACATCTAAGCCACTAATTTACAATATTTAAACTATTAATTTATATCATCTAAGCCATTAATTTATTATATTTAAGCCATTAATCTAAAACAATTCCTCCATTAATTCTTAACAACTATACCAATAATTTATAACCATATTCTCCCATTAATTCAAAGTAATTGTGCTCTTAATTTATAACAGTTGTACCATTAATCGGAAGCAACTCTACATTCATTGATTTAAATCAGTACCATCAATGTGAGTGAATTAATGATTTATATTGTATTATTTTATTAACGAAATCTTTCAGGTCCCTGGATTGCTATTTTATTTCTATATAGCATTATTTTTTAATTTTAAATACAGTACTTAATTTCTCATTTCACTATTTTGTATAAAAGCAGTGGTAACGCAGAGTGTAGTTTTAAGATGTAATTTTCCATGTCTGCTAAAAACCAAGGAAACAACACCATATTCATGGAATCAAGGAAGCAAGTGTAGTTTAACCGAAGGCAACGACATCTTATCTGTAGCTGCACATGAGTCATAGGACATTTCAAATAGTGTTGTTGTTTTGCCTCGGAGTACCAAAACCGTTAGATTACAAGTAATTTAAAAACAAATAAACTCCGGACAAAACAATGCCGCCGCTACAATGTCGCTTTATTATAAAATAATTTTACATCTCTGCTTCCAATGCGTAAAAACTCATATGTAAATGGGACCCGAGCGTAGTTACATCCTCGTGGTGGGTCCCGGTAATTGGTATCGTTTTCCAAATAATAATACACCAAGTACTATTTCGAATATTAGTATTATTATTCGAAAACGATATCAAGCTAAAAACTACTTGAATATAGTCTGGTCTTGATCACCCAAAATAGTTTTGGTGATCTAAACTGGACTAATACCCCCCCCCCCCCGCGGGGGCATCGTGGGTCATCGTGGGACATCGCAGGACACCGTGGGATGCGAGCGTATTAGCTTTAATTAATCATAAGATAGATACCTATGTTATGTACATTGTAAGCTCATTCTGTACAAAGATACTTATCTATCTTGGAACGACAAATAAAGATCTCGTCTCTCTTGATCCCCGCGCTCACCATACTGGAAAAATTGTTCCCACGATATATCGGTTCGCGATCACTCAGTTCTTTCAAACTGTCGCGTGGCGTACTCGCTCGCGTGTATTTCGGGTGCGTGCGGGTCAATGTGCTCTAGACAACTCTTCGGATTCGTAAGTCGCCCAAGGACAGCTCTGTCTTGGTGACTGCTCAACGTTTGCATCGGATCACGGGAGTTGTCGTCGTGCCGGTGATGCTTGCTAATCTGTTGGGGATTCAGTCGTGGATCTGCAGTCCTGTCCGATTGGTACTTCGGTACTCGGTCAGGGACCAGCAATTTCACGTCCTCCAAAATCCTGTTCGGCCCCGCGGGAGTGGACCCCACTGTTCAGTTGGGGCCTCGTGCCTTGGTAATCCTGTTCAGCGGTCCCTCCCTGTGAGTGGACCCCACTGTTCAGTTGGGGCCTCTTGCCTTCGTAATCCTGTTCAGCGGTCCCTCCCCGGGTTCCACTTGTTCAGTTGGAGTGTGTCAAGTTGCTGGCCTATGTGCTGGATCCACGGCTGAATTACTAGTGGATCACTGGCATCATCTGTCGGCGCCATCGACCGCGACTCGTGTAAGTTTCGAACGGCGAAACAGGAATCGAGTTACGGCCAATTCTTGGGCTTTCCGTTGAGCCTCGGGGTTATCTCGTGTACGGGGGTACGTCGCGTAGGTTTGTTAGTTCTTTCGAGAGATCGCGATCTCGTCCGTTTCGGGACAGTGTCAGTAGCTTCATCTTCTTCTTTTCGCTCCAAGTTAGATAAATGTGTCTTTGATACCGAATGTTGCCAGTAGGGATGCGAATTATTGTTTATTTGTACTGATCGATGTAATCGTTGTGTGGGAGATAGATGATGCGTTACGTATGCCTTGTTCTACGTTTGTAAAGATTCATGTTAGCGCTGCGTTGGAGATATGTGTTTCGCAGTTAGACTACGAAACAACTATTTCTTTACGCAGGCCCATGGTCAAGTAGTGTCAAAACTGGACATTCTGCCAATAGGTTGAATGTCGAGATCGATGTGTAGTGTTAAATAACCCATGGGCGGGTCTCGTGCGTAGTCACCTCCTCGTGGTGAGACCTGGTAATTGGCATCGTTTTCCAAAAATTAATCAGTCGATTAATCTTTGGAAAACGATACCAAGCCAAGAACTACGCAACAGTCCAGTTTGGATCAACAAAAGCCCCTAAGATCATTTTGGATGATCTACACTGGACTGCACTATTAATTTATAACATTTAAGCCATTAATTTACAATATTTACGTCATGAATTTACAACAATAAGTCACAAATTCATAACATTTAAGCTATTAATTTTTACATTTATACCATTAATTCCTAACACTCAAACTATTAATTTATAACACTTAAGCTATTAATTTATAACATTTAAGCAAATAATTAACAACGATTAAACTATTAATTTATAACAATTGAAACAATAATTGGCACATTTAAAACATTAATTTATAAGAATCAAACCATTCCTCGAGGAATCAGTAAGTCTCGCGCTAATAGCCCAATACATCGATAGATTTAACGAAGAAATACGTAACCGCGATTACAACCAATTAGATCATATTATTTGCTACATAATTAATAACTGTATCACGTACAGCGACGCAGGCAGTATTGAAGAAATAAAGCCATTTTATGTTACAACTATAACGAGTAAATTTAATCGTTTAACTTGTGAAGAATTAAAAAGGTACCTGACTTCTAAATAAGCATTAAATAAGAATCATAAATATCGCAAACAGTGATGTAGGTGTTACTCAAGAAAAAAGAACGTTTTATTTTTTAATTAGCACGAGTAAATGAACGAATATCGATAATATAATATAACGCTTAATATGAATTTTATCTGTCTGATTATTTAATAGCTTAACTTATTTCACAGTAACGTCATCGACTGCACTTAGGCTCTTTTCCCTTTTTGTCCAAACTAATCGATAGTCGAAAACTAGTATCATGTAGGTGTGAATATAGTCTTAGTTTGTAGAAACTATTAGAATGATAAAAATGGATATCGTATTAAATCGTAAAAGATGCCAATTTACGATAAAAATTAAGAAATCGTTCAATTTGATTTTGTTACAATGGAAAAACCGTCTCCTGCTATGTCAAAAAATCGTTACCGTTTGATTAACAAACCGACGCCTTGTTATGTTATATAAGGAACACGGAGGTCGCGCGCGAGCTCTTTTGTGCCTGAAATTCCGGAGAGTGAACATCGAAGAAGAACATAAATATCAGGTAAGTAAGAAAAAATATCAAACAACAACATTGTAACTAGTAATTTATAACGTCTAAACCATTAATTTACAACACTTAAGCTATTAATTTATAACATTCAAGCCATTAATTTATAACATTTAAGGAATTAATTTATAACGTCTAAACTATTAATTTATAACATTTATGCTATTAATTTATAACATTTAAGCCATTAATTTCTAACTTTTGAACTGTTATTTTATACATTTAGCCATTAATTTATAACATTTAAACTGTTAATTTATAACATTTAAACCATTAATTTACAGCATTTCATGTGTTATTTTATACATTTAAGCCATTAATTTATAACATTTAAGCTATTAATTTATAACATTTAAGCCATTAATTTCTAACTTTTGAACTGTTATTTTATACATTTTGCCAATAATTTATAACATTTAAACTATTAATTTATATCATCTAAGCCATTAAATTATAACATTTAAGCTATTAATTTACAACATCTAAGCCACTAATTTACAATATTTAAACTATTAATTTATATCATCTAAGCCATTAATTTATAATATTTAAGCGATTAATCTAAAACAATTCCTCCATTAATTCTTAACAACTATACCAATAATTTATAACCATATACTCCCATTAATTCAAAGTAATTGTGCTCTTAATTTATAACAGTTGTACCATTAATCGGAAGCAACTCTACATTCATTGATTTAAATCAGTACCATCAATGTGAGTGAATTAATGATTTATATTGTATTATTTTATTAACGAAATCTTTCAGGTCCCTGGATTGCTATTTTATTTCTATATAGCATTATTTTTTAATTTTAAATACAGTACTTAATTTCTCATTTCACTATTTTGTATAAAAGCAGTGGTAACGCAGAGTGTAATTTTAAGATGTAATTTTCCATGTCTGCTAAAAACCAAGGAAACAACACCATATTCATGGAATCAAGGAAGCAAGTGTAGTTTAACCGAAGGCAACGACATCTTATCTGTAGCTGCACATGAGTCATAGGACATTTCAAATAGTGTTGTTGTTTTGCCTCGGAGTACCAAAACCGTTAGATTACAAGTAATTTAAAAACAAATAAACTCCGGACAAAACAATGCCGCCGCTACAATGTCGCTTTATTATAAAATAATTGTACATCTCTGCTTAATATGCGTAAAAACTCATATGTAAATGGGACCCGAGCGTAGTTACCTCCTCGTGGTGGGTCCCGGTAATTGGTATCGTTGTCCAAATAATAATACACCAAGTACTATTTCGAATATTAGTATTATTATTCGAAAACGATATCAAGCTAAAAACTACTTGAATATAGTCTGGTCTTGATCACCCAAAATAGTTTTGGTGATCTAAACTGGACTAATACCCCCCCGCGGGGGCAACGTGGGACATCGTGGGACATCGCAGGACACCGTGGGATGCGAGCGTATTAGCTTTAATTAATCATAAGATAGTTTCCTATGTTATGTACATTGTAAGCTCATTCTGTACAAAGATACTTATCTATCTTGGAACGACAAATAAAGATCTCGTCTCTCTTGATCCCCTCGCTTACCATACTGGAAAAATTGTTCCCACGATATATCGGTTCGCGATCACTCAGTTCTTTCAAACTGTCGCGTGGCGTACTCGCTCGCGTGTATTTCGGGTGCGTGCGGGTCAATGTGCTCTAGACAACTCTTCGGATTCGTAAGTCGTCCAAGGACAGCTCTGTCTTGGTGACTGCTCAACGTTTGCATCGGATCACGGGAGTTGTCGTCGTGCCGGTGATGCTTGCTAATCTGTTGGGGATTCAGTCGTGGATCTGCAGTCCTGTCCGATTGGTACCTCGGTACTCGGTCAGGGACCAGCAATTTCACGTCCTCCGTAATCCTGTTCGGCCCCGCGGGAGTGGACCCCACTGTTCAGTTGAGGTATTGCCTTCGTAATCCTGTTCAGCGGTCCCTCCCTGTGAGTGGACCCCACTGTTCAGTTGGGGCCTCTTGCCTTCGTAATCCTGTTCAGCGGTCCCTCCCCGGGTTCCACTTGTTCAGTTGGAGTGTGTCAAGTTGCTGGCCTATGTGCTGGATCCACGGCTGAATTACTAGTGGATCACTGGCATCATCTGTCGGCGCCATCGACCGCGACTCGTGTAAGTTTCGAACGGCGAAACAGGAATCGAGTTACGGCCAATTCTTGGGCTTTCCGTTGAACCTCGGGGTTATCTCGTGTGCGGGGGTACGTCGCGTAGGTTTGTTAGTTCTTTCGAGAGATCGCGATCTCGTCCGTTTCGGGACAGTGTCAGTAGCTTCATCTTCTTCTTTTCGCTCCAAGTTAGATAAATGTGTCTTTGATACCGAATGTTGCCAGTAGGGATGCGAATTATTGTTTATTTGTACTGATCGATGTAATCGTTGTGTGGAAGATAGATGATGCGTTACGTATGCCTTGTTCTACGTTTGTAAAGATTCATGTTAGCGCTGCGTTGGAGATATGTGTTTCGCAGTTAGACTACGAAACAACTATTTCTTTACGCAGGCCCATGGTCAAGTAGTGTCAAAACTGGACATTCTGCCAATAGGTTGAATGTCGAGATCGATGTGTAGTGTTAAATAACCCATGGGCGGGTCTCGTGCGTAGTCACCTCCTCGTGGTGAGACCTGGTAATTGGCATCGTTTTCCAAAAATTAATCAGTCGATTAATCTTTGGAAAACGATACCAAGCCAAGAACTACGCAACAGTCCAGTTTGTATCAACAAAAGCCCCTAAGATCATTTTGGATGATCTACACTGGACTGCACTATTAATTTATAACATTTAAGCCATTAATTTACAATATTTACGTCATGAATTTACAACAATAAGTCACAAATTCATAACATTTAAGCTATTAATTTTTACATTTATACCATTAATTCCTAACACTCAAACTATTAATTTATAACACTTAAGCTATTTATTTATAACATTTAAGCAAATAATTAACAACGATTAAACTATTAATTTATAACAATTGAAACAATAATTGGCACATTTAAAACATTAATTTATAAGAATCAAACCATTCCTCGAGGAATCAGTAAGTCTCGCGCTAATAGCCCAATACATCGATAGATTTAACGAAGAAATACGTAACCGCGATTACAACCAATTAGATCATATTATTTGCTACATAATTAATAACTGTATCACGTACAGCGATGCAGGCGGTATTGAAGAAATAAAGCCATTTTATGTTACAACTATAACGAGTAAATTTAATCGTTTAACTTGTGAAGAATTAAAAAGGTACCTGACTTCTAAATAAGCATTAAATAAGAATCTTAAATATCGCAAACAGTGATGTAGGTGTTACTCAAGAAAAAAGAACGTTTTATTTTTTAATTAGCACGAGTAAATGAACGAATATCGATAATATAATATAACGCTTAATATGAATTTTATCTGTCTGATTATTTAATAGCATAACTTATTTCACAGTAACGTCATCGACTGCCCTTAGGCTCTTTTCCCTTTTTGTCCGAACTAATCGATAGTCGAAAACTAGTATCATGTAGGTGTGAATATAGTCTTAGTTTGTAGAAACTATTAAAATGATAAAAATGGATATCGTATTAAATCGTAAAAGATGCCAATTTACGATAAAAATTAAGAAATCGTTCAATTTGATTTTGTTACAATGGAAAAACCGTCTCCTGCTATGTCAAAAAATCGTTACCGTTTGATTAACAAACCGACGCCTTGTTAAGTTATATAAGGAACACGGAAGTCGCGCGGGAGCTCTTTTGTGCCTGAAATTCCGGACAGTGAACATCGAAGAAGAACATAAATATCAGGTAAGTAAGAAAAAATATCAAACAACAACATTGTAACTAGTAATTTATAACGTCTAAACCATTAATTTACAACACTTAAGCTATTAATTTATAACATTCAAGCCATTAATTTATAACATTTAAGGAATTAATTTATAACGTCTAAACTATTAATTTATAACATTTATGCTATTAATTTATAACATTTAAGCCATTAATTTCTAACTTTTGAACTGTTATTTTATACATTTAGCCATTAATTTATAACATTTAAACTATTAATTTATATCATCTAAACCATTAAATTATAACATTCAAGCTATTAATTTATAACATTTAAACTGTTAATTTATAACATTTAAACCATTAATTTACAGCATTTAAAGTGTTATTTTATACATTTAAGCCATTAATTTATAACATTTAAGCTATTAATTTATAACATTTAAGCCATTAATTTCTAACCTCTGAACTGTATTTTCTACATTTTGCCAATAATTTATAACATTTAAACTATTAATTTATATCATCTAAGCCATTAAATTATAACATTTAAGCTATTAATTTACAACATCTAAGCCACTAATTTACAATATTTAAACTATTAATTTATATCATCTAAGCCATTAATTTATAATATTTAAGCCATTAATCTAAAACAATTCCTCCATTAATTCTTAACAACTATACCAATAATTTATAACCATATTCTCCCATTAATTCAAAGTAATTGTGCTCTTAATTTATAACAGTTGTACCATTAATCGGAAGCAAGTCTACATTCATTGATTTAAATCAGTACCATCAATGTGAGTGAATTAATGATTTATATTGTATTATTTTATTAACGAAATCTTTCAGGTCCCTGGATTGCTATTTTATTTCTATATAGCATTATTTTTTAATTTTAAATACAGTACTTAATTTCTCATTTCACTATTTTGTATAAAAGCAGTGGTAACGCAGAGTGTAATTTTAAGATGTAATTTTCCATGTCTGCTAAAAACCAAGGAAACAACACCATATTCATGGAATCAAGGAAGCAAGTGTAGTTTAACCGAAGGCAACGACATCTTATCTGTAGCTGCACATGAGTCATAGGACATTTCAAATAGTGTTGTTGTTTTGCCTCGGAGTACCAAAACCGTTAGATTACAAGTAATTTAAAAACAAATAAACTCCGGACAAAACAATGCCGCCGCTACAATGTCGCTTTATTATAAAATAATTGTACATCTCTGTTACGTCGCCTAAAACATCTGCGCTGCATCTCTCGCGACCGGCCAGCCGACGGCCTGCGTAACGTCATTTCGACCCTCAATAAACCTGAGGACCAACCATAACTTTCTCTTGCATTGTGTACACATGTATCTGCATTCCATCCGTCGTCCTGAAAGCTTTCTTAAGGCTAGAAATATTTGCGACGCACATCTGGTTTTTAGATAGGTCCTTGGGTTTATTAGGCGCAATTAAAAACACGGAGAAATCGGGTACGCGCCCATTAGGAAAAATCGAACATCTGTCTAATAGAACAGGCTGGGTTTTCCCATGCACAAGGTCACTCACGAACCACGTTGGTCGGAGGTTTCCTACTCGTCACTTCTCCTACGACTCTCGGAGAGTCAAGTCGCAGTCTTCTCCTGCTACATCAGGAGGGTCAAGTCAACTTACTTCTTCTACATACGACAACGTCGAAGTCTAACATCAAAATCTAGTGTCTATCAAGTATCCTCTAGTGCTACGTCCACTAACATACGAAATTCGATTGTACGAACCTTGCTCTATTAGTCATATCTATCTCATATTCGTGCGACAAGGTGTTATCGACGATTTGTATCTACTCAACAGTGTAGTTTAAGTGTTGGAAATGTATATTTTATAATTCTGTGAATCACAGTGTTATATAAACTTAATCACCCCTATTATCTTAACGGAAATCAGGGGATCGATCAACTCGTGGTGTCGATTAGTATAATCGTAACGGGAATTTACGACTCCCGTTGACGTCTCTCCTCGCGATTGCGTCTCCCCGCGATTGGTCGAAATAACAATCTCTGCTTCCAATGCGTAAAAACTCATATGTAAATGGGACCCGAGCGTAGTTACCTCCTCGTGGTGGGTCCCGGTAATTGGTATCGTTTTCCAAATAATAATACACCAAGTACTATTTCGAATATTAGTATTATTATTCGAAAACGATATCAAGCTAAAAACTACTTGAATATAGTCTGGTCTTGATCACCCAAAATAGATTTGGTGATCTAAACTGGACTAATACCCCCCCGCGGGGGCAACGTGGGACATCGTGGGACATCGCAGGACACCGTGGGATGCGAGCGTATTAGCTTTAATTAATCATAAGATAGATACCTATGTTATGTACATTGTAAGCTCATTCTGTACAAAGATACTTATCTATCTTGGAACGACAAATAAAGATCTCGTCTCTCTAGATCCCCTCGCTTACCATACTGGAAAAATTGTTCCCACGATATATCGGTTCGCGATCACTCAGTTCTTTCAAACTGTCGCGTGGCGTACTCGCTCGCGTGTATTTCGGGTGCGTGCGGGTCAATGTGCTCTAGACAACTCTTCGGATTCGTAAGTCGCCCAAGGACAGCTCTGTCTTGGTGACTGCTCAACGTTTGCATCGGATCACGGGAGTTGTCGTCGTGCCGGTGATGCTTGAGTAATCTGTTGAGGATTCACTCGTGGATCTGCAGTTCTGTCCGATTGGTACTTGGGTACTCGATCAGAGACCACCAATTTCACGTCTTCCGTAATCCTGTTCGGCCCCGCTGGAGTGGACCCCACTGTTCAGTTGAGGTATTGCCTTCGTAATCCTGTTCAGCGGTCCCGCCCCGTGAGTGGACCCCACTGTTCAGTTGGGGCCTCGTGCCTTGGTAATCCTGTTCAGCGGTCCCTCCCTGTGAGTGGACCCCACTGTTCAGTTGGGGCCTCTTGCCTTCGTAATCCTGTTCAGCGGTCCCTCCCCGGGTTCCACTTGTTCAGTTGGAGTGTGTCAAGTTGCTGGCCTATGTGCTGGATCCACGGCTGAATTACTAGTGGATCACTGGCATCATCTGTCGGCGCCATCGACCGCGACTCGTGTAAGTTTCGAACGGCGAAACAGGAATCGAGTTACGGCCAATTCTTATGCTTTCCGTTGAACCTCGGGGTTATCTCGTGTACGGGGGTACGTCGCGTAGGTTTGTTAGTTCTTTCGAGAGATCGCGATCTCGTCCGTTTCGGGACAGTGTCAGTAGCTTCATCTTCTTCTTTTCGCTCCAAGTTAGATAAATGTGTCTTTGATACCGAATGTTGCCAGTAGGGATGCGAATTATTGTTTATTTGTACTGATCGATGTAATCGTTGTGTGGAAGATAGATGATGCGTTACGTATGCCTTGTTTTACGTTTGTAAAGATTCATGTTAGCGCTGCGTTGGAGATATGTGTTTCGCAGTTAGACTACGAAACAACTATTTCTTTACGCAGGCCCATGGTCAAGTGGTGTCAAAACCGGACATTCTGCCAATAGGTTGAATGTCGAGATCGATGTGTAGTGTTAAATAACCCATGGGCGGGTCTCGTGCGTAGTCACCTCCTCGTGGTGAGACCTGGTAATTGGCATCGTTTTCCAAAAATTAATCAGTCGATTAATCTTTGGAAAACGATACCAAGCCAAGAACTACGCAACAGTCCAGTTTGGATCAACAAAAGCCCCTAAGATCATTTTGGATGATCTACACTGGACTGCACTACTAATTTATAACATTTAAGCCATTAATTTACAATATTTACGTCATGAATTTACAACAATAAGTCACAAATTCATAACATTTAAGCTATTAATTTTTACATTTATACCATTAATTCCTAACACTCAAACTATTAATTTATAACACTTAAGCTATTAATTTATAACATTTAAGCAAATAATTAACAACGATTAAACTATTAATTTATAACAATTGAAACAATAATTGGCACATTTAAAACATTAATTTATAAGAATCAAACCATTCCTCGAGGAATCAGTAAGTCTCGCGCTAATAGCCCAATACATGGATAGATTTAACGAAGAAATACGTAACCGCGACTACAACCAATTAGATCATATTATTTGCTACATAATTAATAACTGTATCACGTACAGCGATGCAGGCGGTATTGAAGAAATAAAGCCATTTTATGTTACAACTATAACGAGTAAATTTAATCGTTTAACTTGTGAAGAATTAAAAAGGTACCTGACTTCTAAATAAGCATTAAATAAGAATCTTAAATATCGCAAACAGTGATGTAGGTGTTACTCAAGAGAAAAGAACGTATTATTTTTTAATTAGCACGAGTAAATGAACGAATATCGATAATATAATATAACGCTTAATATGAATTTTATCTGTCTGATTATTTAATAGCTTAACTTATTTCACAGTAACGTCATCGACTGCACTTAGGCTCTTTTCCCTTTTTGTCCAAACTAATCGATAGTCGAAAACTAGTATCATGTAGGTGTGAATATAGTCTTAGTTTGTAGAAACTATTAAAATGATAAAAATGGATATCGTATTAAATCGTAAAAGATGCCAATTTACGATAAAAATTAAGAAATCGTTCAATTTGATTTTGTTACAATGGAAAAACCGTCTCCTGCTATGTCAAAAAATCGTTACCGTTTGATTAACAAACCGACGCCTTGTTAAGTTATATAAGGAACACGGAAGTCGCGCGCGAGCTCTTTTGTGCCTGAAATTCCGGAGAGTGAACATCGAAGAAGAACATAAATATCAGGTAAGTAAGAAAAAATATCAAACAACAACATTGTAACTAGTAATTTATAACTTCTAAACCATTAATTTACAACACTTAAGCTATTAATTTATAACATTCAAGCCATTAATTTATAACATTTAAGGAATTAATTTATAACGTCTAAACTATTAATTTATAACATTTATGCTATTAATTTATAACATTTAAGCCATTAATTTCTAACTTTTGAACTGTTATTTTATACATTTAGCCATTAATTTATAACATTTAAACTATTAATTTATATCATCTTGTTAAGGAAATCAGAGGATTTGGAAATACAAATAACTGACTTTATTTCACACACAACAGCTATACATCTATGTTCCACTCTGAAGAACGTCTTGCACGCACGCTTGTCGCCAACCGACTCCTCCAGATGCTTCTTTACGACGACGTTCCTTTGTCTCAACTCAGACCAGGACACCCTCTAACGCTTACACACACATTCACATGTACAGTGTAAATGTATCATCTTCCTAACACGCCTCCTTACATTTATACTGTACATTTAATCGTATTTACATGCCTGTTAGTTTACATTCATCCATGACCTAAACCTTTCAAATTTCTCTCTACACAGTGCCTTCGTAAAAATATCCGCAGTGTTTTCTTCTGTACTTACTTTTATTATGTTTATCTTATTTTCCTTTACGTACTCGTGAACGTAGTGGTAATGAACTTCAATGTGTTTCGAATTTTTTGTAAAATTTCCGTACTTTGCTATACTCATTACTCCAGAGTTATCCTCATAAATTTTTACAGGGTTATCGTCTAGATTTACATCGAAGATTTTCATTAATTCTCTGATAGCCATTACTTCGCTTACCGCTTCCGATAGAGCTACATACTCTGCATACGTTGAGGCTTTTGTCACACACCTTTGTTTTTTAGACTTCCATCCAATTACATTTCCATACAATCTAATTACATACCCAGAAGTCGATTTCCTATCTATATGATCTCCTGCCCAATCGGCGTCCACATAACAATCTATCGTTTCACACTTTTCGCTCCTTTTATAATGTAGCCCTAAATCTCTAGTCCGGTACAAATATTTCAGTATTCGTAAAGCATATTTAAAATGTGTCTCGTTACAACAATCTTGAAATCTACTTAGATAATTCACACTATAACTTATATCGGGTCTGGTATTTACACTAATATACAGCAATGCGCCAATTAAATTCTTGTATCCAATGTCCTCTCTATTTATATCAGCTTTTTCAATTTTTAAGTTGGTCTCCATAGGTGTACAGTACAATTTGCTATTATGTAATTTATATTTGTTTACTAATGATTCTATGTATTTCTTTTGGCTTAATCTCATTTCCCTTTTTAAATAATCATAGTCTATATTTATTCCAAGATATTCTTTTACTTCACCTAAATCTTTCATTTCAAATTTATCAGTTAATAATTTTTTTACACTTTGTATCTTCCCTTTGTTTTTACTACAAATCAGCAAATCGTCTACGTATATTAACAAATAAACAACATTTTCTCCCTCTCCATAAGTATATAAGCACAATTCTACATTATTCTTCTTAAAACCTAATCTCGTCACATACCTATCAAAACACTCATACCAGTCCCTCGGACTTTCTTTTAACCCATAAAGCGCTTTCGATAATTTACAAACTCTATTCGTTCCGTCCGCATATCCCTTTGGTTGATTTACATATACCTCCGAGGTTACTTCACCATTTAAAAAGGCAGTTTCTACATCCATTTGCTCAATTATTAGTCCATTTTGACAACAATATGATAACAATATTTTAAAGGTCTGATTACTCGCTACTGGAGAATATATGTCATCGGCTACGTTTCTTTGTTGAAACCCCCTTACCACTAATCTAGCCTTATACCTGTCCTCTGATTTTTTCGTGTAAACCCATTTTACATCTAATACTTCTTTGCCTTTTACCCTTTCTACCAATTTCCAAGTTTTATTCTTATAGAGACATTCTATTTCCTTATCCATAGCCTGTTTCCAATCTTCATTATTTTCACAACAAATCGCCTCCTCAAATGTACAAGGGATATCTACTTTACAATAATTTGCATGAATCTCGCAAATATTTTCCTTTTCTGGATACCTTACTGGAGTTTTCTTAATACGTGTAGATCTCCTAGGAATGTTTGAGCTTTCAGTACTACTATCATTTTCATCTTCCCTACCTTCTAACTCTTCCTTATCCATACCATCCAATGAATAATTATCTTCGCTATCATTTCTATCTGCCTCTAATGAATTTTCCTCAAAACCGATACATTTAGTGTCTGTCTCTATGACCTCTACATGTCTAGCTATTGTTATTTTCCCACCTAATAAGACTCTGTATCCTACTTCACTATATCCTAATAGAATTCCCATATCTGCCTTCTTGTCCCATTTGGAAACTCTCTTTTGTTCTGGCCTTCTTACAAAAACTTTACTTCCATATAGATGTAGATTTTTAACACTTGGTTTTCTCCCGAAAAATATTTCAAAAGGTGTCTTTCTCTCTATAGTATTCGCTAATATTCGATTTTTCAAGTATACCGCTGTACAAACTATTTCCGGCCAGTACTTTTTATGTACTTTCGCTTCCGCTAACAAGCACCGCGCCATGTCCATCACTGTTCTATTATACCTTTCAGCTGTCCCGTTTAATTCATGTACGTATGTTGGACAATTATTTATTCTTATACCTTTATCCCTAGCAAATTTATAAATTCGATTATTTAAATATTCTTTACCATTATCGCATCTTAATATTTTTAACCTCTTGCCCGTTAAATTTTCGGCTTCATTTACGAACTGTACGAAAGAATCAAAGACCTCATCCTTTGATTTTATACAATAGATCCTAGCTATTTTACTATAATCATCGATAAATGAAATAAAATATTTTTCTCCATTCAATCCGGTAGTCTTAAAGGGACCACATACGTCCGTATGAATAATTTCCATTATTTCCCTAGCCTTAGTTCGATTATTTTTGAAAGGTAAGTTATGCATTTTGCTTTCTATACACACCCTACATTTCAAAAGTTCCTTTTCAAATTCATTCGGTATGCCAGTCACTAGCTGCTCTTTACCCAAAATCTTTAAGTATTTAAAATTTACGTGTCCTAGCATCCTATGCCATCTTTCCTTTTTACTCATACCACTACGTTCGGCGCTGTTTACTAAGTGCTTCTTCCCTTTCAATATACTTTTTATTCTATATGTCCCATTCTCTTTGAACGCGACAGCTGTAAGTTTATTATCCTCATCTATTACTTTCGCAATATTTCCTTTGGAAATAACCGTATTCTTATTGTCTGTTAGTTTACCTAAACTAATCAAATTTGCGGACATTTCTTTCGCGTAAAAAACTTTTCTCATATTTATTTTATTTTGTTTTCCGAAAGCTTCAAAATAACTTATAACATTCCCAACTTTTGTCGCTTTTATCGGTCTATTATCGCCTAAATATATATTTACCGGTTCTTTTAGGTCGATAGATTTATCAAAATAATTTGCATTATTTATTATATGATCGGTACAACCGCTATCTAATAACCACATTATTTCCTTCTCACTTATCTCATTCGTCTCGCTGTTGTGTGCTGCGTGCGCCGTTGCTATCCATGTGCCTGCTCTTGAGTTTCCATGCTCGCTCGTGCCGGTTGTTGATTGACGATGGAAGTTTCCACGTCCCCTGCTCGTATTGCCTTTGTACCCTCTTCCTCTGTTTCGACCACGTGTTGGCCCATGCCAATAGCCGTTACTGCTTCCCGCTTGGACGCCATTTTGACACTCTCTCGCAAAGTGTCCTAATCTTCCACATCTGAAGCATCCTTCCTTTTTTGCAGAAAAGGCATTGGTTTGCATTTCTCCACGATTGGACTTATTTCTCTTCTCCGCCATTTCAATTTTATTTTTTACATACGCTACCGTTTGATCCTCTTCTTTCAATGCGTCTATTATGTCTGCTATGTAGCTGTATTCTTCGGGTAACGTATTCAGCATGTAATTTAGTTTTTCCCTCTCACTCACTTGTGCGCCCGCACTTTTTAATTCATTTGTTAATTTTTCGAAATCTCTGAAAAACGATGCTGAATCACCGTAGTTATCCAGTCTTATCTTTTCCAATCTCCTTCTGCACACGATCTGTAATGCCGTCGACTCTTTCAAGTACATTTCATCGAACTTTTTTACTATTTCATACGCCGTTTTTTCTTCCCTAACATACTCCAATTGTCCATTCGATATTGCACTATAAATTATATTTATTGCTTTCAAATCCTTTTTGTCCCAGTCTTCATTGTCTCTTTCGTTCTTCATTCTTGTTATAACAATATCACATTCCTTATACTTCAAAAACATTGTGATTCTTTGCTTCCACATTCCATAATCCTCACCATCGAATTTAGGTATCATGATTTCCGATCTCTCCATTTTAATTGATTCCTTATATATTACTCAAGCGTTCCCACGTGCTCGAAGTATAACTTTTCTCTTCTTTCTTTGAACGTTTCTTCCCTTATTGAAACTCACTCGAACTAACTCGCAAGATTGAAAAGCCACGCACTAAATATCTTGCAAAACTATAAACCACGCTCTGCTACCATGTTAAGGAAATCAGAGGATTTGGAAATACAAATAACTGACTTTATTTCACACACAACAGCTATACATCTATGTTCCACTCTGAAGAACGTCTTGCACGCACGCTTGTCGCCAACCGACTCCTCCAGATGCTTCTTTACGACGACAGTCCTTTGTCTAAACTCAGGCCAGGACACCCTCTAACGCTTACACACACATTCACATGTACAGTGTAAATGTATCATCTTCCTAACACATCTAAGCCATTAAATTATAACATTCAAGCTATTAATTTATAACATTTAAACTGTTAATTTATAACATTTAAACCATTAATTTACAGCATTTAAAGTGTTATTTTATACATTTAAGCCATTAATTTATAACATTTAAGCTATTAATTTATAACATTTAAGCCATTAATTTCTAACTTTTGAACTGTTATTTTATACATTTTGCCAATAATTTATAACATTTAAACTATTAATTTATATCATCTAAGCCATTAAATTATAACATTTAAGCTATTAATTTACAACATCTAAGCCACTAATTTACAATATTTAAACTATTAATTTATATCATCTAAGCCATTAATTTATAATATTTAAGCCATTAATCTAAAACAATTCCTCCATTAATTCTTAACAACTATACCAATAATTTATAATCATATTCTCCCATTAATTCAAAGTAATTGTGCTCTTAATTTATAACAGTTGTACCATTAATCGGAAGCAACTCTACATTCATTGATTTAAATCAGTACCATCAATGTGAGTGAATTAATGATTTATATTGTATTATTTTATTAAGGAAATCTTTCAGGTCCCTGGATTGCTATTTTATTTCTATATAGCATTATTTTTTAATTTTAAATACAGTACTTAATTTCTCATTTCACTATTTTGTATAAAAGCAGTGGTAACGCAGAGTGTAATTTTAAGATGTAATTTTCCATGTCTGCTAAAAACCAAGGAAACAACACCATATTCATGGAATCAAGGAAGCAAGTGTAGTTTAACCGAAGGCAACGACATCTTATCTGTAGCTGCACATGAGTCATAGGACATTTCAAATAGTGTTGTTGTTTTGCCTCGGAGTACCAAAACCGTTAGATTACAAGTAATTTAAAAACAAATGAACTCCGGACAAAACAATGCCGCCGCTACAATGTCGCTTTATTATAAAATAATTTTACATCTCTGCTTCCAATGCGTAAAAACTCATATGTAAATGGGACCCGAGCGTAGTTACCTCCTCGTGGTGGGTCCCGGTAATTGGTATCGTTTTCCAAATAATAATACACCAAGTACTATTTCGAATATTAGTATTATTATTCGAAAACGATATCAAGCTAAAAACTACTTGAATATAGTCTGGTCTTGATCACCCAAAATAGATTTGGTGATCTAAACTGGACTAATACCCCCCCGCGGGGGCAACGTGGGACATCGTGGGACATCGCAGGACACCGTGGGATGCGAGCGTATTAGCTTTAATTAATCATAAGATAGATACCTATGTTATGTACATTGTAAGCTCATTCTGTACAAAGATACTTATCTATCTTGGAACGACAAATAAAGATCTCGTCTCTCTAGATCCCCTCGCTTACCATACTGGAAAAATTGTTCCCACGATATATCGGTTCGCGATCACTCAGTTCTTTCAAACTGTCGCGTGGCGTACTCTCTCGCGTGTATTTCGGGTGCGTGCGGGTCAATGTGCTCTAGACAACTCTTCGGATTCGTAAGTCGCCCAAGGACAGCTCTGTCTTGGTGACTGCTCAACGTTTGCATCGGATCACGGGAGTTGTCGTCGTGCCGGTGATGCTTGCTAATCTGTTGGGGATTCACTCGTGGATCTGCAGTCCTGTCCGATTGGTACTTGGGTACTCGACCAGAGACCTCCAATTTCACGTCCTCCGTAATCCTGTTCGGCCCCGCGGGAGTGGACCCCACTGTTCAGTTGAGGTATTGCCTTCGTAATCCTGTTCAGCGGTCCCTCCCCGTGAGTGGACCCCACTGTTCAGTTGAGATATTGCCTTCGTAATCCTGTTCAGCGGTCCCGCCCCGTGAGTGGACCCCACTGTTCAGTTGGGGCCTCGTGCCTTGGTAATCCTGTTCAGCGGTCCCTCCCTGTGAGTGGACCCCACTGTTCAGTTGGGGCCTCTTGCCTTCGTAATCCTGTTCAGCGGTCCCTCCCCGGGTTCCACTTGTTCAGTTGGAGTGTGTCAAGTTGCTGGCCTATGTGCTGGATCCACGGCTGAATTACTAGTGGATCACTGGCATCATCTGTCGGCGCCATCGACCGCGACTCGTGTAAGTTTCGAACGGCGAAACAGGAATCGAGTTACGGCCAATTCTTGGGCTTTCCGTTGAACCTCGGGGTTATCTCGTGTACGGGGGTACGTCGCGTAGGTTTGTTAGTTCTTTCCAGAGTTCGCGATCTCGTCCGTTTCGGGACAGTGTCAGTAGCTTCATCTTCTTCTTTTCGTTCCAAGTTAGATAAATGTGTCTTTGATACCGAATGTTGCCAGTAGGGATGCGAATTATTGTATATATGTACTGATCGATGTAATCGTTGTATGGGAGATAGATGATGCGTTACGTATGCCTTGTTCTACGTTTGTAAAGATTCATGTTAGCGCTGCGTTGGAGATATGTGTTTCGCAGTTAGACTACGAAACAACTATTTCTTTACGCAGGCCCATGGTCAAGCAGTGTCAAAACTGGACATTCTGCCAATAGGTTGAATGTCGAGATCGATGTGTAGTGTTAAATAACCCATGGGTGGGTCTCGTGCGTAGTCACCTCCTCGTGGTGAGACCTGGTAATTGGCATCGTTTTCCAAAAATTAATCAGTCGATTAATCTTTGGAAAACGATACCAAGCCAAGAACTACGCAACAGTCCAGTTTGGATCACCAAAAGCCCCTAAGATCATTTTGGATGATCTACACTGGACTGCACTATTAATTTATAACATTTAAGCCATTAATTTACAACATTTGCGTCATGAATTTACAACAATAAGTCACAAATTCATAACATTTAAGCTATTAATTTTTACATTTATACCATTAATTCCTAACACTCAAACTATTAATTTATAACGCTTAAGCTATTAATTTATAACATTTAAGCAAATAATTAACAACGATTAAACTATTAAGTTATAACAATTGAAACAATAATTGGCACATTTAAAACATTAATTTATAAGAATCAAACCATTCCTCGAGGAATCAGTAAGTCTCGCGCTAATAGCCCAATACATCGATAGATTTAACGAAGAAATACGTAACCGCGATTACAACCAATTAGATCATATTATTTGCTACATAATTAATAACTGTATCACGTACAGCGATGCAGGCGGTATTGAAGAAATAAAGCCATTTTATGTTACAACTATAACGAGTAAATTTAATCGTTTAACTTGTGAAGAATTAAAAAGGTACCTGACTTCTAAATAAGCATTAAATAAGAATCTTAAATATCGCAAACAGTGATGTAGGTGTTACTCAAGAAAAAAGAACGTTTTATTTTTTAATTAGCACGAGTAAATGAACGAATATCGATAATATAATATAACGCTTAATATGAATTTTATCTGTCTGATTATTTAATAGCTTAACTTATTTCACAGTAACGTCATCGACTGCACTTAGGCTCTTTTCCCTTTTTGTCCAAACTAATCGATAGTCGAAAACTAGTATCATGTAGGTGTGAATTTAGTCTTAGTTTGTAGAAACTATTAAAATGATAAAAATGGATATCGTATTAAATCGTAAAAGATGCCAATTTACGATAAAAATTAAGAAATCGTTCAATTTGATTTTGTTACAATGGAAAAACCGTCTCCTGCTATGTCAAAAAATCGTTACCGTTTGATTAACAAACCGACGCCTTGTTAAGTTATATAAGGAACACGGAAGTCTCGCGCGAGCTCTTTTGTGCCTGAAATTCCGGAGAGTGAACATCGAAGAAGAACATAAATATCAGGTAAGTAAGAAAAAATATCGAACAACAACATTGTAACTAGTAATTTATAACGTCTAAACCATTAATTTACAACACTTAAGCTATTAATTTATAACATTCAAGCCATTAATTTATAACATTTAAGGAATTAATTTATAACGTCTATACAATTAATTTATAACATTTATGCTATTAATTTATAACATTTAAGCCATTAATTTCTAACTTTTGAACTGTTATTTTATACATTTAGCCATTAATTTATAACATTTAAACTATTAATTTATATCATCTAAGCCATTAAATTATAACATTCAAGCTATTAATTTATAACATTTAAACTGTTAATTTATAACATTTAAACCATTAATTTACAGCATTTAAAGTGTTATTTTACACATTTAAGCCATTAATTTATAACATTTAAGCAATTAATTTATAACATTTAAACTATTAATTTCTAACATTTAAGCCATTAATTTCTAACATTTAAGCAATTAATTGACAGCATCTGAGCCACTAATTTACAACGTTTAAACTGTTGTTTTATACATTTAAGCTATTATTTTATAACATTTAAGCTATTAATTAACAACATCTAAGCCATTAATTTACAACATTTAAAGTGTTATTTTATACATTTAAGCTATTAATTTATAACATTTAAGCTATTAATTTATAACATTTAAGAAATTAATTTCTAACTTTTGAACTGTTATTTTATACATTTAGCCATTAATTTATAACATTTAAACTATTAATTAATATCATCTAAGCCATTAAATTATAACATTTAAGCTATTAATTTACAACATCTAAGCCACTAATTTACAATATTTAAACTATTAATTTATATCATCTAAGCCATTAATTTATAATATTTAAGCCATTAATCTAAAACAATTCCTTCATTAATTCTTAACAACTATACCAATAATTTATAACCATATTCTCCCATTAATTCAAAGTAATTGTGCTCTTAATTTATAACAGTTGTACCATTAATCGGAAGCAACTCTACATTCATTGATTTAAATCAGTACCATCAATGTGAGTGAATTAATGATTTATATTGTATTATTTTATTAACGAAATCTTTCAGGTCCCTGGATTGCTATTTTATTTCTATATAGCATTATTTTTTAATTTTAAATACAGTACATAATTTCTCATTTCACTATTTTGTATAAAAGCAGTGGTAACGCAGAGTGTAATTTTAAGATGTAATTTTCCATGTCTGCTAAAAACCAAGGAAACAACACCATATTCATGGAATCAAGGAAGCAAGTGTAGTTTAACCGAAGGCAACGACATCTTATCTGTAGCTGCACATGAGTCATAGGACATTTCAAATAGTGTTGTTGTTTTGCCTCGGAGTACCAAAACCGTTAGATTACAAGTAATTTAAAAACAAATGAACTCCGGACAAAACAATGCCGCCGCTACAATGTCGCTTTATTATAAAATAATTTTACATTTCTGCTTCCAATGCGTAAAAACTCATATGTAAATGGGACCCGAGCGTAGTTACCTCCTCGTGGTGGGTCCCGGTAATTGGTATCGTTTTCCAAATAATAATACACCAAGTACTATTTCGAATATTATTATTATTATTCGAAAACGATATCAAGCTAAAAACTACTTGAATATAGTCTGGTGTTGATCACCCAAAATAGTTTTGGTGATCTAAACTGGACTAATACCCCCCCGCGGGGGCAACGTGGGACATCGTGGGACATCGCAGGACACCGTGAGATGCGAGCGTATTAGCTTTAATTAATCATAAGATAGATACCTATGTTATGTACATTGTAAGCTCATTCTGTACAAAGATACTTATCTATCTTGGAACGACAAATAAAGATCTCGTCTCACTTGATCCCCTCGCTTACCATACTGGAAAAATTGTTCCCACGATATATCGGTTCGCGATCACTCAGTTCTTTCAAACTGTCGCGTGGCGTACTCTCTCGCGTGTATTTCGGGTGCTTGCGGGTCAATGTGCTCTAGACAACTCTTCGGATTCGTAAGTCGCCCAAGGACAGCTCTGACTTGGTGACTGCTCAACGTTTGCATCGGATCACGGGAGTTGTCGTCGTGCCGGTGATGCTTGCTAATCTGTTGGGGATTCACTCTTGGATCTGCAGTCCTGTCCGATTGGTACTTGGGTACTCGATCAGAGTCCACCAATTTCACGTCCTCCGTAATCCTGTTCGGCCCCGCGGGAGTGGACCCCACTGTTCAGTTGAGGTATTGCCTTCGTAATCCTGTTCAGCGGTCCCTCCCCGTGAGTGGACCCCACTGTTCAGTTGGGGCCTCGTGCCTTGGTAATCCTGTTCAGCGGTCCCTCCCTGTGAGTGGACCCCACTGTTCAGTTGGGGCCTCTTGCCTTCGTAATCCTGTTCAGCGGTCCCTCCCCGGGTCCCACTTGTTCAGTTGGAGTGTGTCAAGTTGCTGGCCTATGTGCTGGATCCACGGCTGAATTACTAGTGGATCACTGGCATCATCTGTCGGCGCCATCGACCGCGACTCGTGTAAGATTCGAACGGCGAAACAGTAATCGAGTTACGGCCAATTCTTGGGCTTTCCGTTGAACCTCGGGGTTATCTCGTGTACGGGGGTACGTCGCGTAGGTTTGTTAGTTCTTTCGAGAGATCGCGATCTCGTCCGTTTCGGGACAGTGTCAGTAGCTTCATCTTCTTCTTTTCGCTCCAAGTTAGATAAATGTGTCTTTGATACCGAATGTTGCCAGTAGGGATGCGAATTATTGTTTATTTGTACTGATCGATGTAATCGTTGTGTGGAAGATAGATGATGCGTTACGTATGCCTTGTTCTACGTTTGTAAAGATTCATGTTAGCGCTGCGTTGGAGATATGTGTTTCGCAGTTAGACTACGAAACAACTATTTCTTTACGCAGGCCCATGGTCAAGTAGTGTCAAAACTGGACATTCTGCCAATAGGTTGAATGTCGAGATCGATGTGTAGTGTTAAATAACCCATGGGCGGGTCTCGTGCGTAGTCACCTCCTCGTGGTGAGACCTGGTAATTGGCATCGTTTTCCAAAAATTAATCAGTCGATTAATCTTTGGAAAACGATACCAAGCCAAGAACTACGCAACAGTCCAGTTTGGATCAACAAAAGCCCCTAAGATCATTTTGGATGATCTACACTGGACTGCACTATTAATTTATAACATTTAAGCCATTAATTTACAATATTTACGTCATGAATTTACAACAATAAGTCACAAATTCATAACATTTAAGCTATTAAGTTTTACATTTATACCATTAATTCCTAACACTCAAACTATTAATTTATAACACTTAAGCTATTAATTTATAACATTTAAGCAAATAATTAACAACGATTAAACTATTAATTTATAACAATTGAAACAATAATTGGCACATTTAAAACATTAATTTATAAGAATCAAACCATTCCTCGAGGAATCAGTTAGTCTCGCGCTAATAGCCCAATACATCGATAGATTTAACGAAGAAATACGTAACCGCGATTACAACCAATTAGATCATAATATTTGCTACATAATTAATAACTGTATCACGTACAGCGATGCAGGCGGTATTGAAGAAATAAAGCCATTTTATGTTACAACTATAACGAGTAAATTTAATCGTTTAACTTGTGAGGAATTAAAAAGGTACCTGACTTCTATATAAGCATTAAATAAGAATCTTAAATATCGCAAACAGTGATGTAGGTGTTACTCAAGAAAAAAGAACGTTTTATTTTTTAATTAGCACGAGTAAATGAACGAATATCGATAATATAATATAACGCTTAATATGAATTTTATCTGTCTGATTATTTAATAGCTTAACTTATTTCACAGTAACGTCATCGACTGCACTTAGGCTCTTTTCCCTTTTTGTCCAAACTAATCGATAGTCGAAAACTAGTATCATGTAGGTGTGAATATAGTCTTAGTTTGTAGAAACTATTAAAATGATAAAAATGGATATCGTATTAAATCGTAAAAGATGCCAATTTACGATAAAAATTAAAAGAAATCGTTCAATTTGATTTTGTTACAATGGAAAAACCGTCTCCTGCTATGTCAAAAAATCGTTACCGTTTGATTAACAAACCGACGCCTTGTTATGTTATATAAGGAACACGGAGGTCGCGCGCGAGCTCTTTTGTGCCTGAAATTCCGGAGAGTGAACATCGAAGAAGAACATAAATATCAGGTAAGTAAGAAAAAATATCAAACAACAACATTGTAACTAGTAATTTATAACGTCTAAACCATTAATTTACAACACTTAAGCTATTAATTTATAACATTCAAGCCATTAATTTATAACATTTAAGGAATTAATTTATAACGTCTAAACTATTAATTTATAACATTTATGCTATTAATTTATAACATTTAAGCCATTAATTTCTAACTTTTGAACTGTTATTTTATACATTTAGCCATTAATTTATAACATTTAAACTATTAATTTATATCATCTAAGCCATTAAATTATAACATTCAAGTTATTAATTTATAACATTTAAACTGTTAATTTATAACATTTAAACCATTAATTTACAGCATTTAATGTGTTATTTTATACATTAAGCCATTAATTTGTAACATTTAAGCTATTAATTTATAACATTTAAGCCATTAATTTCTAACTTTTGAACTGTTATTTTATTCATTTTGCCAATAATTTATAACATTGAAACTATTAATTTATATCATCTAAGCCATTAAATTATAACATTTAAGCTATTAATTTACAACATCTAAGCCACTAATTTACAATATTTAAACTATTAATTTATATCATCTAAGCCATTAATTTATAATATTTAAGCCATTAATCTAAAACAATTCCTCCATTAATTCTTAACAACTATACCAATAATTTATAACCATATTCTCCAATTAATTCAAAGTAATTGTGCTCTTAATTTATAACAGTTGTACCATTAATCGGAAGCAACTCTACATTCATTGATTTAAATCAGTACCATCAATGTGAGTGAATTAATGATTTATATTGTATTATTTTATTAACGAAATCTTTCAGGTCCCTGGATTGCTATTTTATTTCTATATAGCATTATTTTTTAATTTTAAATACAGTACTTAATTTCTCATTTCACTATTTTGTATAAAAGCAGTGGTAACGCAGAGTGTAATTTTAAGATGTAATTTTCCATGTCTGCTAAAAACCAAGGAAACAACACCATATTCATTGAATCAAGGAAGCAAGTGTAGATTAACCGAAGGCAACGACATCTTATCTGTAGCTGCACATGTGTCATAGGACATTTCAAATAGTGTTGTTGTTTTGCCTCGGAGTACCAAAACCGTTAGATTACAAGTAATTTAAAAACAAATAAACTCCGGACAAAACAATGCCGCCGCTACAATGTCGCTTTATTATAAAATAATTTTACATCTCTGCTTAATATGCGTAAAAACTCATATGAAAATGGGACCCGAGCGTAGTTACCTCCTCGTGGTGGGTCCCGGTAATTGGTATCGTTTTCCAAATAATAATACACCAAGTACTATTTCGAATATTAGTATTATTATTCGAAAACGATATCAAGCTAAAAACTACTTGAATATAGTCTGGTCTTGATCACCCAAAATAGTTTTGGTGATCTAAACTGGACTAATACCCCCCCCCGCGGGGGCAACGTGGGACATCGTGGGACATCGCAGGACACCGTGTGATGCGAGCGTATTAGCTTTAATTAATCATAAGATAGATACCTATGATATGTACATTGTAAGCTCATTCTGTACAAAGATACTTATCTATCTTGAAACGACAAATAAAGATCTCGTCTCTCTTGATCCCCTCGCTTACCATACTGGAAAAATTGTTCCCACGATATATCGGTTCGCGATCACTCAGTTCTTTCAAACTGTCGCGTGGCGTACTCTCTCGCGTGTATTTCGGGTGCTTGCGGGTCAATGTGCTCTAGACAACTCTTCGGATTCGTAAGTCGCCCAAGGACAGCTCTGACTTGGTGACTGCTCAACGTTTGCATCGGATCACGGGAGTTGTCGTCGTGCCGGTGATGCTTGCTAATCTGTTGGGGATTCACTCGTGCATCTGCAGTCCTGTCCGATTCGGTACTTGGGTACTCGATCAGAGACCACCAATTTCACGTCCTCCGTAATCCTGTTCGGCCCCGCGTGAGTGGACCCCACTGTTCAGTTGAGGTATTGCCTTCGTAATCCTGTTCAGCGGTCCCTCCCCGTGAGTGGACCCCACTGTTCAGTTGGGGCCTCGTGCCTTGGTAATCCTGTTCAGCGGTCCCTCCCTGTGAGTGGACCCCACTGTTCAGTTGGGGCCTCTTGCCTTCGTAATCCTGTTCAGCGGTCCCTCCCCGGGTTCCACTTGTTCAGTTGGAGTGTGTCAAGTTGCTGCCCTATGTGCTGGATCCACGGCTGAATTACTAGTGGATCACTGGCATCATCTGTCGGCGCCATCGACCGCGACTCGTGTAAGTTTCGAACGGCGAAACAGGAATCGATTTACGGCCAATTCTTGGGCTTTCCGTTGAACGTCGGGGTTATCTCGTGTACTGGGGTATTTCGCGTAGGTTTGTTAGTTCTTTCGAGAGATCGCGATCTCGTCCGTTTCGGGACAGTGTCAGTAGCTTCATCTTCATCTTTTCGTTCCAAGTTAGATAAATGTGTCTTTGATACCGAATGTTGCCAGTAGGGATGCGAATTATTGTTTATTTGTACTGATCGATGTAATCGTTGTGTGGGAGATAGATGATGCGTTACGTATGCCTTGTTCTACGTTTGTAAAGATTCATGTTAGCGCTGCGTTGGAGATATGTGTTTCGCAGTTAGACTACGAAACAACTATTTCTTTACGCAGGCCCATGGTCAAGTAGTGTCAAAACTGGACATTCTGCCAATAGGTTGAATGTCGAGATCGATGTGTAGTGTTAAATAACCCATGGGCGGGACTCGTGCGTAGTCACCTCCTCGTGGTGAGACCTGGTAATTGGCATCGTTTTCCAAAAATTAATAAGTCGATTAATCTTTGGAAAACGATACCAAGCCAAGAACTACGCAACAGTCCAGTTTGGATCACCAAAAGCCCCTAAGATCATTTTGGATGATCTACACTGGACTGCACTATTAATTTATAACATTTAAGCCAGTAATTTACAATATTTACGTCATGAATTTACAACAATAAGTCACAAATTCATAACATTTAAGCTATTAATTTTTACATTTATACCATTAATTCCTAACATTCAAACTATTAATTTATAACACTTGAGCTATTAATTTATAACATTTAAGCATATAATTAACAACGATAATCTATTAATTTATAACAATTGAAACATTAATTGGCACATTAAAAACATTAATTTATAAGAATCAAACCATTCCTCGAGGAATCAGTAAGTCTCGCGCTAATAGCCCAATACATCGATAGATTTATCGAAGAAATACGTAACCGCGATTACAGCAAATTAGATCATATTATTTGCTACATAATTAATAACTGTATCACGTACAGCGATGCAGGCGCTATTGAAGAAATAAAGCCATTTTATGTTACAACTATAACGAGTAAATTTAATCGTTTAACTTGTGAAGAATTAAAAAGGTACCTGACTTCTAAATAAGCATTAAATAAGAATCTTAAATATCGCAAACAGTGATGTAGGTGTTACTCAAGAAAAAAAAACGTTTTATTTTTTAATTAGCACGAGTAAATGAACGAATATCGATAATATAATATAACGCTTAATATGAATTTTATCTGTCTGATTATTTAATAGCTTAACTTATTTCACAGTAACGTCATCGACTGCCCTTAGGCTCTTTTCCCTTTTTGTCCAAACTAATCGATAGTCTAAAACTAGTATCGTGTAGGTGTGAATTTAGTCTTAGTTTGTAGAAACTATTAAAATGATAAAAATGGATATCGTATTAAATCGTAAAAGATGCCAATTTACGATAAACATTAAGAAATCCTTCAATTTGATTTTGTTACAATGGAAAAACCGTCTCCTGCTATGTCAAAAAATCGTTTCCGTTTGATTAACAAACCGACGCCTTGTTAAGTTATATAAGGAACACGGAAGTCGCGCGCGAGCTCTTTTGTGCCTGAAATTCCGGAGAGTGAACATCGAAGAAGAAAATAAATATCAGGTAAGTAAGAAAAAATATCAAACAACAACATTGTAACTAGTAATTTATAACGTCTAAACCATTAATTTACAACACTTAAGCTATTAATTTATAACATTCAAGCCATTAATTTATAACATTTAAGGAATTAATTTATAACGTCTAAACTATTAATTTATAACATTTATGCTATTAATTTATAACATTTAAGCCATTAATTTACAGCATTCAAAGTGTTATTTTATACATTTAAGCCATTAATTTATAACATTTAAGCAATTAATTTATAACATTTAAGCTATTAATTTCTAACATTTAAGCCATTAATTTCTAACATTTAAGCAATTAATTGACAACATCTGAGCCACTAATTTACAACATTTAAAATGTTGTTTTATACATTTAAGCTATTATTTTATAACATTTAAGCTATTAATTAACAACATCTAAGCCATTAATTTACAACATTTAAAGTGTTATTTTATACATTTAAGCTATTAATTTATAACATTTAAGCTATTAATTTATAACATTTAAGCCATTAATTTCTAACTTTTGAACTGTTATTTTATACATTTAGCCATTAATTTATAACATTTAAGCTATTAATTTATATCATCTAAGCCATTTAATTATAACATTTGAGCTATTAATTTACAACATCTAAGCCACTCATTCACAATATTTAAACTATTAATTTATATCATCTAAGCCATTAATTTATAATATTTAAGCCATTAATCTAAAACAATTCCTCCATTAATTCTTAACAACTATTCCAATAATTTATATCCATATTCTCCCATTAATTCAAAGTAATCGTGCTCTTAATTTATAACAGTTGTACCATTAATCGGAAGCAACTCTACATTCATTGATTTAAATCAGTACCATCAATGTGAGTGAATTAATGATTTATATTGTATTATTTTATTAACGAAATCTTTCAGGTCCCTGGATTGCTATTTTATTTCTATATAGCATTATTTTTTAATTTTAAATACAGTACTTAATTTCTCATTTCACTATTTTGTATAAAAGCAGTGGTAACGCAGAGTGTAATTTTAAGATGTAATTTTCCATGTCTGCTAAAAACCAAGGAAACAACACCATATTCATGGAATCAAGGAAGGAAGTGTAGTTTAACCGAAGGCAACGACATCTTATCTGTAGCTGCGCATGAGTCATAGGACATTTCAAATAGTGTTGTTGTTTTGCCTCGGAGTACCAAAACCGTGAGATTACAAGTAATTTAAAAACAAATGAACTCCGGACAAAACAATGCCGCCGCTACAATGTCGCCTTATTATAAAATAATTTTACATCTCTGCTTCCAATGCGTAAAAACTCATATGTAAATGGGACCAGAGCGTAGTTACCTCCTCGTGGTGGGTCCCGGTAATTGGTATCGTTTTCCAAATAATAATACACCAAGTACTATTTCGAATATTAGTATTATTATTCGAAAACGATATCAAGCTAAAAACTACTTGAATATAGTCTGGTCTTGATCACCCAAAATAGTTTTGGTGATCTAAACTGGACTAATACCCCCCCGCGGGGGCAACGTGGGACATCGTGGGACATCGCAGGACACCGTGGGATGCAAGCGTATTAGCTTTAATTAATCATAAGATAGATACCTATGTTATGTACATTGTAAGCTCATTCTGTACAAAGATACTTATCTATCTTGGAACGACAAATAAAGATCTCGTCTCTCTTGATCCCCTCGCTTACCATACTGGAAAAATTGTTCCCACGATATATCGGTTCGCGATCACTCAGTTCTTTCAAACTGTCGCGTGGCGTACTCGCTCGCGTGTATTTCGGGTGCGTGCGGGTCAATGTGCTCTAGACAACTCTTCGGATTCGTAAGTCGCCCAAGGACAGCTCTGTCTTGGTGACTGCTCAACGTTTGCATCGGATCACGGGAGTTGTCGTCGTGCCGGTGATGCTTGCTAATCTGTTGGGGATTCAGTCGTGAATCTGCAGTCCTGTCCGATTGGTACTTCGGTACTCGGTCAGGGACCAGCAATTTCACGTCCTCCGTAATCCTGTTCGGCCCCGCGGGAGTGGACCCCACTGTTCAGTTGAGGTATTGCCTTCGTAATCCTGTTCAGCGGTCCCTCCCCGTGAGTGGACCCCACTGTTCAGTTGGGGCCTCGTGCCTTGGTAATCCTGTTCAGCGGTCCCTCCCTGTGAGTGGACCCCACTGTTCAGTTGGGGCCTCTTGCCTTCGTAATCCTGTTCAGCGGACCCTCCCCGGGGTCCACTTGTTCAGTTGGAGTGTGTCAAGTTGCTGGCCTATGTGCTGGATCCACGGCTGAATTACTAGTGGATCACTGGCATCATCTGTCGGCGCCATCGAGTCGACTCGTGTAAGTTTCGAACGGCGAAACAGGAATCGAGATACGGCCAATTCTTGGGCTTTCCGTTGAACCTCGGTGTTATCTCGTGTACGAGGGTACGTCGCGTAGGTTTGTTAGTTCTTTTGAGAGATCGCGATCTCGTCCGTTTCGGGACAGTGTCAGTAGCTTCATCTTCTTCTTTTCGCTCCAAGTTAGATAAATGTGTCTTTGATACCGAATGTTGCCAGTAGGGATGCGAATTATTGTATATTTGTACTGATCGATGTAATAGTTGTGTGGGAGATAGATGATGCGTTACGTATGCCTTGTTCTACGTTTGTAAAGATTCATGTTAGCGCTGCGTTGGAGATATGTGTTTCGCAGTTAGACTACGAAACAACTATTTCTTTACGCAGGCCCATGGTCAAGTAGTGTCAAAACTGGACATTCTGCCAATAGGTTGAATGTCGAGATCGATGTGTAGTGTTAAATAACCCATGGGCGGGTCTCGTGCGTAGTCACCTCCTCGTGGTAAGACCTGGTAATTGGCATCGCTTTCCAAAAATTAATCAGTCGATTAATCTTTGGAATACGATACCAAGCCAAGAACTACGCAACAGTCCAGTTTGGATCACCAAAAGCCCCTAAGATCATTTTGGATGATCTACACTGGACTGCACTACTAATTTATAACATTTAAGCCATTAATTTGCAATATTTACGTCATGAATTTACAACAATAAGTCACAAATTCATAACGTTTAAGCTATTAATTTTTACATTTATACCATTAATTCCTAACATTCAAACTATTAATGTATAACACTTAAGCTATTAATTTATTACATTTCAGCAAATAATTAACAATGATTAAACTATTAATTTATAACAATTGAAACGTTAATTGGCACATTTAAAACATTAATTTATAAGAATCAAACCATTCCTCGACAGAATCAGTAAGTCTGGCGCTAATAGCCCAATACATCGATAGATTTAACGAAGAAATACGTAACCGCGATTACAGCCAATTAGATCATATTATTTGCTACATAAATAATAACTGTATCACGGACAGCGATGCAGGCGGTATTGAAGAAATAAAGCCATTTTATGTTACAACTATAACGAGTAAATTTAATCGTTTAACTTGTGAAGAATTAAAAAGGTACCTGACTTCTAAATAAGCATTAAATAAGAATCTTAAATATCGCAAACAGTGATGTAGGTGTTACTCAAGAAAAATGAACGTTTTATTTTTTAATTAGCACGAGTAAATGAACGAATATCGATAATATAATATAACGCTTAATATGAATTTTATCTGTCTGATTATTAAATAGCTTAACTTATTTCACAGTAACGTCATCGACTGCACTTAGGCTCTTTTCCCTTTTTGTCCAAACTAATCGATAGTCGAAAACTAGTATCATGTAGGTGTGAATATAGTCTTAGTTTGTAGAAACTATTAGAATGATAAAAATGGATATCGTATTAAATCGTAAAAGATGCCAATTTACGATAAAAATTAAGAAATCGTTCAATTTGATTTTGTTACAATGGAAAAACCGTCTCCTGCTATGTCAAAAAATCGTTACCGTTTGATTAACAAACCGACGCCTTGTTATGTTATATAAGGAACACGGAGGTCGCGCGCGAGCTCTTTTGTGCCTGAAATTCCGGAGAGTGAACATCGAAGAAGAACATAAATATCAGGTAAGTAAGAAAAAATATCAAACAACAACATTGTAACTAGTAATTTATAACGTCTAAACCATTAATTTACAACACTTAAGCTATTAATTTATAACATTCAAGCCATTAATTTATAACATTTAAGGAATTAATTTATAACGTCTAAACTATTAATTTATAACATTTATGCTATTAATTTATAACATTTAAGCCATTAATTTACAGCATTTAAAGTGTTATTTTATACATTTAAGCCAATAATTTATAACATTTAAGCAATTAATTTATAACATTTAAACTATTAATTTCTAACATTTAAGCCATTAATTTCTAACATTTAAGCAATTAATTGACAACATCTGAGCCACTAATTTACAACATTTAAACTGTTGTTTTATACATTTAAGCTATTATTTTATAACATTTAAGCTATTAATTAACAACATCTAAGCCATTAATTTACAACATTTAAAGTGTTATTTTATACATTTAAGCTATTAATTTATAACATTTAAGCCATTAATTTCTATCTTTTGAACTGTTATTTTATACATTTAGCCATTAATTTATAACATTTAAACTATTAATTTATATCATCTAAGCCATTAAATTATAACATTCAAGCTATTAATTTATAACATTTAAACTGTTAATTTATAACATTTAAACCATTAATTTACATCATTTAAAGTGTTATTTTATACATTTAAGCCATTAATTTATAACATTTAAGCAATTAATTTATAACATTTAAACTATTAATTTCTAACATTTAAGCCATTAATTTCTAACATTTAAGCAATTAATTGTCAACTTCTGAGCCACTAATTTACAACATTTAAACTGTTGTTTTATACATTTAAGCCATTATTTTATAACATTTAAACTATTAATTAACAACATCTAAGCCATTAATTTACAACATTTAAAGTGTTATTTTATACATTTAAGCTATTAATTTATAACATTTAATCTATTAGTTTATAACATTTAAGCCATTAATTTCTAACTTTTGAACTGTTATTTTATACATTTAGCCATTAATTTATAACATTTAAACTATTAATTTATATCATCTAAGCCATTAAATTATAACATTCAAGCTATTAATTTATAACATTTAAACTGTTAATTTATAACATTTAAACCATTAATTTACAGCATTTAAAGTGGTATTTTATACATTTAAGCCATTAATTTATAACATTAAAGCAATTAATTTATAGCATTTTAGCCATTAATTTCTAACTTTTGAACTGTTATTTTATACATTTAGCCATTAATTTATAACATTTAAGCCATTAATTTCTAACATTTAAGCAATTAATTGACAACACCTGAGCCACTAATTTACAACATTTAAACTGTTGTTTTATACATTTAAGCTATTATTTTATAACATTTAAGCTATTAATTAACAACATCTAAGCCATTAATTTACAACATTTAATGTGTTATTTTATACATTTAAGCTATTAATTTATAACATTTAAGCTATTAATTTATAACATTTAAGCCATTAATTTCTAACTTTTGAACTGTTATTTTATACATTTAGCCATTAATTTATAACATTTAAACTATTAATTTATATCATCTAAGCCATTAAATTATAACATTCAAGCTATTAATTTATAACATTTAAACTGTTAATTTATAACATTTAAACCATTAATTTACAGCATTTAAAGTGTTATTTTATACATCTAAGCCATTAATTTATAACATTTAAGCAAATAATTTATAACATTTAAACTATTAATTTCTAATATTTAAGCCATTAACTTCTAACATTTAAGCAATTAATTGACAACATCTGAGCCACTAATTTACAACATTTAAACTGTTGTTTTATACATTTAAGCTATTATTTTATAACATTTAAGCTATTAATTAACAACATCTAAGCCATTAATTTACAACATTTAAAGTGTTATTTTATACATTTAAGCCATTAATTTATAACATTTAAGCTATTAATTTATAACATTTAAGCCATTAATTTCTAACTTTTGAACTGTTATTTTATACATTTTGCCAATAATTTATAACATTTAAACTATTAATTTATATCATCTAAGCCATTAAATTATAACATTTAAGCTATTAATTTACAACATCTAAGCCACTAATTTACAATATTTAAACTATTAATTTATATCATCTAAGCCATTAATTTATAATATTTAAGCCATTAATCTAAAACAATTCCTCCATTAATTCTTAACAATTATACCAATAATTTATAACCATATTCTCCCATTAATTCAAAGTAATTGTGCTCTTAATTTATAACAGTTGTACCATTAATCGGAAGCAACTCTACATGCATTGATTTAAATCAGTACCATCAATGTGAGTGAATTAATGATTTATATTGTATTATTTTATTAACGAAATCTTTCAGGTCCCTGGATTGCTATTTTATTTCTATATAGCATTATTTTTTAATTTTAAATACAGTACTTAATTTCTCATTTCACTATTTTGTATAAAAGCAGTGGTAACGCAGAGTGTAATTTTAAGATGTAATTTCCCATGTCTGCTAAAAACCAAGGAAACAACACCATATTCATGGAATCAAGGAAGCAAGTGTAGTTTAACCGAAGGCAACGACATCTTATCTGTAGCTGCACATGAGTCATAGGACATTTCAAATAGTGTTGTTGTTTTGCCTCGGAGTACCAAAACCGTTAGATTACAAGTAATTTAAAAACAAATAAACTCCGGACAAAACAATGCCGCCGCTACAACGTCGCTTTATTATAAAATAATTTTACATCTCTGCTTCCAATGCGTAAAAACTCATATGTAAATGGGACCCGAGCGTAGTTACCTCCTCGTGGTGGGTCCCGGTAATTGGTATCGTTTTCCAAATAATAATACACCAAGTACTATTTCGAATATTAGTATTATTATTCGAAAACGATATCAAGCTAAAAACTACTTGAATATAGTCTGGTCTTGATCACCCAAAATAGTTTTGATGATCTAAACTGGACTAATACCCCCTCGCGGGGGCAACGTGGGACATCGTGGTACATCGCAGGACACCGTGGGATGCGAGCGTATTAGCTTTAATTAATCATAAGATAGATACCTATGTTATGTACATTGTAAGCTCATTCTGTACAAAGATACTTATCTATCTTGGAACGACAAATAAAGATCTCGTCTCTCTTGATCCCCTCGCTTACCATACTGGAAAAATTGTTCCCACGATATATCGGTTCGCGATCAGTCAGTTCTTTCAAACTGTCGCGTGGCGTACTCGCTCGCGTGTATTTCGGGTGCGTGCGGGTCAATGTGCTCTAGACAACTCTTGGGATTCGTAAGTCGCCCAAGGACAGCTCTGTCTTGGTGACTGCTCAACGTTTGCATCGGATCACGGGAGTTGTCTTCGTGCCGGTGATGCTTGCTAATCTGTTGGGGATTCACTCGTGGATCTGCAGTCCTGTCCGATTGGTACTTGGGTACTCGATCAGAGACCTCCAATTTCACGTCCTCCGTAATCCTATTCGGCCCCGCGGGAGTGGACCCCACTTTTCAGTTGAGGTATTGCCTTCGTAATCCTGTTCAGCGGTCCCTCCCCGTGAGTGGACCCCACTGTTCAGTTGGGGCCTCGTGCCTTGGTACTCCTGTTCAGCGGTCCCTCCCTGTGAGTGGACCCCACTGTTCAGTTGGGGCCTCTTGCCTTCGTAATCCTGTTCAGCGGTCCCTCCCCGGGTTCAACTTGTTCAGTTGGAGTGTGTCAAGTTGCTGGCCTATGTGCTGGATCCACGGCTGAATTAATAGTGGATCACTGGCATCATCTGTCGGCGCCATCGACCGCGACTCGTGTAAGTTTCGAACGGCGAAACAGGAATCGAGTTACGGCCAATTCTTGGGCTTTCCGTTGAACCTCGGGGTTATCTCGTGTACGGGGGTACGTCGCGTAGGTTTGTTAGTTCTTTCGAGAGATCGCGATCTCGTCCGTTTCGGGACAGTGTCAGTAGCTTCATCTTCTTCTTTTCGTTCCAAGTTAGATAAATGTGTCTCTGATACCGAATGTTGCCAGTAGGGATGCGAATTATTGTATATTTGTACTGATTGATGTAATCGTTGTGTGGGAGATAGATGATGCGTTACGTATGCCTTGTTCTACGTTTGTAAAGATTCATGTTAGCGCTGCGTTGGAGATATGTGTTTCGCAGTTAGACTACGAAACAACTATTTCTTTACGCAGGCCTATGGTCAAGTAGTGTCAAAACTGGACATTCTGCCAATAGGTTGAATGTCGAGATCGATGTGTAGTGTTAAATAACCCATGGGCGGGTCTCGTGCGTAGTCACCTCCTCGTGGTGAGACCCGGTAATTGGCATCGTTTTCCAAAAATTAATCAGTCGATTAATCTTTGGAAAACGATACCAAGCCAAGAACTACGCAACAGTCCAGTTTGGATCACCAAAAGCCCCTAAGATCATTTTGGATGATCTACACTGGTCTGCACTATTAATTTGTAACATTTAAGCCATTAATTTACAATATTTACGTCATGAATTTACAACAATAAGTCACAAATTCATAACATTTAAGCTATTAATTTTTACATTTATACCATTAATTCCTAACACTCAAACTATTAATTTATAACACTTAAGCTATTAATTTATAACATTTAAGCAAATAATTAACAACGATTAAACTATTAATTTATAACAATTGAAACAATAATTGGCACATTTAAAACATTAATTTATAAGAATCAAACCATTCCTCGAGGAATCAGTAAGTCTCGCGCTAATAGCCCAATACATCGATAGATTTAACGAAGAAATACGAAACCGCGATTACAACCAATTAGATCATATTATTTGCTACATAATTAATAACTGTATCACGTACAGCGATGCATTCGGTATTGAAGAAATAAAGCCATTTTATGTTACAACTATAACGAGTAAATTTAATCGTTTAAGTTGTGAAGAATTAAAAAGGTACCTGACTTCTAAATAAGCATTAAATAAGAATCTTAAATATCGCAAACAGTGATGTAGGTGTTACTCAAGAAAAAAGAACGTTTTATTTTTTAATTAGCACGAGTAAATGAACGAATATCGATAATATAATATAACGCTTAATATGAATTTTATCTGTCTGATTATTTAATAGCTTAACTTATTTCACAGTAACGTCATCGACTGCCCTTAGGCTCTTTTCCCTTTTTGTCCAAACTAATCGATAGTCGAAAACTAGTATCATGTAGGTGTGAATTTAGTCTTAGCTTGTAGAAACTATTAAAATGATAAAAATGGATATCGTATTAAATCGTAAAAGATGCCAATTTACGATAAAAATTAAGAAATCGTTCAATTTGATTTTGTTACAATGGAAAAACCGTCTCCTGCTATGTCAAAAAATCGTTACCGTTTGATTAACAAACCGTCGCCTTGTTAAGTTATATAAGGAACACGGAAGTCGCGCGCGAGCTCTTTTGTGCCTGAAGTTCCGGAGAGTGAACATCGAAGAAGAACATAAATATCATGTAAGTAAGAAAAAATATCAAACAACAACATTGTAACTAGTAATTTATAACGTCTAAACCATTAATTTACAACACTTAAGCTATTAATTTATAACATTCAAGCCATTAATTTATAACATTTAAGGAATTAATTTATAACGTCTAAACTATTAATTTATAACATTTATGCTATTAATTTATAACATTTAAGCCATTAATTTCTAACTTTTGAACTGTTATTTTATACATTTAGCCATTAATTTATAACATTTAAACTATTAATTTATATCATCTAAGCCATTAAATTATAACATTCAAGCTATTAATTTATAACATTTAAACTGTTAATTTATAACATTTAAACCATTAATTTACAGCATTTAATGTGTTATTTTATACATTTAAGCCATTAATTTATAACATTTAAGCTATTAATTTATAACATTTAAGCCATTAATTTCTAACTTTTGAACTGTTATTTTATACATTTTGCCAATAATTTGTAACATTTAAACTATTAATTTATATCATCTAAGCTATTAATTTACAACATTTAAGCTATTAATTTACAACATCTAAGCCACTAATTTACAATATTTAAACTATTAATTTATATCATCTAAGCCATTAATTTATAATATTTAAGCCATTAATCTAAAACAAATCCTCCATTAATTCTTAACAACTATACCAATCATTTATAACCATATTCTCCCATTAATTCAAAGTAATTGTGCTCTTAATTTATAACAGTTGTACCATTAATCGGAAGCAACTCTACATTCATTGATTTAAATCAGTACCATCAATGTGAGTGAATTAATGATTTATATTGTATTATTTTATTAACGAAATCTTTCAGGTCCCTGGATTGCTATTTTATTTCTATATAGCATTATTTTTTAATTTTAAATACAGTACTTAATTTCTCATTTCACTATTTTGTATAAAAGCAGTGGTAACGCAGAGTGTAATTTTAAGATGTAATTTTCCATGTCTGCAAAAAACCAAGGAAACAACACCATATTCATGGAATCAAGGAAGCAAGTGTAGTTTAACCGAAGGCAACGACATCTTATCTGTAGCTGCACATGAGTCATAGGACATTTCAAATAGTGTTGTTGGTTTGCCTCGGAGTACCAAAACCGTTAGATTACAAGTAATTTAAAAACAAATAAACTCCGGACAAAACAATGCCGCCGCTACAATGTCGCTTTACTATAAAATAATTTTACATCTCTGCTTCCAATGCGTAAAAACTCATATGTAAATGGGACCCGAGCGTAGTTACCTCCTCGTGGTGGGTCCCGGTAATTGGTATCGTTTTCCAAATAATAATACACCAAGTACTATTTCGAATATTAGTATTATTATTCGAAAACGATATCAAGCTAAAAACTACTTGAATATAGTCTGGTCTTGATCACCCAAAATAGTTTTGGTGATCTAAACTGGACTAATACCCCCCCGCGGGGGCAACGTGGGACATCGTGGGACATCGCAGGACACCGTGGGATGCGAGCGTATTAGCTTTAATTAATCATAAGATAGATACCTATGTTATGTACATTGTAAGCTCATTCTGTACAAAGATACTTATCTATCTTGGAACGACAAATAAAGATCTCGTCTCTCTTGATCCCTTCGCTTACCATACTGGAAAAATTGTTCCCACTATATATCGGTTCGCGATCAGTCAGTTCTTTCAAACTGTCGCGTGGCGTACTCGCTCGCGTGTATTTCGGGTGCGTGCGGGTCAATGTGCTCTAGACAACTCTTCGGATTCGTAAGTCGCCCAAGGACAGCTCTGTCTTGGTGACTGCTCAACGTTTGCATCGGATCACGGGAGTTGTCGTCGTGCCGGTGATGCTTGCTGATCTGTTGGGGATTCACTCGTGGATCTGCAGTCCTGTCCGATTGGTACTTCGGTACTCGATCAGAGACCACCAATTTCACGTCCTCCGTAATCCTGTTCGGCCCCGCGGGAGTGGACCCCACTGTTCAGTTGAGGTATTGCCTTCGTAATCCTGTTCAGCGGTCCCTCCCCGTGAGTGGACCCCACTGTTCAGTTGGGGCCTCGTGCCTTGGTAATCCTGTTCAGCGGTCCCTCCCTGTGAGTGGACCCCACTGTTCAGTTGGGGCCTCTTGCCTTCGTAATCCTGTTCAGCGGTCCCTCCCCGGGTTCCACTTGTTCAGTTGGAGTGTGTCAAGTTGCTGGCCTATGTGCTGGATCCACGGCTGAATTACTAGTGGATCACTGGCATCATCTGTCGGCGCCATCGACCGCGACTCGTGTAAGTTTCGAACGGCGAAACAGGAATCGAGTTACGGCCAATTCTTGGGCTTTCCGTTGAACCTCGGGTTTATCTCGTGTACGGGGGTACGTCGCGTAGGTTTGTCAGTTCTTTCGAGAGATCGCGATCTCGTCCGTTTCGGGACAGTGTCAGTAGCTTCATCTTCTTCTTTTCGTTCCAAGTTAGATAAATGTGTCTTTGATACCGAATGTTGCCAGTAGGGATGCGAATTATTGTATATTTGTACTGATCGATGTAATCGTTGTGTGGGAGATAGATGATGCGTTACGTATGCCTTGTTCTACGTTTGTAAAGATTCATGTTCGCGCTGCGTTGGAGATATGTGTTTCGCAGTTAGACTACGAAACAACTATTTCTTTACGCAGGCCCATGGTCAAGTAGTGTCAAAACTGGACATTCTGCCAATAGGTTGAATGTCGAGATCGATGTGTAGTGTTAAATAACCCATGGGCGGGTCTCGTGCGTAGTCAGCTCCTCGTGGTGAGACCTGGTAATTGGCATCGTTTTCCAAAAATTAATCAGTCGATTAATCTTTGGAAAACGATACCAAGCCAAGAAGTACGCAACAGTCCAGTTTGGATCACCAAAAGCCCTTAAGATCATTTTGGATGATCTACACTGGACTGCACTATTAATTTATAACATTTAAGCCATTAATTTACAACATTTACGTCATGAATTTACAACAATAAGTCACAAATTCATAACATTTAAGCTATTAATTTTTACATTTATACCATTAATTCCTAACACTCAAACTATTAATTTATAACACTTAAGCTATTAATTTATAACATTTAAGCAAATAATTAACGACGATTAAACTATTAATTTATAACAATTGAAACATTAATTGGCACATTTAAAACATTAATTTATAAGAATCAAACCATTCCTCGAGGAATCAGTCCTTTTGTGCCTGAAATTCCGGAGAGTGAACATCGAAGAAGAACATAAATATCAGGTAAGTAAGAAAAAATATCAAACAACAACATTGTAACTAGTTTTTTATAATGTCTAAACCATTAATTTACAACACTTAAGCTATTAATTTATAACATTCAAGCCATTAATTTATAACATTTAAGGAATTAATTTATAACGTCTAAACTATTAATTTATAACATATATGCTATTAATTTATAACATTTAAGCCATTAATTTCTAACTTTTGAACTGTTATTTTATACATTTAGCCATTAATTTATAACATTTAAACTATTAATTTATATCATCTAAGCCATTAAATTATAACATTCAAGCTATTAATTTATAACATTTAAACTGTTAATTTATAACATTTAAACCATTAATTTACAGCATTTAAAGTGTTATTTTATACATTGAAGCCATTAATTTATAACATTTAAGCAATTAATTTATAACACTTAAACTATTAACTTCTAACATTTAAGCCATTAATTTCTAACGTTTAAGCAATTAATTGACAACATCTGAGCCACTAATTTACAACATTTAAACTGTTGTTTTATACATTTAAGCTATTATTTTATAACATTTAAGCTATTAATTAACAACATCTAAGCCATTAATTTACAACATTTAAAGTGTTATTTTATACATTTAAGCTATTAATTTATAACATTTAAGCTATTAATTTATAACATTTAAGCCATTAATTTCTAACTTTTGAACTGTTATTTTATACATTTAGCCATTAATTTATAACATTTAAACTATTAATTTATATCATCTAAGCCATTAAATTATAACATTTAAGCTATTAATTTACAACATCCGTTAATTCGGCCAATCGCGGGGAGACGCAATCGCGAGGAGAGACGTCAACGGGAGTCGTAAATTCCCGTTACGATTATATTAATCGACACCACGAGTTGATCGATCCCCTGATTTCCGTTAAGATAATAGGGGTGATTAAGTTTATATAACACTGTGATTCACAGAATTATAAAATATATATTTCCAACACTTAGACTACACTGTTGAGTAGATACAAATCGTCGATAACCACTTGTCGCACGAATATGAGATAGATATGACTAATAGAGCAAGGTTCGTACAATCGAATTTCGTATATTAGTGGACGTAGCACTAGAGGATACTTGATAGACACTAGATTTTGATGCTAGACTTCGACGTTGTAGTATGTAGGAGAAGAATTCGACTTGACCCTCCTATGGTCGTGGGAGAAGTGATGAGTAGGAAGCCTCCGACCAACGTGGTTCGTGAGTGACCTCTCTAAAAACCAGATGTGCGTCGAAAATATTTTTAGCCTCAAAAATCTTTCAGGACGACGGATTGAATGAAGATACATGTACACAATGAAAGAGAAAGTTATGGTTGGTCCTCAGGTTTATTGAGGGTCGAAATGACGTTACGCAGGCCATCGGCTGCCCGGTCGCGAGAGCTGCAGCGCAGATGTTTTAGGCGACGTAACAACATCTAAGCCACTAATTTACAAGATTTAAACTATTAATTTATATCATCTAAGCCATTAATTTATAATATTTAAGCCATTAATCTAAAACAATTCCTCCATTAATTCTTAACAACTATACCAATAATTTATAACCATATTCTCCCATTAATTCAAACTAATTGTGCTCTTAATTTATAACAGTTGTACCATTAATCGGAAGCAACTCTACATTCATTGATTTAAATCAGTACCATCAATGTGAGTGAATTAATGATTTATATTGTATTATTTTATTAACGAAATCTTTCAGGTCCCTGGATTGCTATTTTATTTCTATATAGCATTATTTCTTAATTTTAAATACAGTACTTAATTTCTCATTTCACTATTTTGTATAAAAGCAGTGGTAACGCAGAGTGTAATTTTAAGATGTAATTTTCCATGTCTGCTAAAAACCAAGGAAACAACACCATATTCATGGAATCAAGGAAGCAAGTGTAGTTTAACCGAAGGCAACGACATCTTATCTGTAACTGCACATGAGTCATAGGACATTTCAAATAGTGTTGTTGGTTTGCCTCGGAGTACCAAAACCGTTAGATTACAAGTAATTTAAAAACAAATAAACTCCGGACAAAACAATGCCGCCGCTACAATGTCGCTTTACTATAAAATAATTTTACATCTCTGCTTCCAATGCGTAAAAACTCATATGTAAATGGGACCCGAGCGTCGTTACCTCCTCGTGGTGGGTCCCGGTAATTGGTATCGTTTTCCAAATAATAATACACCAAGTACTATTTCGAATATTAGTATTATTATTCGAAAACGATATCAAGCTAAAAACTACTTGAATATAGTCTGGTCTTGATCACCCAAAATAGTTTTGGTGATCTAAACTGGACTAATACCCCCCCGCGGGGGCAACGTGGGACATCGTGGGACATCGCAGGACACCGTGGGATGCGAGCGTATTAGCTTTAATTAATCATAAGATAGATACCTATGTTATGTACATTGTAAGCTCATTCTGTACAAAGATACTTATCTATCTTGGAACGACAAATAAAGATCTCGTCTCTCTTGATCCCCTCGCTTACCATACTGGAAAAATTGTTCCCACGATATATCGGTTCGCGATCAGTCAGTTCTTTCAAGCTGTCGCGTGGCGTACTCGCTCGCGTGTATTTCGGGTGCGTGCGGGTCAATGTGCTCTAGACAACTCTTCGGATTCGTAAGTCGCCCAAGGACAGCTCTGTCTTGGTGACTGCTCAACGTTTGCATCGGATCACGGGAGTTGTCGCCGTGCCGGTGTTGCTTGCTAATCTGTTGGGGATTCACTCGTGGATCTGCAGTCCTGTCCGATTGGTACTTCGGTACTCGATCAGAGACCACCAATTTCACGTCCTCCGTAATCCTGTTCTGCCCCGCGGGAGTGGACCCCACTGTTCAGTTGAGGTATTGCCTTCGTAATCCTGTTCAGCGGTCCCTCCCCGTGAGTGGACCCCACTGTTCAGTTGGGGCCTCGTGCCTTGGTAATCCTGTTCAGCGGTCCCTCCCTGTGAGTGGACCCCACTGTTCAGTTGGGGCCTCTTGCCTTCGTAATCCTGTTCAGCGGTCCCTCCCCGGGTTCCACTTGTTCAGTTGGAGTGTGTCAAGTTGCTGGCCTATGTGCTGGATCCACGGCTGAATTACTAGTGGATCACTGGCATCATCTGTCGGCGCCATCGACCGCGACTCGTGTAAGTTTCGAACGGCGAAACAGGAATCGAGTTACGGCCAATTCTTGGGCTTTCCGTTGAACCTCGGGGTTATCTCGTGTACGGGGGTACGTCGCGTAGGTTTGTTAGTTCTTTCGAGAGATCGCGATCTCGTCCGTTTCGGGACAGTGTCAGTAGCTTCATCTTCTTCTTTTCGTTCCAAGTTAGATAAATGTGTCTTTGATACCGAATGTTGCCAGTAGGGATGCGAATTATTGTATATTTGTACTGATCGATGTAATCGTTGTGTGGGAGATAGATGATGCGTTACGTATGCCTTGTTCTACGTTTGTAAAGATTCATGTTAGCGCTGCGTTGGAGATATGTGTTTCGCAGTTAGACTACAAAACAACTATTTCTTTACGCAGGCCCATGGTCAAGTAGTTTCAAAACTTTACATTCTGCCAATAGGTTGAATGTCGAGATCGATGTGTAGTGTTAAATAACCCATGGGCGGGTCTCGTGCGTAGTCACCTCCTCGTGGTGAGACCTGGTAATTGGCATCGTTTTCCAAAAATTAATCAGTCGATTAATCTTTGGAAAACGATACCAAGCCAAGAACTACGCAACAGTCCAGTTTGGATCAACAAAAGCCGCTAAGATCATTTTGGATGATCTACACTGGACTGCACTATTAATTTATAACATTTAAGCCATTAATTTACAATATTTACGTCATGAATCTACAACAATAAGTCACAAATTCATAACATTTAAGCTATTAATTTTTACATTTATACCATTAATTCCTAACACTCAAACTATTAATTTATAACACTTAAGCTATTAATTTATAGCATTTAAGCAAATAATTAACAACGATTAAACTATTAATTTATAACAATTGAAACAATAATTGGCACATTTAAAACATTAATTTATAAGAATCAAACCATTCCTCGAGGAATCAGTAAGTCTCGCGCTAATAGCCCAATACATCGATAAATTTAACGAAGAAATACGTAACCGCGATTACAGCCAATTAGATCATATTATTTGCTACATAATTAATAACTGTATCACGTACAGCGATGCAGGCGGTATTGAAGAAATAAAGCCATTTTATGATACAACTATAACGAGTAAATTTAATCGTTTAACTTGTGAAGAATTAAAAAGGTACCTGACTTCTAAATAAGCATTAAATAAGAATCTTATATATCGCTAACAGTGATGTAGGTGTTACTCAAGAAAAAAGAGCGTTTTATTTTTTAATTAGCACGAGTAAATGAACGAATATCGATAATATAATATAACGCTTAATATGAATTTTATCTGTCTGATTATTTAATAGCTTAACTTATTTCACAGTAACGTCATCGACTGCCCTTAGGCTCTTTTCCCTTTTTGTCCAAACTAATCGATACTCGAAAACTAGTATCATGTAGGTGTGAATTTAGTCTTAGTTTGTAGAAACTATTAAAATGATAAAAATGGATATCGTATTAATTCGTAAAAGTTGCCAATTTACGATAAAAATTAAGAAATCGTTCAATTTGATTTTGTTACAATGGAAAAACCGTCTCCTGCTATGTCAAAAAATCGTTACCGTTTGATTAACAAACCGACGCCTTGTTATGTTATATAAGGAACACGGAGGTCGCGCGCGAGCTCTTTTGTGCCTGAAATTCCGGAGAGTGAACATCGAAGAAGAACATAAATATCAGGTAAGTAAGAAAAAATATCAAACAACAACATTGTAACTAGTAATTTATAACGTCTAAACCATTAATTTACAACACTTAAGCTATTAATTTATAACATTCAAGCCATTAATTTATAACATTTAAGGAATTAATTTATAACGTCTAAACTATTAATTTATAACATTTATGCTATTAATTTATAACATTTAAGCCATTAATTTCTAACTTTTGAACTGTTATTTTATACATTTAGCCATTAATTTATAACATTTATACTATTAATTTATATCATCTAAGCCATTAAATTATAACATTCAAGCTATTAATTTATAACATTTAAACTGTTAATTTATAACATTTAAACCATTAATTTACAGCATTTAATGTGTTATTTTATACATTTAAGCCATTAATTTATAACATTTAAGCTATTAATTTATAACATTTAAGCCATTAATTTCTAACTTTTGAACTGTTATTTTATACATTTTGCCAATAATTTATAACATTTAAACTATTAATTTATATCATCTAAGCCATTAAATTATAACATTTAAGCTATTAATTTACAACATCTAAGCCACTAATTTACAATATCTAAACTATTAATTTATATCATCTAAGCCATTAATTTATAATATTTAAGCCATTAATCTAAAACAATTCCTCCATTAATTCTTAACAACTATACCAATAATTTATAACCATATTCTCCCATTAATTCAAAGTAATTGTGCTCTTAATTTATAACAGTTGTACCATTAATCGGAAGCAACTCTACATTCATTGATTTAAGTCAGTACCATCAATGTGAGTGAATTAATGATTTATATTGTATTATTTTATTAACGAAATCCTTCAGGTCCCTGGATTGCTATTTTATTTCTATATAGCATTATTTTTTAATTTTAAATACAGTACTTAATTTCTCATTTCACTATTTTGTATAAAAGCAGTGGTAACGCAGAGTGTAATTTTAAGATGTAATTTTCCATGTCTGCTAAAAACCAAGGAAACAACACCATATTCATGGAATCAAGGAAGCAAGTGTAGTTTAACCGAAGGCAACGACATCTTATCTGTAGCTGCACATGAGTCATAGGACATTTCAAATAGTGTTGTTGTTTTGCCTCGGAGTACCAAAACCGTTAGATTACAAGTAATTTAAAAACAAATAAACTCCGGACAAAACAATGCCGCCGCTACAATGTCGCTTTATTATAAAATAATTTTACATCTCTGCTTCCAATGCGTAAAAACTCACATGTAAATGGGACCCGAGCGTAGTTACCTCCTCGTGGTGGGTCCCGGTAATTGGTATCGTTTTCCAAATAATAATACACCAAGTACTATTTCGAATATTAGTATTATTATTCGAAAACGATATCAAGCTAAAAACTACTTGAATATAGTCTGGTCTTGATCACCCAAAATAGTTTTGGTGATCTAAACTGGACTAATACCCCCCCGCGGGGGCAACGTGGGACATCGTGGGACATCGCAGGACACCGTGGGATGCGAGCGTATTAGCTTTAATTAATCATAAGATAGATACCTATGTTATGTACATTGTAAGCTCATTCTGTACAAAGATACTTATCTATCTTGGAACGACAAATAAAGATCTCGTCTCTCTTGATCCCCTCGCTTACCATACTGGAAAAATTGTTCCCACGATATATCGGATCGCGATCACTCAGTTCTTTCAAACTGTCGCGTGGCGTACTCGCTCGCGTGTATTTCGGGTGCGTGCGGGTCAATGTGCTCTAGACAACTCTTCTGATTCGTAAGTCGCCCAAGGACAGCTCTGTCTTGGTGACTGCTCAACGTTTGCATCGGATCACGGGAGTTGTCGTCGTGCCGGTGATGCTTGCTAATCTGTTGGGGATTCAGTCGTGGATCTGCAGTCCTGTCCGATTGGTACTTCGGTACTCGGTCAGGGACTAGCAATTTCACGTCCTCCGTAATCCTGTTCGGCCCCGCGGGAGTGGACCCCACTGTTCAGTTGAGGTATTGCCTTCGTAATCCTGTTCAGCGGTCCCTCCCCGTGAGTGGACCCCACTGTTCAGTTGGGGCCTCGTGCCTTGGTAATCCTGTTCAGCGGTCCCTCCCTGTGAGTGGACCCCACTGTTCAGTTGGGGCCTCTTGCCTTCGTAATCCTGTTCAGCGGTCCCTCCCCGGGTTCCACTTGTTCAGTTGGAGTGTGTCAAGTTGCTGGCCTATGTGCTGGATCCACGGCTGAATTACTAGTGGATCACTGGCATCATCTGTCGGCGCCATCGACCGCGACTCGTGTAAGTTTCGAACGGCGAAACAGGAATCGAGTTACGGCCAATTCTTGGGCTTTCCGTTGAACCTCGGGGTTATTTCGTGTACGGGGGTACGTCGCGTAGGTTTGTTAGTTCTTTCGAGAGATCGCGATCTCGTCCTTTTCGGGACAGTGTCAGTAGCTTCATCTTCTTCTTTTCGCTCCAAGTTAGATAAATGTGTCTTTGATACCGAATGTTGCCAGGTGGGATGCTAATTATTGTATATTTGTACTGATCGATGTAATCGTTGTGTGGGCGATAGATGATGCGTTACGTATGCCTTGTTCTACGTTTGTAAAGATTCATGTTAGCGCTGCGTTGGAGATATGTGTTTCGCAGTTAGACCACGAAACAACTATTTCTTTACGCAGGCCCATGGTCAAGTAGTGTCAAAACTGGACATTCTGCCAATAGGTTGAATGTCGAGATCGATGTGTAGTGTTAAATAACCCATGGGCGGGTCTCGTGTGTAGTCACCTCCTCGTGGTGAGACCTGGTAATTGGCATCGTTTTCCAAAAATTAATCAGTCGATTAATCTTTGGAAAACGATACCAAGCCAAGAACTACGCAACAGTCCAGTTTGGATCAACAAAAGCCCCTAAGATCATTTTGGATGATCTACACTGGACTGCACTATTAATTTATAACATTTAAGCCATTAATTTACAATATTTACGTCATGAATTTACAACAATAAGTCACAAATTCATAACATTTAAGCTATTAATTTTTACATTTATACCATTAATTCCTAACACTCAAACTATTAATTTATAACACTTAAGCTATTAATTTATAACATTTAAGCAAATAATTAACAACGATTAAACTATTAATTTATAACAATTGAAACAATAATTGGCACATTTTAAACATTAATTTATAAGAATCAAACCATTCCTCGAGGAATCAGTAAGTCTCGCGCTAATAGCCCAATACATCGATAGATTTAACGAAGAAATACGTAACCGCGATTACAACCAATTTGATCATATTATTTGATACATAATTAATAACTGTATCACGTACAGCGATGCAGGCGGTATTGAAGAAATAAAGCCATTTTATGTTACAACTATAACGAGTAAATTTAATCGTTTAACTCGTGAAGAAATAAAAAGGTACCTGACTTCTAAATAAGCATTAAATAAGAATCTTAAATATCGCAAACAGTGATGTAGGTGTTACTCAAGAAAAAAGAACGTTTTATTTTTTAATTAGCACGAGTAAATGAATGAATATCGATAATATAATATAACGCTTAATATGAATTTTATCTGTCTGATTATTTAATAGCTTAACTTATTTCACAGTAACGTCATCGACTGCCCTTAGGCTATGTTCCCTTTTTGTCCAAACTAATCGATCGTCGAAAACTAGTATCATGTAGGTGTGAATTTAGTCTTAGTTTGTAGAAACTATTAAAACGATAAAAATGGATATCGTATTAAATCGTAAAAGATGCCAATTTACGATAAAAATTAAGAAATCGTTCAATTTGATTTTGTTACAATGGAAAAACCGTCTCCTGCTATGTCAAAAAATCGTTACCGTTTGATTAACAAACCGACGCCTTGTTATGTTATATAAGGAACACGGAAGTCGCGCGCGAGCTCTTTTGTGCCTGAAATTCCGGAGAGTGAACATCGAAGAAGAACATAAATATCAGGTAAGTAAGAAAAAATATCAAACAACAACATTGTAACTAGTAATTTATAACGTCTAAACCATTAATTTACAACACTTAAGCTATTAATTTATAACATTCAAGCCATTAATTTATAACATTTAAGGAATTAATTTATAACGTCTAAACTATTAATTTATAACATTTATGCTATTAATTTATAACATTTAAGCCATTAATTTCTAACTTTTGAAATGTTATTTTATACATTTAGCCATTAATTTATAACATTTAAACTATTAATTTATATCATCTAAGCCATTAAATTATAACATTCAAGCTATTAATTTATAACATTTAAACTGTTAATTTATAACATTTAAACCATTAATTTACAGCATTTAAAGTGGTATTTTATACATTTAAGCCATTAATTTATAACATTTAAGCAATTAAATTATAACATTTAAACTATTAATTTCTAACATTTAAGCCATTAATTTCTAACATTTAAGCAATTAATTGACAACATCTGAGCCACTAATTTACAACATTTAAACTGTTGTTTTATACATTTAAGCTATTATTTTATAACATTTAAGCTATTAATTAACAACATCTAAGCCATTAATTTACAACATTTAAAGTGTTATTTTATACATTTAAGCTATTAATTTATAACATTTAAACTGTTAATTTATAACATTTAAACCATTAATTTACAGCATTTAAAGTGTTATTTTATACATTTAAGCCATTAATTTATAACATTTAAGCTATTAATTTATAACATTTAAGCCATTAATTTCTAACTTTTGAACTGTTATTTTATACATTTTGCCAATAATTTATAACATTTAAACTATTAATTTATATCATCTAAGCCATTAAATTATAACATTTAAGCTATTAATTTACAACATCTAAGTCACTAATTTACAATATTTAAACTATTAATTTATATCATCTAAGCCATTAATTTATAATATTTAAGCCATTAATCTAAAACAATTCCTCCATTAATTCTTAACAACTATACCAATAATTTATAACCATATCCTCCCATTAATTCAAAGTAATTGTGTCTTAATTTATAACAGTTGTACCATTAATCGGAAGCAACTCTACATTCATTGATTTAAATCAGTACCATCAATGTGAGTGAATTAATGATTTATATTGTATTATTTTATTAACGAAATCTTTCAGGTCCCTGGATTGCTATTTTATTTCTATATAGCTTTATTTTTTAATTTTAAATACAGTACTTAATTTCTCATTTCACTATTTTGTATAAAAGCAGTGGTAACGCAGAGTGTAATTTTAAGATGTAATTTTCCATGTCTGCTAAAAACCAAGGAAACAACACCATATTCATGGAATCAAGGAAGCAAGTGTAGTTTAACCGAAGGCAACGACATCTTATCTGTAGCTGCACATGAGTCATAGGACATTTCAAATAGTGTTGTTGTTTTGCCTCGGAGTACCAAAACCGTTAGATTACAAGTAATTTAAAAACAAATAAACTCCGGACAAAACAATGCCGCCGCTACAATGTCGCTTTATTATAAAATAATTTTACATCTCTGCTTCCAATGCGTAAAAACTCATATGTAAATGGGACCCGAGCGTAGTTACCTCCTCGTGGTGGGTCCCGGTAATTGGTATCGTTTTCCAAATAATAATACACCAAGTACTATTTCGAATATTAGTATTATTATTCGAAAACGATATCAAGCTAAAAACTACTTGAATATAGTCTGGTCTTGATCACCCAAAATAGTTTTGGTGATCTAAACTGGACTAATACCCCCCCGCGGGGGCAACGTGGGACATCGTGGGACATCGCAGGACACCGTGGGATGCGAGCGTATTAGCTTTAATTAATCATAAGATAGATACCTATGTTATGTACATTGTAAGCTCATTCTGTACAAAGATACTTGTTTATCTTGGAACGACAAATAAAGATCTCGTCTCTCTTGATCCCCTCGCTTACCATACTGGAAAAATTGTTCCCACGATACATCGGTTCGCGATCACTCAGTTCTTTCAAACTGTCGCGTGGCGTACTCGCTCGCGTGTATTTCGGGTGCGTGCGGGTCAATGTGCTCTAGACAACTCTTCGGATTCGTAAGTCGCCCAAGGACAGCTCTGTCTTGGTGACTGCTCAACGTTTGCATCGGATCACGGGAGTTGTCGTCGTGCCGGTGATGCTTGCTAATCTGTTGGGGATTCAGTCGTGGATCTGCAGTCCTGTCCGATTGGTACTTCGGTACTCGGTCAGGGACCAGCAATTTCACGTCCTCCGTAATCCTGTTCGGCCCCGCGGGAGTGGACCCCACTGTTCAGTTGAGGTATTGCCTTCGTAATCCTGTTCAGCGGTCCCTCCCAGTGAGTGGACCCCACTGTTCAGTTGGGGCCTCGTGCCTTGGTAATCCTGTTCAGCGGTCCCTCCCTGTGAGTGGACCCCACTGTTCAGTTGGGGCCTCTTGCCTTCGTAATCCTGTTCAGCGGTCCCTCCCCGGGTTCCACTTGTTCAGTTGGAGTGTGTCAAGTTGCTGGCCTATGTGCTGGATCCACGGCTGAATTACTAGTGGATCACTGGCATCATCTGTCGGCGCCATCGACCGCGACTCGTGTAAGTTTCGAACGGCGAAACAGGAATCGAGTTACGGCCAATTCTTGGGCTTTCCGTTGAACCTCGGGGTTATCTCGTGTACGGGGGTACGTCGCGTAGGTTTGTTAGTTCTTTCGAGAGATCGCGATCTCGTCCGTTTCGGGACAGTGTCAGTAGCTTCATCTTCTTCTTTTCGCTCCAAGTTAGATAAATGTGTCTTTGATACCGAATGTTGCCAGTAGGGAAGCGAATTATTGTTTATTTGTACTGATCGATGTAATCGTTGTGTGGGAGATAGATGATGCGTTACGTATGCCTTGTTCTACGTTTGTAAAGATTCATGTTAGCGCTGCGTTGGAGATATGTGTTTCGCAGTTAGACTACGAAACAACTATTTCTTTACGCAGGCCCATGGTCAAGTAGTGTCAAAACTGGACATTCTGCCAATAGGTTGAATGTCGAGATCGATGTGTAGTGTTAAATAACCCATGGGCGGGTCTCGTGCGTAGTCACCTCCTCGTGGTGAGACCTGGTAATTGGCATCGTTTTCCAAAAATTAATCAGTCGATTAATCTTTGGAAAACGATACCAAGCCAAGAACTACGCAACAGTCCAGTTTGGATCAACAAAAGCCCCTAAGATCATTTTGGATGATCTACACTGGACTGCACTATTAATTTATAACATTTAAGCCATTAATTTACAATATTTACGTCATGAATTTACAACAATAAGTCACATTTTCATAACATTTAAGCTATTAATTTTTACATTTATACCATTAATTCCTAACACTCAAACTATTAATTTATAACACTTAAGCTATTAATTTATAACATTTAAGCAAATAATTAACAACGATTAAACTATTAATTTATAACAATTGAAACAATAATTGGCACATATAAAACATTAATTTATAAGAATCAAAACATTCCTCGAGGAATCAGTAAGTCTCGCGCTAATAGCCCAATACATCGATAGATTTAACGACGAAATACGTAACCGCGATTACAACCAATTAGATCATATTATTTGCTACATAATTAATAATTGTATCACGTACAGCGATGCAGGCGGTATTGAAGAAATAAAGCCATTTTATGTTACAACTATAACGAGTAAATTTAATCGTTTAACTTGTGAAGAATTAAAAAGGTACCTGACTTCTAAATAAGCATTAAATAAGAATCTTAAATATCGCAAACAGTGATGTAGGTGTTACTCAAGAAAAAAGAACGTTTTATTTTTTAATTAGCACGAGTAAATGAACGAATATCGATAATATAATATAACGCTTAATATGAATTTTATCTGTCTGATTATTTAATAGCTTAACTTATTTCACAGTAACGTCATCGACTGCACTTAGGCTCTTTAACCTTTTTGTCCAAACTAATCGATCGTCGAAAACTAGTATCATGTAGGTGTGAATATAGTCTTAGTTTGTAGAAACTATTAAAATGATAAAAATGGATATCGTATTAAATCGTAAAAGATGCCAATTTACGATAAAAATTAAGAAATCGTTCAATTTGATTTTGTTACAATGGAAAAACCGTCTCCTGCTATGTCAAAAAATCGTTACCGTTTGATTAACAAACCGACGCCTTGTTATGTTATATAAGGAACAGGGAGGTCGCGCGCGAGCTCTTTTGTGCCTGAAATTCCGGAGAGTGAACATCGAAGAAGAACATAAATATCAGGTAAGTAAGAAAAAAAATCGAACAACAACATTGTAACTAGTAATTTATAACGTCTAAACCATTAATTTACAACACTTAAGCTATTAATTTATAACATTCAAGCCATTAATTTATAACATTTAAGGAATTAATTTATAACGTCTAAACTATTAATTTATAACATTTATGCTATTAATTTATAACATTTAAGCCATTAATTTACAGCATTTAAAGTGTTATTTTATACATTTAAGCCATTAATTTATAACATTTAAGCAATTAATTCATAACATTTAAACTATTAATTTCTAACATTTAAGCCATTAATTTCTAACATTTAAGCAATAAATTGACAACATCTGAGCCACTAATTTACAACATTTAAACTGTTGTTTTATACATTTAAGCTATTATTTTATAACATTTAAGCTATTAATTTACAACATCTAAGCCGCTAATTTACAATATTTAAACTATTAATTTATATCATCTAAGCCATTAATTTATAATATTAAAGCCATTAATCTAAAACAATTCCTCCATTAATTCTTAACAACTATACCAATAATTTATAACCATATTCTCCCATTAATTCAAAGTAATTGTGCTCTTAATTTATAACAGTTGTACCATTAATCGGAAGCAACTCTACATTCATTGATTTAAATCAGTACAATCAATGTGTGGGAATAATGATTTATATTGTATTATTTTATTAACGAAATCTTTCAGGTCCCTGGATTGCTATTTTATTTCTATATAGCATTATTTTTTAATTTTAAATACAGTACTTAATTTCTCATTTCACTATTTTGTATAAAACCAGTGGTAGCGCAGAGTGTAATTTTAAGATGTAATTTTCCATGTCTGCTAAAAACCAAGGAAACAACACCATATTCATGGAATCAAGGAAGCAAGTGTAGTTTAACCGAAGGCAACGACATCTTATCTGGAGCTGTACATGAGTCATAGTACATTTCAAATAGTGTTGTTGTTTTGCCTCGGAGTACCAAAACCGTTAGATTACAAGTAATTTAAAAACGAATAAACTTCGGACAAAACAATGCCGCCGCTACAATGTCGCTTTATTATAAAATAATTTTACATCTCTGCTTCCAATGCGTAAAAACTCATATGTAAATGGGACCCGAGCGTAGTTACCTCCTCGTGGTGGGTCCCGGTAATTGGTATCGTTTTCCAAATAATAATACACCAAGTACTATTTCGAATATTAGTATTATTATTCGAAAACGATATCATGCTAAAAACTACTTGAATATTGTCTGGTCTTGATCACCCAAAATAGTTTTGGTGATCTAAACTGGACTAATACCCCCCCGCGGGGGCAACGTGGGACATCGTGGGACATCGCAGGACACCGTGGGATGCGATCGTATTAGCTTTAATTAATCATAAGATAGATACCTATGTTATGTACATTGTAAGCTCATTCTGTACAAAGATACTTATCTATCTTGGAACGACAAATAAAGATCTCGTCTCTCTGAGGATGGTTGCGCAGTATCCTCTTCGGGAGATGAATCGGCGTAGAGCGGCTAGGAATGCGTCGGTAGTTAGATCGCTGACTAACTCGATGTGGACGGCTTTTGTTGCTAGACATACGAATATGGCAACGTATACCTTGACTTTACTGCGGTTGCGATTCCTTCTCTCTTTGATATAGAGCGGACCGCAGTAGTCGATTCCGACGTTCGTAAACGGGCGCGATTCGGTAATACGTGCCTCTGGTAAATCTCCCATCAAGTACTCTACTGGTGGAGGATTAGCTCTGCAGCAACGGACGCACCTTTTGATAGTGCGCCACACTTGGCTACGGCCGTCGATCGGCCAATAGCGTAGTCTCACGGCGTATAGTGTAGCTTGTGTCCCTGTGTGGTGGTTGTTTCGATGTTCTTCGTTTATAATGATCTCGGTAATTGTCGCTTTCGGCAAAATAATTGGATGCTTTTGCCGGAATGGGATAGCAGAGTTGGTCAGTCGTCCTCCGACGCGTAGTATTCCCTCTTCGTCGAGGAATGGATTTAGTGACTGTAGTTTTCCTCCCACATCCTTGCTTCGATCTTTCTGCAGTGTCCGAATCTCCGCCACGAAGTGTCGGGATTGGATTATCTTGATCAATTTATTATGTGCGGTGGTTAATTCGTCCGTTGTTAGATGGGAGGATCGATTCTGCTTATATCTCCATCGAAGACACCAAGAGACGACTCTTATTAGTCTTGTCCAGGATGAATATCTATGGAGAAGTGTGTTGTCGATGGTACTAGTTATTAAACATATCGTCTTCTTTTGTTCTGGGAGTTCTCCCAGTGTCGTGGGTATCCAGATCGGCCAGTTTTCCTCTTGTTGTTTGAGCCATTCGGGTCCGTTTGTCCAGATGGTCGGGCGCAGAAATTCCTTGGGAGTCTGCCCGCGGGAGATGAGATCTGCTGGATTGTCGTTGGTGGGCACATGACGCCAATCGTCGATGTTTGTTTTCGTCTGGATCTCGGCTACGCGGTTCGCCACGAAGGTTTTCAACATGTGTGGCGAGGACTTGATCCACTGAAGCACTATAGTAGAATCCGTCCAATACACAGTGCGAGAAACCTTTATATTGAGGGACTTCTTTATCAAGGACATAAGTGAGGCGAGGAGTAATGCTCCGCTTAACTCGAGTCGTGGGATTGTCAACGATTTTAGTGGCGCGACCTTAGATCGAGCAGTGAGTATCTGAGTTTGTGTGTGTCCCTCCGGATTGGTGCTGCGTAGATAGACACATGCTCCGTATGCCCTTTCACTGGCGTCGCAGAAACCGTGCAGCTCTATATGATTAGCTGCCTTGATTATGGTTTTACGAGGGAACCGAATATCATTAAGCAAGGGTAGTTGGATATGATATCGATCCCATTCAGTATGCAACTCTGTTGGTAGGGATTCGTCCCAATCAATTTTTAATGCCCAGACGCGTTGAAGCAATATTTTTGCTTTGACAATCACTGGCGCGAGCAAACCAAGTGGATCATAGATTCGGGCTATCACCGAACTCATTGATCGTTTAGTGACTCGAGTGATGGTCGCTGTGGGTTCAACTGAGTAAAGGATTGCGTCTTCCTGAGAATCCCAATAAATGCCTAAGGTTTTCAACGTCTGTGACTCGCCCAATTGTAGCCTTCTATTGGTATCTCTTTCTGTTAGTCCTCGCAATATGTCCTTGTCATTGGATGCCCATTCCCGGATGTGTAAGCCGGCCGATCTGAGAAGGTCTGTGAGTTCGTGTCTTGCCGATAGTAATTCTTCTTTTGTGTCGGCTCCAGTGAGGGCATCGTCGACATAAAAATCGCGCTGCACAACCGCTGCTGCTCGCGGGAATCGATGTCCTTCGTCTTCTGCTAATTGTTTGAAGCATCGGAGGGCCAAGTATGGGGCAGCTGATAGTCCGAACGTCACGGTGTTAAGTTGATATGTATCGACCTCCCCGTTGGAATTACGCCATAGAATGAGTTGATATTTACGATCTTCTGGGCGTACGAGGATTTGTCGATACATCTTCTCAATGTCACCCGTTAGAACATATTGATGCGACCGGAATCTCAATAGAATTTCAATTAGATCTTCCTGTAATTTTGGTCCTGTATGTAGCATGTCGTTGAGGGATACTCCGGTAGTGCTGATTGCTGATCCGTCGAAAACAACTCGGAGTTTCGTAGTATCACTCGATTCCTTTATCACGCCGTGATGAGGCAAATAATAACCGTTGGTTGTGGGAAGGTCAGGGGTGATCTTCGTCATATGACCCAAGTCTAGATACTCTTGAATCACCGCACTATACGCGGCTTCGAATTGCTTGTCGCGTTGGAATCGGCGATGGAGCGAGGCGAGTCTACTCATGGCAACGGACCTTGACGTCCCCAGCGTGGGAAGCTTCTCGTTGAATGGCAGGGCGACGACGTATCGCCCTTCCTTGTTGCGTTGGACATGGTTGCGGAAATGCTCCTCACATTGTAATTCCGCCTCTGAGAAATGCGTGGTAGGTGGTCCCTCGTCGATTTCCCAAAAACGTGCGAGATCCGCTTGTAGGTCGGTGGTGGTGACGTGAAAGGAATGGATCCCCGCGCGAGCTGGCGGGCTCCCCCCGATAACCCAACCGAATCGAGTCTTTTGCAAACACAGCTCCGTATCGGTGGATTGGGATAGTTTGATCTGTCCGACACAAAAGGATGCTAAGGTTGGTCCCGAACTCAATAATATGTCGATCGGGCCTGGTCGATGAAATGCCGGGTCGGCTAATTTTATATTTTTGGGTAGCTGGATGACGGACCTATCGATTGGTTGATCTGGAACGACTGTCGATATTATTGGGATTACTAAGAACGTTACTATGCGTTTATATTTGCCATCCATAGAAACAATGGTGGCCGTGATCTGGCTCTTGGCAATTGTCGTCAAGTCATCGAGGGTGCCGATTGGGATTGAACATCTCCTTCGTTTCATACCGAGGGATTTTGCGAATTTCTCACTCATGAAATTCATACTAGATCCGGTATCTAGCAATGCTCTGGCTCGGATTGGTGAGGCCCTTTTGTCTAGCACATCGATCTGTGTTGTGACCAGTAGATCGTGATGTAGTATGCCGTTTGGAGATGTATTTTCCCATTCGGTCCACCCTTTTGTAGTTTCTTGAGCTAGTCAGTTTAGCTCTGGTTGGGACTTGGATAAGGTGTGTATGGCGGTGCCCTTGGTCCGTGGGGAACTTGACTCAGGAACTTTCGTGTCTTTAGGAGCCGAGTATGTATGCTTCCGTGATGATTCGGTTGTCCGTCTCGACTTATGATACGAACGTGACGTCGATGATTCCGGTGGGGATTGTCTCTTAGATCGTTTATGCGATGAACGACTGCCCGGCGACCGACCGCTCGATGAACGACTGCGCGACGACCGACCGCTCGACGACCGACCGCTCGATGACCGACCGCTCGATGACCGACCGCTAGACGACCGACTGCTGGACGACCGATTGCTGGACGACTGACTACTCGACGAACGTGGAATGATCTGCGTTTGCTCCCGGTGTAGGTAGGTGTTGTGTCGTTGCCCGCAGATATGACACGAACCCGCTGTGCACTGTGTCAGCGAATGTCCGCTGCCTAGGCAGTTTATACATAACGCTGCCCCTTTTACGATTTGAAAGCGTTCTACCGCCGATTTGGTTTTGAAGACCTTACAATGTCTGAGTACGTGGGGTCCGCTGCAGGTCGGGCACACTAATGTCTTGCTGGTTGTGGCAAAGGTTCGGCCACGCGGTACGTTTTGTCGATGACGATGTTTTTTGTGGGTTGCTCCTTTAGTTTCCTTTGATTTAGAAAGGAGTTGATTACCGTTTGCCCGTGTTTTCAGAAATTCTATCAGATGTTGATAGGAAGGCACGTCTTGGTTTGGCAACGTGCGTTGCCATTTACGCATGCTGGACGAAGGTAATTTCGATGCAAGCAACTCGATAATCACTATATCTGATGTTACAGGCTGCCCTAATTTTTCGAGCGCTTTCAAATTTACGCTGACGGTTTCCAGCAAATCTTCAATGGCTTCTGGAGTTTCCCTTTTTATTTCGGGATAACTGCGCAGTAATTCCCAATGACGCATGCAGATTCGGAGGGCACAATTAAATTTCTCCTTCAGTGTGTTGAGCGCGATGGGATAGTTGGCCTCTGTGATTTCTAAGGATTGTATGCTCCGTGCGGCCCGTCCAGTTATAGAGGAGCGTAGATGCTGAAACCTTTGGACGTTAGTTAAGTTCTCATTGCGATCCACTGTGGATAAGAACGTGTCGTAGAAATAGGTCCAATTCTCGAGGGCACCGTTGAATTGAGGTAAACGGACCTCTGGCAAAGTGATTGGTGTCGTCTCCGGTTTCACGCATGGATCGCGGGTCTTTGTTGGCGAAGGGGTTACTGATGGTAGTCGGTCGAAGAGGTCCATGATCTGTACGTCAATCCTATGACGCTCTCGCATTAAAGAATCTGCACGAGCTATTTCCCCCTCATCTAACACTTCTAATTCCTCTTGCCCCGCGCAGATTTTTCGCCAATTTTCGTCGAACGAATTACGGCAAGCTGTTAGATAGTTTCTGTCTACCCGTTCAGACTCTTCATATTCCTCGAGTTGACGCTTCGTGGTTGCAAATCGGCTGACTAAGGCGCTTCGTCTACGCCGTAACGTGCTGATCGGTTCAGCTTGAGCCATATTTGAATTTAATAATCGGAATGGGCTTACCTTAATCAAATGGACGTTGATCTAGGAATCGGTAGCTACTCGTTACAGTGCGGTGTGGGCTCGCGTATGTGCTGAGCGATGAAGGAGTTCCTTTCCGAGGGCAGCTCCTTTGGTTAGTTGCTTAAGTCGTTGGAATGTGGATTTCACGCGACACTGTATAGTCACTGGTCAATGCACTTTTTAATGGCGCAAAATCCGGCTCGAAGGACCATGTAAATTCGGCCAATCGCGGGGAGACGCAATCGCGAGGAGAGACGTCAACGGGAGTCGTAAATTCCCGTTACGATTATATTAATCGACACCACGAGTTGATCGATCCCCTGATTTCCGTTGAGATAATAGGGGTGATTAAGTTTATATAACACTGTGATTCACAGAATTATAAAATATATATTTCCAACACTTAAACTACACTGTTGAATAGATACAAATCGTCAATAACAACTTATCGCACGAATATGAGATAGACACGAGTAATAGTGCAAGGTCCACTAGACTGTTGAATAGATACAAATCGTCAATAACGACTTATCGCACGAATATGAGATAGACACGAATAATAGTGCAAGGTCCGTACAATCGAATTTCGTATGTTAGTGGACGGGAGAGTTAGATGCTACACGTCGACGTTGATTTTCTACTACTAATTGTCGCCCTTAGGCTAGCGCGGAAGAAAGCTCGGTGTGGGTGTGCCCTTTGCATGAAGAACGCGGATTCGTTATTCACGCTGTTCATTAGGAAAAGTGAGGGCAACGATCCGCGATGTCGATTGGCTGTGACCCATGCTGAAACCTGAAGGAGTGAGTCGGAGTCCTCCTACCGACGTGGTTCATACATGACCTTGCACATGGGAAAACTCAGCCTGTTCTGTTAGACAGATGTTTGTTTTTTCCTAATGGGCGCGTACCCGCTTTCTCCGTATTTTTGATTGCGCCTAATAAACCCAAGGACCTCTTTAAAAACCAGATGTGCGTCGCAAATATTTCTAGCCTTAAGAAAACTTTTAAGACGACGGATGGAATGCAGATACATATGTACAGAATGCAAGAGAAAGTTATGGTCGGTCCACAGGTTTATTGAGGGTCGAAATGACGTTACGCAGGCCGTCGGCTGGCCGGTCGCGAGAGATGCAGCGCAGATGTTTTGGGCGACGTAACAATATTTAAACTATTAATTTATATCATCTAAGCCATTAATTTATAATATTTAAGCCATTAATCTAAAACAATTCCTCCATTAATTCTTAACAACTATACCAATAATTTATAACCATATTCTCCCATTAATTCAAAGTAATTGTGCTCTTAATTTATAACAGTTGTACCATTAATCGGAAGCAACTCTACATTCATTGATTTAAATCAGTAGCATCAATGTGAGTGAATTAATGATTTATATTGTATTATTTTATTAACGAAATCTTTCAGGTCCCTGGATTGCTATTTTATTTCTATATAGCATTATTTTTTAATTTTAAATACAGTACTTAATTTCTCATTTCACTATTTTGTATAAAAGCAGTGGTAACGCAGAGTGTAATTTTAAGATGTAATTTTCCATGTCTGCTAAAAACCAAGGAAACAACACCATATTCATGGAATCAAGGAAGCAAGTGTAGTTTAACCGAAGGCAACGACATCTTATCTGTAGCTGCACATGAGTCATAGGACATTTCAAATAGTGTTGTTGTTTTGCCTCGGAGTACCAAAACCGTTAGATTACAAGTAATTCAAAAACAAATAAACTCCGGACAAAACAATGTCGCTTTATTATAAAATAATTTTACATCTCTGCTTCCAATGCGTAAAAACTCATATGTAAATGGGACCCGAGCGTAGTTACCTCCTCGTGGTGGGTCCCGGTAATTGGTATCGTTTTCCAAATAATAATACACCAAGTACTATTTCGAATATTAGTATTATTATTCGAAAACGATATCAAGCTAAAAACTACTTGAATATAGTCTGGTCTTGATCACCCAAAATAGTTTTGGTGATCTAAACTGGACTAATACCCCCCGCGGGGGCAACGTGGGACATCGTGGGACATCGCAGGACACCGTGGGATGCGAGCGTATTAGCTTTAATTAATCATAAGATAGATACCTATGTTATGTACATTGTAAGCTCATTCTCTACAAAGATGCTTATCTATCTTGGAACGACAAATAAAGATCTCGTCTCTCTTGATCCCCTCGCTTACCATACTGGAAAAATTGTTCCCACGATATATCGGTTCGCGATCACTCAGTTCTTTCAAACTGTCGCGTGGCGTACTCGCTCGCGTGTATTTCGGGTGCGTGCGGGTCAATGTGCTCTAGACAACTCTTCGGATTCGTAAGTCGCCCAAGGACAGCTCTGTCTTGGTGACTGCTCAACGTTTGCATCGGATCACGGGAGTTGTCGTCGTGCCGGTGATGCTTGCTAATCTGTTGGGGATTCAGTCGTGGATCTGCAGTCCTGTCCGATTGGTACTTCGGTACTCGGTCAGGGACCAGCAATTTCACGTCCTCCGTAATCCTGTTCGGCCCCGCGGGAGTGGACCCCACTGTTCAGTTGAGGTATTGCCTTCGTAATCCTGTTCAGCGGTCCCTCCCCGTGAGTGGACCCCACTGTTCAGTTGGGGCCTCGTGCCTTGGTAATCCTGTTCAGCGGTCCCTCCCTGTGAGTGGACCCCACTGTTCAGTTGGGGCCTCTTGCCTTCGTAATCCTGTTCAGCGGTCCCTCCCCGGGTTCCACTTGTTCAGTTGGAGTGTGTCAAGTTGCTGGCCTATGTGCTGGATCCACGGCTGAATTACTAGTGGATCACTGGCATCATCTGTCGGCGCCATCGACCGCGACTCGTGTAAGTTTCGAACGGCGAAACAGGAATCGAGTTACGGCCAATTCTTGGGCTTTCCGTTGAACCTCGGGGTTATCTCGTGTACGGGGGTACGTCGCGTAGGTTTGTTAGTTCTTTCGAGAGATCGCGATCTCGTCCGTTTCGGGACAGTGTCAGTAGCTTCATCTCCTTCTTTTCGCTCCAAGTTAGATAAATGTGTCTTTGATACCGAATGTTGCCAGTAGGGATGCGAATTATTGTTTATTTGTACTGATCGATGTAATCGTTGTGTGGGAGATAGATGATGCGTTACGTATGCCTTGTTCTACGTTTGTAAAGATTCATGTTAGCGCTGCGTTGGAGATATGTGTTTCGCAGTTAGACTACGAAACAACTATTTCTTTACGCAGGCCCATGGTCAAGTAGTGTCAAAACTGGACATTCTGCCAATAGGTTGAATGTCGAGATAGATGTGTAGTGTTAAATAACCCATGGGCGGGTCTCGTGCGTAGTCACCTCCTCGTGGTGAGACCTGGCAATTGGCATCGTTTTCCAAAAATTAATCAGTCGATTAATCTTTGGAAAACGATACCAAGCCAAGAACTACGCAACAGTCCAGTTTGGATCAACAAAAGCCCCTAAGATCATTTTGGATGATCTACACTGGACTGCACTATTAATTTATAACATTTAAGCCATTAATTTACAATATTTACGTCATGAATTTACAACAATAAGTCACAAATTCATAACATTTAAGCTATTAATTTTTACATTTATACCATTAATTCCTAACACTCAGACTATTAATTTATAACACTTAAGCTATTAATTTATAACATTTAAGCAAATAATTAACAACGATTAAACTATTAATTTATAACAATTGAAACAATAATTGGCACATTTAAAACATTAATTTATAAGAATCAAACCATTCCTCGAGGAATCAGTAAGTCTCGCGCTAATAGCCCAATACATCGATAGATTTAACGAAGAAATACGTAACCGCGATTACAACCAATTAGATCATATTATTTGCTACATAATTAATAACTGTATCACGTACAGCGATGCAGGCGGTATTGAAGAAATAAAGCCATTTTATGTTACAACTATAACGAGTAAATTTAATCGTTTAACTTGTGAAGAATTAAAAAGGTACCTGACTTCTAAATAAGCATTAAATAAGAATCTTAAATATCGCAAACAGTGATGTAGGTGTTACTCAAGAAAAAAGAACGTTTTATTTTTTAATTAGCACGAGTAAATGAACGAATATCGATAATATACTATAACGCTTAATATGAATTTTATCTGTCTGATTATTTAATAGCTTAACTTATTTCACAGTAACGTCATCGACTGCCCTTAGGCTCTTTTTCCCTGGGGAGCACGAGGTGGCTGCGGGTTTTCAGGGCGTAGGACCACGCCCTGGGAAACCCCGATGAATCTGATGTTCTCCTATAGCCGGACGGTGACTGGTCGGCGCCTTTGGCCCCCGCCAGTTTGCCGATCCGGTGCCGAGAACCTCGGAGAAGTTGGTGGGCCCGTATCCGCCAAGACCACTCACCTCAATTTCTTGTGGGGCTCCCCATCACCCTGCACCGGCCTTGACCGGGGCAGGGTGCGAAAGAGTGAGTGGCACCAGGATGGAAACCCTTGTTGACGACCTCGGCAATTTTATACAATTACAATTCAACAATGGATAAGAAAACGAACCTAAAAATCGTTTACGGTGCAGGGGAGGGATACCCCAGTACCGGCGCAGCCGCGGGTTGTAAAGCGGGCCCCGCTGCGTCGTCATCGAGCAACCGTGGCCGTCCGGGGGTGAGCCGCCAGGCCCCTGGACGCGCGCATGCGTCTGGCGAAGGGGACTCGTGAACTGGGGAGTCCCGGAGAGGGTTGGAGGAACCCGACGTTTTGGCTATCGGCCCAGGACGTTCGCGGACTGGGATGCGGCGTCACCGCGGGGGCGGCGGGGGGTTGAGATCCGACGACGAAATGTCGTCATGCTCTTCCTATTCGACCGTCGCGGGCACACTCGGCAAGCGGTCGTACCGCAGGATTGCCGAGTCTACAGAAAACATCGCCTCAGCCGCCAACGGCCGCGGCGGAGGCGCGGGACGTCGCACACGGCGGGGGGTCGCGCCCGCGGGGGATCCCGACTCCGCGCTGCTTCCGGCTCCCGGTAAAAGGAAGAAGAGGGGCGTGAGGCGCGGGACGGATATCGACACCGATACCGACGCCGAGGCTGTCACCGTGGTCGCCGCCGCCGCCGCCTCTACCATCCGCGGCGGTGCCGACGGCGGCGACGGCATGCGGAGGGACGAAGCGAGGACCGGGCCGGTCGGCAAACAAGCGACCGGGAAAGAAGCGGAACCGACCCACGATCGGGAAGAGGAGGACGTCGCATACCTGCGAAGGAGGGTGCGTTTTCTGGAGGAAGAGGTCAGTCGTCTCCAAGAAACGGTGGAACGGCTGACCAGGGATCGCGCGGAGAGGACAGCCAAAGTTGGTAACACCGACGGCAAAGGTCAAGAGGTGGGGATCACCTCTACGAGGAGGACGAAAGAAAATGCTCCTCGGGCCGCAGCGGGAATGGCCATGGGTCCCCCTCCCCCACCTCCCCAACACCCCTGGTCAGCGTCGTGCCGTCTCCGCTGTCCCGACGGGTCGGGGAGTACACGTGATGCACGAAAAACGCTTACCGAGGGAACGGATAGATTCGGTGGTTCAGGACCTCGAGACCCACTAGAAGATTTCAAGATCCTGATCCTCCGCAAGTTGGAGGAATGTCGGCAAAAAATACTGCCAGCGGCGGCAATTCCCCCGGCCACGGATACTGGAGTCGCCACAGGAATCGTACAAGCACGATCGCGGTCGGCGAGAGACACCTCACGGTCGACTATGGAGTCGTCGGCCGACGAGGCAGGATTCACTACTGTGGTAAGAGGAAGAAGAGGTAGAGCAAGGCGGAAGAACAGGAAGCCCACGGTGCAACCTCTTTCAACGGTCCATGCGCCGACCGAGGACGCAAGAACCAAGAGAAGGGTATTACCGTCTCTTCCGACGTCGACATCGCGAATAGGAGCCTTGGCGCCCTGGACGGCGACCAGAAGCAGCGAAACGAGGGCAAGGACTTTCGCGGAGGCGGCCGCTCGGCCACCGGTGCGCCCCCGCACGGGAAGGGAATCCATGCGAGCAGCAGGCAGCGGCAATGGACTCGGAGCTATCGGGGCAGGAGGGAAACGCAACGCTAGCGGGCGGGACGCGCACAGCGAGAAAGTGCCGGACCTTCCCCGACCCCCACGGTGTGCCGCGGTATCGCTCACCGTGAGGGACGGCTCGGGCTTCACATACAAGGACGCGATGTCAGTGGTGAAGAGAGAAGTCAAGCTCTCCGAACTCGACATCACGGAGTTAAGACCGAGGAGGACGATCACGGGGGCGCTGCTGTTCGAAATCCCAGGCCAGGACGCTGGAAGTAAAGCATCACGACTGGCCGAGCGGATGGCGGCCACGCTGAAAGATTTGCCCGCCAAGGTAACCGTCCCGCGAAGGACGGCCGAACTAAGAGTGACCGGACTGGAGGACTCGGTCACCGCAGAGGAGGTGGCAGCCGCCGTTGCTGAGGCCGGGGGCTGCCACGCCGACGAGGTCAACGTGGGTGTTATACGTTCTGCCCCTCGGGGCCTCGGGTCGGTATGGCTACGCTGCCCGCTAACAGCGGCCAGGAGAATCAGCAGAGGAAGAGATGCCGGACCAGGAGGTAGGATCAACATAGGTTGGTCAGCGGCGAGGGTTTCCCCTCTCCCTGCGCGCCGACTCCAATGCTTCAGGTGCATGGAGACGGGTCACGTGCGCCGGGACTGCACATCTACGGCCGACCGGTCAGAGCGCTGCTACCGGTGCGGGGCGGAAGGACATCGCGCCAGGGACTGCTCGGCGCGAGTACCCACGTGTCCGGTGTGCGCGGATCTGGGACTGCCCGCGTCGCACCGTATGGGATCACCGGCATGCAAGCCGCCTGCCCGTAGGAGGAGGGCCGCACAGGAAGCAAGGACCGCTCCAGGCGACGGTGGGGATGCGGCGACGAGGAAAGAAACAATACCGCCGCCAACTGACCCCACGAAGGACGGAAGAGAGGATGGCGAAGTCAGACACAACGACTGCGAGGGGAACGGCCCGGAGGAGGCTATGGAGACGGAGCCTTCCCCAACGTGAGCGGAAGAAGAGGAGGAGGACAACTGCTCCTGCAGTGCAATCTTAACCGCTCCCGCCGTGCTCAGGACTTAATGTTTCAGAGCTTGACGGAGCGGCGGATTGCTCTGGCGGCAGTGGCTGAGCCGTACTGCATTCCCGACGCGTCGCGAGGCGCTGGAGATCTGACCGGCTCGGTCGCCATATTCTGGACTGGAATTGCGGGAAGCCCTTCCTGCTCGGTAATTGAGCGCGGACGGGGCTTCGTGGCCGTGAAATGGGGCGACCTGGCCGTGGTAGCCATCTACGTGTCGCCCAACATCAGCCAGGCAGAATACGCCTCCTTTCTGGACGGACTCGCGGCTTGCACGAGACGTTTAGGCGCCTGCCCGTCACTGGTCCTCGGGGACTTCAACGCCCACTCAACGGCGTGGGGCTCCCGCCGGACCAACAGAAGGGGGCGCGATGTACAGGATTGGGCGGCCGCACTCGACCTCCGACTTATGAACCGGGGGTCGTCCAGCACGTGCGTGGCGTGGCGGGGCGAGTCCATAGTGGACCTCACATGGGCAAACCCCGCCGCATCCCGCCGCGTTTCCGGTTGGGAGGTCTCCCCGGAGGAGACCCTCTCGGACCATCTCTACATCGTGATGGAGGTGGCGGTTGGCGGCGCGACGGGCTACCGTTCGTCGGATGCGCGCGGGCCTACCGGCCCACCGGGAAGGAGAAGAAAATTCCCGCGATGGGCGGTGACGCGGCGCGACGAGGACTTCATGGCGGCGGCCGCTATAGCCGTGGCTTGGATAGAAGAATCCCCGACCGAGGAGGACGCGGAAGCAGGAGCGACCCGGCTGAGACGCGACATGCACGCGATCTGTGATTCGTGTATGCCGCGGTCTGGAACGCCGCGCCGCGCCGGCGCTGTGTACTGGTGGTCCGAGGAGATCGCTCGTCTCCGCGAGGCGTGTATCCACGCTCGGCGCCAATACACCAGATCCCGCCGTAGACGGCGCGAGGACGAAGGCACAGTGGCTCGCCTGTACGAGGCCTACCGCGAAGCGCGGAGGCCCCTCCAACGAGCCATCAAGGAGGCGAAGAGGCGGGCCTGGAACGAGCTTCTGGCCAGCCTCGACTCTGATCCCTGGGGGCGTCCTTACAAGATGGTATTGAACAAACTCCGTCCATGGGCGCCTCCCTTAACGGAGATCATGGACCCTCGGTTCCTGGAGGAGGTCGTCGGCACCCTGTTTCCGGGAGCAGCGAATGAGGGAGTGGGCACCTTTACCAAAGAGGAGGAGCAGGAGTCCCAGCCGCTGGAAGAGGAACCACGGGTCACTGCGGGGAGTTGGAGCCCGGAATCGAGGGTCACCGAGGAAGAACTGGCCAGGGCCGTCGAGAGGATCGGAGCGCGGAAAGCTCCGGGTCCTGATGGAGTCCCGGCCCGCCTGTGGAGGGACGTCGCCGGGGTCTTGGCCCCGAGACTAATGCGTCTGTTCGACGGATGCCTGTCTCGAGGTGAATTCCCTACTTCGTGGAAGGAGGGGCGGATGGTCCTACTGCCGAAGCCGGGGCGCTCTCCAGACTCGCCTTCCGCCTTCCGGCCGGTGTGCCTTTTGGACGAGGCGGGCAAGCTGCTGGAGAGAGTGATAGCTGCCCGCCTGGAGTCGCATTTGTCCCGGAGCGTGCCCGGGTTGCACGATGGCCAGTTCGGTTTCCGGAGGGGGCGGTCTACGACCGACGCTATCGCCCGTGTCCGCTCCCTTGTCGAGGGGGCCGAGCGGCGTGGTTACGTGGCGTTGGCCGTATCGCTGGACGTGGTCAACGCCTTCAACAGCATCCCGTGGGACAGAATATGCCGGGCCCTCGAATTTCATCGCGTACCCGCGTATCTGCGGGATGTGGTCCGGGCTTTCCTCCGGGACCGGAGTATCGTCTACACCGTCCGGGGAGGGGGGGTGACCGGGAGGGCTGTACACCGCGGGGTCCCGCAAGGTTCGGTGTTGGGCCCGTTGCTGTGGAACATCGCGTACGACGCGGTGCTTCGGACTTTGCGCGACAGATGGCGCGCCAGCCTCGACACGAGAGCGGGTGCGCCGGGGATAAGAGTCCTCGGGGCCGTCCTTCCAAACTGGGACGTTTGGTTGGACGGCGGCGGGCCTCCCCTGACCTACAGGGTGACGCAGGTGCTCACCGGACACGGTTGCTTCGGTGAGTATCTGCACCGAATCGGGAAGGAGGCGACCGCGCGCTGCCACCACTGCGATGCGAGTGTGGATTCGGCGCAGCACACGCTGGAATACTGCCCGGCGTGGGCGCGGCCGCGCCACGACCTCATCGTGGAAATCGGCGGGGATCTTTCGCCTCCGGTGATTTTCGAAGCACTGTTGACAAACGAGAGAAGGAGGAGAGCCGTGACCTCCTTCTGTGAACAGGTCATGCTTCGAAAAGAGGCTGCGGAGAGGGTGAGGGTGCGGTACTCTCACCCTGAAAGGAACGACCGGCGAAGGCGCGGCAGGGGTCCTGGACGCGCTTCGGTGAGAAGCACTAGGTCCGCCGCGCCCCCCGGCGGGGTACAAACTTAGGCGCTGGCAGCTCAGCGCCCCCGGGGCCGCAGAGCAGCCCGGTAGGGGAACCGGACTGCCTGGCACGGCGGCCCCGGCGACGAGGCGCGGTGTGACGTGGCCGCACACCGCTTCACTATGTGACGTATTGAGCGCGGAGGGGGGCCCGGTGTATCGCTTACACCGGTTCCCGGGCCCCTCTCGATCGCAGCTGTGACGGTCATCGTGGAGGTTTTAGTCAGTTGGAGTCCGTCACTACCACGCCGCTTTTCCCCAGAAGCGACCTGGTGTCCGCGCGGATTTCCTCCACGTTAAACAAAAAAAAAAAAAAAAAAAAAAAAAAGGCTCTTTTCCCTTTTTGTCCAAACTAATCGATAGTCGAAAACTAGTATCATGTAGGTGTGAATTTAGTCTTAGTTTGTAGAAACTATTAAAATGATAAAAGTGGATATCGTATTAAATCGTAAAAGATGCCAATTTACGATAAAAATTAAGAAATCGTTCAATTTGATTTTGTTACAATGGAAAAACCGTCTCCTGCTATGTCAAAAAATCGTTACCGTTTGATTAACAAACCGACGCCTTGTTAAGTTATATAAGGAACACGGAAGTCGCGCGCGAGTTCTTTTGTGCCTGAAATTCCGGAGAGTGAACATCGAAGAGGAACATAAATATCAGGTAAGTAAGAAAAAATATCAAACAACAACATTGTAACTAGTAATTTATAACGTCTAAACCATTAATTTACAACACTTAAGCTATTAATTTATAACATTCAAGCCATTAATTTATAACATTTAAGGAATTAATTTATATCGTCTAAACTATTAATTTATAACATTTATGCTATTAATTTATAACATTTAAGCCATTAATTTCTAACTTTTGATCTGTTATTTTATACATTTAGCCATTAATTTATAACATTTAAACTATTAATTTATATCATCTAAGCCATTAAATTATAACATTCAAGCAATTAATTGACAACATCTGAGCCACTAATTTACAACATTTAAACTGTTGTTTTATACATTTAAGCTATTATTTTATAACATTTAAGCTATTAATTAACAACATCTAAGCCATTAATTTACAACATTTAAAGTGTTATTTTATACATTTAAGCTATTAATTTATAACATTTAAGCTATTAATTTATAACATTTAAGCCATTAATTTCTAACTTTTGAACTGTTATTTTATACATTTAACCATTAATTTATAACATTTAAGCTATTAATTTACAACATCTAAGCCACTAATTTACAATATTTAAACTATTAATTTATATCATCTAAGCCATAAATTTATAATATTTAAGCCATTAATCTAAAACAATTCCTCCATTAATTCTTAACAACTATACCAATAATTTATAACCATATTCTCCCATTAATTCAAAGTAATTGTGCTCTTAATTTCTAACAGTTGTACCGTTAATCGGAAGCAACTCTACATTCATTGATTTAAATCAGTACCATCAATGTGAGTGAATTAATGATTTATATTGTATTATTTTATTAACGAAATCTTTCAGGTCCCTGGATTGCTATTTTATTTCTATATAGCATTATTTTTTAATTTTAAATACAGTACTTAATTTCTCATTTCACTATTTTGTATAAAAGCAGTGGTAACGCAGAGTGTAATTTTAAGATGTAATTTTCCATGTCTGCTAAAAACCAAGGAAACAACACCATATTCATGGAATCAAGGAAGCAAGTGTAGTTTAACCGAAGGCAACGACATCTTATCTGTAGCTGCACATGAGTCATAGGACATTTCAAATAGTGTTGTTGTTTTGCCTCGGAGTACCAAAACCGTTAGATTACAAGTAATTTAAAAACAAATAAACTCCGGACAAAACAATGCCGCCGCTACAATGTCGCTTTATTATAAAATAATTTTACATCTCTGCTTCCAATGCGTAAAAACTCATATGTAAATGGGACCCGAGCGTAGTTACCTCCTCGTGGTGGGTCCCGGTAATTGGTATCGTTTTCCAAATAATAATACACCAAGTACTATTTCGAATATTAGTATTATTATTCGAAAACGATATCAAGCTAAAAACTACTTGAATATAGTCTGGTCTTGATCACCCAAAATAGTTTTGGTGATCTAAACTGGACTAATACCCCCCGCGGGGGCAACGTGGGACATCGTGGGACATCGCAGGACACCGTGGGATGCGAGCGTATTAGCTTTAATTAATCATAAGATAGATACCCATGTTATGTACATTGTAAGCTCATTTTGTACAAAGATACTTATCTATCTTGGAACGACAAATAAAGATCTCGTCTCTCTTGATCCCCTCGCTTACCATACTGGAAAAATTGTTCCCACGATATATCGGTTCGCGATCACTCAGTTCTTTCAAACTGTCGCGTGGCGTACTCGCTCGCGTGTATTTCGGGTGCGTGCGGGTCAATGTGCTCTAGACAACGCTTCGGATTCGTAAGTCTCCCAAGGACAGCTCTGTCTTGGTGACTGCTCAACGTTTGCATCGGATCACGGGAGTTGTCGTCATGCCGGTGATGCTTGCTAATCTGTTGGGGATTCAGTCGTGGATCTGCAGTTCTGTCCGATTGGTACTTGGGTACTCGATCAGAGACCACCAATTTCACGTCCTCCGTAATCCTGTTCGGCCCCGCTGGAGTGGACCCCAGTGTTCAGTTGGGGCCTCGTGCCTCGGTAATCCTGTTCAGCGGTCCCTCCCTGTGAGTGGACCCCACTGTTCAGTTGGGGCCTCTTGCCTTCGTAATCCTGTTCAGCGGTCCCTCCCCGGGTTCCACTTGTGCAGTTGGAGTGTGTCAAGTTGCTGGCCTATGTGCTGGATCCACGGCAGAATTACTAGTGGATCACTGGCATCATCTGTCGGCGCCATCGACCGCGACTCGTGTAAGTTTCGAACGGCGAAACAGGAATCGAGTTACGGCCAATTCTTGGGCTTTCCGTTGAACCTCGGGGTTATCTCGTGTACGGGGGTACGTCGCATAGGTTTGTTAGTTCTTTCGAGAGATCGCGATCTCGTCCGTTTCGGGACAGTGTCAGTAGCTTCATCTTCTTCTTTTCGTTCCAAGTTAGATAAATGTGTCTTTGATACCGAATGTTGCCAGTAGGGATGCGAATTATTGTATATTTGTACTGATCGATGTAATCGTTGTGTGGGAGATAGATGATGCGTTACGTATGCCTTGTTCTACGTTTGTAAAGATTCATGTTAGCGCTGCGTTGGAGATATGTGTTTCGCAATTAGACTACGAAACAACTATTTCTTTACGCAGGCCCATGGTCAAGTAGTGTCAAAACTGGACATTCTGCCAATAGGTTGAATGTCGAGATCGATGTCTAGTGTTAAATAACCCATGGGCGGGTCTCGTGCGTAGTCACCTCCTCGTGGTGAGTCCTGGTAATTGGCATCGTTTTCCAAAAATTAATCAGTCGATTAATCTTTGGAAAACGATACCAAGCCAAGAACTACGCAACAGTCCAGTTTGGATCACCAAAAGCCCCTAAGATCATTTTGAATGGTCTACACTGGACTGCACTATTAATTTATAACATTTAAGCCATTAATTTACAATATTTACGTCATGAATTTACAACAATAAGTCATAAATTCATAACATTTAAGCTATTAATTTTTACATTTATACCATTAATTCCTAACATTCAAACTATTAATTTATAACACTTAAGCTATTAATTTATAACATTTAAGCAAATAATTAACGACGATTAAACTATTAATTTATAACAATTGAAACATTAATTGGCACATTTAAAACATTAATTTATAAGAATCAAACCATTCCTCGAGGAATCAGTAAGTCTCGCGCTAATAGCCCAATACATCGATAGATTTAACGAAGAAATACGTAACCGCGATTACAGCCAATTAGATCATATTATTTGCTACATAATTAATAACTGTATCACGTACAGCGATGCAGGCGGTATTGAAGAAATAAAGCCATTTTATGTTACAACTATAACGAGTAAATTTAATCGTTTAACTTGTGAAGAATTAAAAAGGTACCTGACTTCTAAATAAGCATTAAATAAGAATCTTAAATATCGCAAACAGTGATGTAGGTGTTACTCAAGAAAAAAGAACGTTTTATTTTTTAATTAGCACGCGTAAATGAACCAATATCGATAATATAATATAACGCTTAATATGAATTTTATCTGTCGGATTATTTAATAGCTTAACTTATTTCACAGTAACGTCATCGACTGCCCTTAGGCTCTTTTCCCTTTTTGTCCAAACTAATCGATAGTCGAAAACTAGTATCATGTAGGTGTGAATTTAGTCTTAGTTTGTAGAAACTATTAAAATGATAAAAGTGGATATCGTATTAAATCGTAAAAGATGCCAATTTACGATAAAAATTAAGAAATCGTTCAATTTGATTTTGTTACAATGGAAAAACCGTCTCCTGCTATGTCAAAAAATCGTTACCGTTTGATTAACAAACCGACGCCTTGTTAAGTTATATAAGGAACACGGAAGTCGCGCGCGAGTTCTTTTGTGCCTGAAATTCCGGAGAGTGAACATCGAAGAGGAACATAAATATCAGGTAAGTAAGAAAAAATATCAAACAACAACATTGTAACTAGTAATTTATAACGTCTAAACCATTAATTTACAACACTTAAGCTATTAATTTATAACATTCAAGCCATTAATTTATAACATTTAAGGAATTAATTTATATCGTCTATACTATTAATTTATAACATTTATGCTATTAATTTATAACATTTAAGCCATTAATTTCTAACTTTTGATCTGTTATTTTATACATTTAGCCATTAATTTATAACATTTAAGCAATTAATTTATAACATTTAAACTATTAATTTCTAACATTTAAGCCATTAATTTCTAACATTTAAGCAATTAATTGACAACATCTGAGCCACTAATTTACAACATTTAAACTGTTGTTTTATACATTTAAGCTATTATTTTATAACATTTAAGCTATTAATTAACAACATCTAAGCCATTAATTTACAACATTTAATGTGTTATTTTATACATTTAAGCCATTAATTTATAACATTTAAGCTATTAATTTATAACATTTAAGCCATTAATTTCTAACTTTTGAACTGTTATTTCATACATTTTGCCAATAATTTACAACATTTAAACTATTAATTTATATCATCTAAGCCATTAAATTATAACATTTAAGCTATTAATTTACAACATCTAAGCCACTAATTTACAATATTTAAACTATTAATTTATATCATCTAAGCCATTAATTTATAATATTTAAGCCATTAATCTAAAACAATTCCTCCATTAATTCTTAACAACAATACCAATCATTTATAACCATATTCTCCCATTAATTCAAAGTAATTGTGCTCTTAATTTATAACAGTTGTACCATTAATCGGAAGCAACTCTACATTCATTGATTTAAATCAGTACCATCAATGTGAGTGAATTAATGATTTATATTGTATTATTTTGTTAACGAAATCTTTCAGGTCCCTGGATTGCTATTTTATTTCTATATAGCATTATTTTTTAATTTTAAATACAGTACTTAATTTCTCATTTCACTATTTTGTATAAAAGCAGTGGTAACGCAGAGTGTAATTTTAAGATGTAATTTTCCATGTCTGCTAAAAACCAAGGAAACAACACCATATTCATGGAATCAAGGAAGCAAGTGTAGTTTAACCGAAGGCAACGACATCTTATCTGTAGCTGCACATGAGTCATAGGACATTTCAAATAGTGTTGTTGTTTTGCCTCGGAGTACCAAAACCGTTAGATTACAAGTAATTTAAAAACAAATAAACTCCGGACAAAACAATGCCGCCGCTACAATTTCGCTTTATTATAAAATAATTTTACATCTCTGCTTCCAATGCGTAAAAACTCATATGTAAATGGGACCCGAGCGTAGTTACCTCCTCGTGGTGGGTCCCGGTAATTGGTATCGTTTTCCAAATAATAATAAACCAAGTACTATTTCGAATATTAGTATTATTATTCGAAAACGATATCAAGCTAAAAACTACTTGAATATAGTCTGGTCTTGATCACCCAAAATAGTTTTGGTGATCTAAACTGGACTAATACCCCCCCTCGGGGGCAACGTGGGACATCGTGGGACATCGCAGGACACCGTGGGATGCGAGCGTATTAGCTTTAATTAATCATAAGATAGATACCTATGTTATGTACATTGTAAGCTCATTCTGTACAAAGATACTTATCTATCTTGGAACGACAAATAAAGATCTCGTCTCTCTTGATCCCCTCGCTTACCATACTGGAAAAATTGATCCCACGATATATCGGTTCGCCATCACTCAGTTCTTTCAAACTGTCGCGTGGCGTACTCGCTCGCGTGTATTTCGGGTGCGTGCGGGTCAATGTGCTCTAGACAACTCTTCGGATTCGTAAGTCGCCCAAGGACAGCTCTGTCTTGGTGACTGCTCAACGTTTGCATCGGATCACGGGAGTTGTCGTCGTGCCGGTGATGCTTGCTAATCTGTTGGGGATTCAGTCGTGGATCTGCAGTCCTGTCCGATTGGTACTTCGGTACTCGGTCAGGGACCAGCAATTTCACGTCCTCCGTAATCCTGTTCGGCCCCGCGGGAGTGGACCCCACTGTTCAGTTGAGGTATTGCCTTCGTAATCCTGTTCAGCGGTCCCTCCCCGTGAGTGGACCCCACTGTTCAGTTGGGGCCTCGTGCCTTGGTAATCCTGTTCAGCGGTCCCTCCCTGTGAGTGGACCCCACTGTTCAGTTGGGGCCTCTTGCCTTCGTAATCCTGTTCAGCGGTCCCTCCCCGGGTTCCACGTGTTCAGTTGGAGTGTGTCAAGTTGCTGGCCTATGTGCTGGATCCACGGCTGAATTACTAGTGGATCACTGGCATCATCTGTCGGCGCCATCGACCGCGACTCGTGTAAGTTTCGAACGGCGAAACAGGAATCGAGTTACGGCCAATTCTTGGGCTTTCCGTTGAACCTCGGGGTTATGTCGTGTACGGGGGTACGTCGCGGAGGTTTGTTAGTTCTTTCGAGAGATCGCGATCTCGTCCGTTTCGGGACAGTGTCAGTAGCTTCATCTTCTTCTTTTCGCTCCAAGTTAGATAAATGTGTCTTTGATACCGAATGTTGCCAGTAGGGATGCGAATTATTGTATATTTGTACTGATCGATGTAATCGTTGTGTGGGAGATAGATGATGCGTTACGTATGCCTTGTTCTACGTTAGTAAAGATTCATGTTCGCGCTGCGTTGGAGATATGTGTTTCGCAGTTAGACTACGAAACAACTATTTCTTTACGCAGGCCCATGGTCAAGTAGTGTCAAAACTGGACATTCTGCCAATAGGTTGAATGTCGAGATCGATGTGTAGTGTTAAATAACCCATGGGCGGGTCTCGTGCGTAGTCACCTCCTCGTGGTGAGACCTGGTAATTGGCATCGTTTTCCAAAAATTAATCAGTCGATTAATCTTTGGAGAACGATACCAAGCCAAGAACTACGCAACAGTCCAGTTTGGATCACCAAAAGCCCCTAAGATCATTTTGGATGTTCTACACTGGACTGCACTATTAATTTATAACATTTAAGCCATTAATTTACAACATTTACGTCATGAATTTACAACAATAAGTCACAAATTCATAACATTTAAGCTATTAATTTTTACATTTATACCATTAATTCCTAACACTCAAACTATTAATTTATAACACTTAAGCTATTAATTTATAACATTTAAGCAAATAATTAACAACGACTAAACTATTAATTTATAACAATTGAAACAATAATTGGCACATTTAAAACATTAATTTATAAGAATCAAACCATTCCTCGAGGAATCAGTAAGTCTCGCGCTAATAGCCCAATACATCGATAGATTTAACGAAGAAATACGTAACCGCGACTACAACCAATTAGATCATATTATTTGCTACATAATTAATAACTGTATCACGTACAGCGATGCAGGCGGTATTGAAGAAATATAGCCATTTTATGTTACAACTATAACGAGTAAATTTAATCGTTTAACTTGTGAAGAATTAAAAAGGTACCTGACTTCTAAATAAGCATTAAATAAGAATCTTAAATATCGCAAACAGTGATGTAGGTGTCACTCAAGAAAAAAGAACGTTTTATTTTTTAATTAGCACGAGTAAATGAACGAATATCGATAATATAATATAACGCTTAATATGAATTTTATCTGTCTGATTATTTAATAGCTTAACTTATTTCACATTAACGTCATCGACTGCCCTTAGGCTCTTTTCCCTTTTTGTCCAAACTAATCGATACTCGAAAACTAGTATCATGTATGTGTGAATTTAGTCTTAGTTTGTAGAAACTATTAAAATGATAAAAATGGATATCGTATTAAATAAATTGTAAAAGATGCCAATTTACGATAAAAATTAAGAAATCGTTCAATTTGATTTTGTTACAATGGAAAAACCGTCTTCTGCTATGTCAAAAAATCGTTACCGTTTGATTAACAAACCGACGCCTTGTTAAGTTATATAAGGAACACGGAAGTCGCGCGCGAGTTCTTTTGTGCCTGAAATTCCGGAGAGTGAACATCGAAGAAGAACAGAAATATCAGGTAAGTAAGAAAAAATATCAAACAACAACATTGTAACTAGTAATTTATAACGTCTAAACCATTAATTTACAACACTTAAGCTATTAATTTATAACATTCAAGCCATTAATTTATAACATTTAAGGAATTAATTTATAACGTCTAAACTATTAATTTATAACATTTATGCTATTAATTTATAACATTTATGCCATTAATTTCTAACTTTTGAACTGTTATTTTATACATTTAGCCATTAATTTATAACATTTAAACTATTAATTTATATCATCTAAGCCATTAAATTATAACATTCAAGCTATTAATTTATAACATTTAAACTGTTAATTTATAACATTTAAACCATTAATTTACAGCATTTAAAGTGTTATTTTATACATTTAAGCCATTAATTTATAACATTTAAGCAATTAATTTATAACATTTAAATTATTAATTTCTAACATTTAAGCCATTAATTTCTAACATTTAAGCAATTAATTGACAACATCTGAGCCACTAATTTACAACATTTAAACTGTTGTTTTATACATTTAAGCTATTATTTTATAACATTTAAGCTATTAATTAACAACATCTAAGCCATTAATTTACAACATTTAAAGTGTTATTTTATACATTTAAGCTATTAATTTATAACATTTAAGCTATTAATTTATAACATTTAAGCCATTAATTTCTAACTTTTGAACTGTTATCATATACATTTAGCCATTAATTTATAACATTTAAACTATTAATTTATATCATCTAAGCCATTAAATTATAACATTTAAGCTATTAATTTACAACATCTAAGCCACTAATTTACAATATTTAAACTATTAATTTATATCATCTAAGCCATTAATTTATAATATTTAAGCCATTAATCTAAAACAATTCCTCCATTAATTCTTAACAACTATACCAATAATTTATAACCATATTCTCCCATTAATTCAATGTAATTGTGCTCTTAATTTATAACAGTTGTACCATTAATCGGAAGCAACTCTACATTCATTGATTTAAATCAGTACCATCAATGTGAGTGAATTAATGATTTATATTGTATTATTTTATTAACGAAATCTTTCAGGTCCCTGGATTGCTATTTTATTTCTATATAGCATTATTTTTTAATTTTAAATACAGTACTTAATTTCTCATTTCACTATTTTGTATAAAAGCAGTGGTAACGCAGAGTGTAATTTTAAGATGTAATTTTCCATGTCTGCTAAAAACCAAGGAAACAACACCATATTCATGGAATCAAGGAAGGAAGTGTAGTTTAACCGAAGGCAACGACATCTTATCTGTAGCTGCACATGAGTCATAGGACATTTCAAATAGTGTTGTTGTTTTGCCTCGGAGTACCAAAACCGTTAGATTACAAAGTAATTTAAAAACAAATAAACTCCGGACAAAACAATGCCGCCGCTACAATGTCGCTTTATTATAAAATAATTTTACATCTCTGCTTCCAATGCGTAAAAACTCATATGTAAATGGGACCCGAGCGTAGTTACCTCCTCGTGGTGGGTCCCGGTAATTGGTATCGTTTTCCAAATAATAATACACCAAGTACTATTTCGAATATTAGTATTATTATTCGAAAACGATATCAAGCTAAAAACTACTTGAATATAGTCTGGTCTTGATCACCCAAAATAGTTTTGGTGATCTAAACTGGACTAATACCCCCCCGCGGGGGCAATGTGGGACATCGTGGGACATCGCAGGACACCGTGGGATGCCAGCGTATTAGCTTTAATTAATCATAAGATAGATACCTATGTAATGTACATTGTAAGCTCATTCTGTACAAAGATACTTATCTATCTTGGAACGTCAAATAAAGATCTCGTCTCTCTTGATCCCCTCGCTTACCATACTGGAAAAATTGTTCCCACGATATATCGGTTCGCGATCAGTCAGTTCTTTCAAACTGTCGCGTGGCGTACTCGCTCGCGTGTATTTCGGGTGCGTGCGGGTCAATGTGCTCTAGACAACTCTTCGGATTCGTAAGTCGCCCAAGGACAGCTCTGACTTGGTGACTGCTCAACGTTTGCATCGGATCACGGGAGTTGTCGTCGTGCCGGTGATGCTTGCTAATCTGTTGGGGATTCACTCGTGGATCTGCAGTCCTGTCCGATTGGTACTTGGGTACTCGATCAGAGACCACCAATTTCACGTCCTCCGTAATCCTGTTCGACCCCGCGGGAGTGGACCCCACTGTTCAGTTGAGGTATTGCCTTCGTAATCCTGTCCAGCGGTCCCTCCCCGTGAGTGGACCCCACTGTTCAGTTGGGGCCTCGTGCCTTGGTAATCCTGTTCAGCGGTCCCTCCCTGTGAGTGGACCCCACTGTTCAGTTGGGGCCTCTTGCCTTCGTAATCCCGCGCAGCGGTCCCTCCCCGGGTTCCACTTGTTCAGTTGGAGTGTGTCAAGTTGCTGGCCTATGTGCTGGATCCACGGCTGAATTACTAGTGGATCACTGGCATCATCTGTCGGCGCCATCGACCGCGACTCGTGTAAGTTTCGGACGGCGAAACAGGAATCGAGTTACGGCCAATTCTTGGGCTTTCCGTTGAACCTCGGGGTTATCTCGTGTACTGGGGTATTTCGCGTAGGTTTGTTAGTTCTTTCGAGAGAACGCGATCTCGTCCGTTTCGGGACAGTGTCAGTAGCTTCATCTTCTTCTTTTCGTTCCAAGTTAGATAAATGTGTCTTTGATACCGAATGTTGCCAGTAGGGATGCGAATTATTGTATATTTGTACTGATCGATGTAATCGTTGTGTGGGAGATAGATGATGCGTTACGTATGCCTTGTTCTACGTTTGTAAAGATTCATGTTAGCGCTGCGTTGGAGATATGTGTTTCGCAGTTAGACTACGAAACAACTATTTCTTTACTCAGGGCCATGGTCAAGTAGTGTCAAAACTGGACATTCTGCCAATAGGTTGAATGTCGAGATCGATGTGTAGTGTTAAATAACCCATGGGCGGGTCTCGTGCGTAGTCACCTCCTCGTGGTGAGACCTGGTAATTGGCATCGTTTTCCAAAAATTAATCAGTCGATTAATCTTTGGAAAACGATACCAAGCCAAGAACTACGCAACAGTCCAGTTTGGATCAACAAAAGCCCCTAAGATCATTTTGGATGATCTACACTGGACTGCACTATTAATTCATAACATTTAAGCCATTAATTTACAATATTTACGTCATGAATTTAGAACAATAAGTCACAAATTCATAACATTTAAGCTATTAATTTTTACATTTATACCATTAATTCCTAACATTCAAACTATTAATTTATAACACTTAAGCTATTAATTTATAACAATTAAGCAAATAATTAACAACGATTAAACTATTAATTTATAACAATTGAAACATTAATTGGCACATTTAAAACATTAATTTATAAGAATCAAACCATTCCTCGAGGAATCAGTAAGTCTCGCGCTAATAGCCCAATACATCGATAGATTTAACGAAGAAATACGTAACCGCGATTACAGCCAATTAGATCATATTATTTGCTACATAATTAATAACTGTATCACGTACAGCGATGCAGGCGTTATTGAAGAAATAAAGCCATTTTATGTTACAACTATAACGAGTAAATTTAATCGTTTAACTTGTGAAGAATTAAAAAGGTACCTGACTTCTAAATAAGCATTAAATAAGAATCTTAAATATCGCAAACAGTGATGTAGGTGTTACTCAAGAAAAAAGAACGTTTTATTTTTTAATTAGCACGAGTAAATGAACGAATATCGATAATATAATATAACGCTTAATATGAATTTTATCTGTCTGATTATTTAATAGCTTAACTTATTTCACAGTAACGTCATCGACTGCACTTAGGCTCTTTTCCCTTTTTGTCCAAACTAATCGATAGTCGAAAACTAGTATCATGTAGGTGTGAATATAGTCTTAGTTTGTAGAAACTATTAAAATGATAAAAATGGATATCGTATTAAATCGTAATAGATGCCAATTTACGATAAAAATTAAGAAATCGTTCAATTTGATTTTGTTACAATGGAAAAACCGTCTCCTGCTATATCAAAAAATCGTTACCGTTTGATTAACAAACCGACGCCTTGTTAAGTTATATAAGGAACACGGAAGTCGCGCGCGTGCTCTTTTGTGCCTGAAATTCCGGAGAGTGAACATCGAAGAAGAACATAAATATCAGGTAAGTAAGAAAAAATATCAAACAACAACATTGTAACTAGTAATTTATAACGTCTAAACCATTAATTTACAACACTTAAGCTATTAATTTATAACATTCAAGCCATTAATTTATAACATTTAAGGAATTAATTTATAACGTCTAAACTATTAATTTATAACATTTATGCTATTAATTTATAACATTTAAGCCATTAGTTTCTAACTTTTGAACTGTTATTTTATACATTTAGCCATTAATTTATAACATTTAAACTATTAATTTATATCATCTAAGCAATTAAATTATAACATTCAAGCTATTAATTTATAACATTTAAACTGTTAATTTATAACATTTAAACCATTAATTTACAGCATTTAAAGTGTTATTTTATACATTTAAGCTATTAATTTATAACATTTAAGCAATTAATTTATAACATTTAAACTATTAATTTCTAACATTTAAGCCATTAATTTCTAACATTTAAGCAATTAATTGACAACATCTGAGCCACTAATTTACAACATTTAAACTGTTGTTTTATACATTTAAGCTATTAATTTGTAACATTTAAGGATTTAATTTATAACGTCTAAACTATTAATTTATAACATTTATGCTATTAATTTATAACATTTAAGCCATTAATTTCTAACTTTTGAACTGTTATTTTATACATTTAGCCATTAATTTATAACATTTAAACTATTAATTTATATCATCTAAGCCATTAAATTATAACATTCAAGCTATTAATTAATAACATTTAAACTGTTAATTTATAACATTTAAACCATTAATTTACAGCATTTAATGTGTTATTTTATACATTTAAGCCATTAATTTATAACATTTAAGCTATTAATTTATAACATTTAAGCCATTAATTTCTAACTTTTGAACTGTTATTTTATACATTTTGCCAATAATTTATAACATTTAAACTATTAATTTATATCATCTAAGCCATTAAATTATAACATTTAAGCTATTAATTTACAACATCTAAGCCACTAATTTACAATATTTGTAAATTCGGCCAATCGCGGGGAGACGCAATCGCGAGGAGAGACGTCAACGGGAGTCGTAAATTCCCGTTACGATTATATTAATCGACACCACGAGTTGATCGATCCCCTGATTTCCGTTGAGATAATAGGGGTGATTAAGTTTATATAACACTGTGATTCACAGAATTATAAAATATATATTTCCAACACTTAAACTACACTGTTGAATAGATACAAATCGTCAATAACAACTTATCGCACGAATATGAGATAGACACGAGTAATAGTGCAAGGTCCACTACACTGTTGAATAGATACAAATCGTCAATAACGACTTATCGCACGAATATGAGATAGACACGAATAATAGTGCAAGGTCCGTACAATCGAATTTCGTATGTTAGTGGACGGAAGAGTTAGATGCTACACGTCGACGTTGATTTTCTACTACTAATTGTCGCCCTTAGGCTAGCGCGGAAGAAAGCTCGGTGTGGGTGTGCCCTTTGCATGAAGAACGCGGATTCGTTATTCACGCTGTTCATTAGGAAAAGTGAGGGCAACGATCCGCGATGTCGATTGGCTGTGACCCATGCTGAAACCTGAAGGAGTGAGTCGGAGTCCTCCTACCGACGTGGTTCATACATGACCTTGCACATGGGAAAACTCAGCCTGTTCTGTTAGACAGATGTTTGTTTTTTCCTAATGGGCGCGTACCCGCTTTCTCCGTATTTTTGATTGCGCCTAATAAACCCAAGGACCTCTCTAAAAACCAGATGTGCGTCGCAAATATTTCTAGCCTTAAGAAAACTTTTAAGACGACGGATGGAATGCAGATACATGTGTACAGAATGCAAGAGAAAGTTATGGTCGGTCCTCAGGTTTATTGAGGGTCGAAATGACGTTACGCAGGCCGTCGGCTGGCCGGTCGCGAGAGATGCAGCGCAGATGTTTTAGGCGACGTAACATCCTCCCCCCGTTGAGAGGGCACCGATCAAATTCTGCCTGTGGAGTCAGGTGCGTCGTTTGTCCATTGCCTTCGCTCCGGGTTGATGTTCGGATTCATCTGTTTCTGGTTGAATGGGTAAGGGGACCAATCTTTTGACACCACGGTCCAGGATACTCGTTGCCGTCTGCACGGTAGCGTTCCGTATGATTCCGTCGGCTCCTGGATGGACTTTGATTACGCGGCCCAAAGGCCACTGCATGGATGGGACGTTATCCTCCCTGAGGATTACGACGGTGCCTTCACGGATGTCGTGTTTTCCCTTGTCCCATTTGTTGCGGCGGGTCAGCTCGTTGAGGTACTCTCGATTCCACCTGCTCCAGAAGTACTGCTTGATCTGGTGGATGCGCTGCCAACTAGATAGCCGGCCTGATGGAACTGTCCTGAAATCACGCTCCCGTAAACTCGTTAATGTATCGCCGATTAGAAAGTGACCGGGAGTGAGGACAGGGGGATCTTTCGGATCGGACGAGATGGGAGTCAGTGGACGTGAATTGAGAATTGCTTCAATCTCAATCACAAGGGTGTTAAGGTGTTCAAAGGTCAAGAGCTCCGTGCCGACGACGCGGATGAGGTGACGTTTGAACGATTTTACGGCGGCTTCCCATAAACCGCCAAAATGTGGTGAGTTTGGGGGGTTGAAACGCCATTGTATCTGTCGGTCGGCGAGAAAATTCTGCACCTTTTCCTTGTGGTCGTCGGACTGTAATAGGATTCGGAGTTCTTGTAATTCCCGATTAGCTCCGACGAAATTGGTGCCATTGTCGGTGAGGATGGTTGCGCAGTATCCTCTTCGGGAGATGAATCGGCGTAGAGCGGCTAGGAATGCGTCGGTAGTTAGATCGCTGACTAACTCGATGTGGACGGCTTTTGTTGCTAGACATACGAATATGGCAACGTATACCTTGACTTTACTGCGGTTGCGATTCCTTCTCTCTTTGATATAGAGCGGACCGCAGTAGTCGATTCCGACGTTCGTAAACGGGCGCGATTCGGTAATACGTGCCTCTGGTAAATCTCCCATCAAGTACTCTACTGGTGGAGGATTAGCTCTGCAGCAACGGACGCACCTTTTGATAGTGCGCCACACTTGGCTACGGCCGTCGATCGGCCAATAGCGTAGTCTCACGGCGTATAGTGTAGCTTGTGTCCCTGTGTGGTGGTTGTTTCGATGTTCTTCGTTTATAATGATCTCGGTAATTGTCGCTTTCGGCAAAATAATTGGATGCTTTTGCCGGAATGGGATAGCAGAGTTGGTCAGTCGTCCTCCGACGCGTAGTATTCCCTCTTCGTCGAGGAATGGATTTAGTGACTGTAGTTTTCCTCCCACATCCTTGCTTCGATCTTTCTGCAGTGTCCGAATCTCCGCCACGAAGTGTCGGGATTGGATTATCTTGATCAATTTATTATGTGCGGTGGTTAATTCGTCCGTTGTTAGATGGGAGGATCGATTCTGCTTATATCTCCATCGAAGACACCAAGAGACGACTCTTATTAGTCTTGTCCAGGATGAATATCTATGGAGAAGTGTGTTGTCGATGGTACTAGTTATTAAACATATCGTCTTCTTTTGTTCTGGGAGTTCTCCCAGTGTCGTGGGTATCCAGATCGGCCAGTTTTCCTCTTGTTGTTTGAGCCATTCGGGTCCGTTTGTCCAGATGGTCGGGCGCAGAAATTCCTTGGGAGTCTGCCCGCGGGAGATGAGATCTGCTGGATTGTCGTTGGTGGGCACATGACGCCAATCGTCGATGTTTGTTTTCGTCTGGATCTCGGCTACGCGGTTCGCCACGAAGGTTTTCAACATGTGTGGCGAGGACTTGATCCACTGAAGCACTATAGTAGAATCCGTCCAATACACAGTGCGAGAAACCTTTATATTGAGGGACTTCTTTATCAAGGACATAAGTGAGGCGAGGAGTAATGCTCCGCTTAACTCGAGTCGTGGGATTGTCAACGATTTTAGTGGCGCGACCTTAGATCGAGCAGTGAGTATCTGAGTTTGTGTGTGTCCCTCCGGATTGGTGCTGCGTAGATAGACACATGCTCCGTATGCCCTTTCACTGGCGTCGCAGAAACCGTGCAGCTCTATATGATTAGCTGCCTTGATTATGGTTTTACGAGGGAACCGAATATCATTAAGCAAGGGTAGTTGGATATGATATCGATCCCATTCAGTATGCAACTCTGTTGGTAGGGATTCGTCCCAATCAATTTTTAATGCCCAGACGCGTTGAAGCAATATTTTTGCTTTGACAATCACTGGCGCGAGCAAACCAAGTGGATCATAGATTCGGGCTATCACCGAACTCATTGATCGTTTAGTGACTCGAGTGATGGTCGCTGTGGGTTCAACTGAGTAAAGGATTGCGTCTTCCTGAGAATCCCAATAAATGCCTAAGGTTTTCAACGTCTGTGACTCGCCCAATTGTAGCCTTCTATTGGTATCTCTTTCTGTTAGTCCTCGCAATATGTCCTTGTCATTGGATGCCCATTCCCGGATGTGTAAGCCGGCCGATCTGAGAAGGTCTGTGAGTTCGTGTCTTGCCGATAGTAATTCTTCTTTTGTGTCGGCTCCAGTGAGGGCATCGTCGACATAAAAATCGCGCTGCACAACCGCTGCTGCTCGCGGGAATCGATGTCCTTCGTCTTCTGCTAATTGTTTGAGGCATCGGAGGGCCAAGTATGGGGCAGCTGATAGTCCGAACGTCACGGTGTTAAGTTGATATGTATCGACCTCCCCGTTGGAATTACGCCATAGAATGAGTTGATATTTACGATCTTCTGGGCGTACGAGGATTTGTCGATACATCTTCTCAATGTCACCCGTTAGAACATATTGATGCGACCGGAATCTCAATAGAATTTCAATTAGATCTTCCTGTAATTTTGGTCCTGTATGTAGCATGTCGTTGAGGGATACTCCGGTAGTGCTGATTGCTGATCCGTCGAAAACAACTCGGAGTTTCGTAGTATCACTCGATTCCTTTATCACGCCGTGATGAGGCAAATAATAACCGTTGGTTGTGGGAAGGTCAGGGGTGATCTTCGTCATATGACCCAAGTCTAGATACTCTTGAATCACCGCACTATACGCGGCTTCGAATTGCTTGTCGCGTTGGAATCGGCGATGGAGCGAGGCGAGTCTACTCATGGCAACGGACCTTGACGTCCCCAGCGTGGGAAGCTTCTCGTTGAATGGCAGGGCGACGACGTATCGCCCTTCCTTGTTGCGTTGGACATGGTTGCGGAAATGCTCCTCACATTGTAATTCCGCCTCTGAGAAATGCGTGGTAGGTGGTCCCTCGTCGATTTCCCAAAAACGTGCGAGATCCGCTTGTAGGTCGGTGGTGGTGACGTGAAAGGAATGGATCCCCGCGCGAGCTGGCGGGCTCCCCCCGATAACCCAACCGAATCGAGTCTTTTGCAAACACAGCTCCGTATCGGTGGATTGGGATAGTTTGATCTGTCCGACACAAAAGGATGCTAAGGTTGGTCCCGAACTCAATAATATGTCGATCGGGCCTGGTCGATGAAATGCCGGGTCGGCTAATTTTATATTTTTGGGTAGCTGGATGACGGACCTATCGATTGGTTGATCTGGAACGACTGTCGATATTATTGGGATTACTATGAACGTTACTATGCGTTTATATTTGCCATCCATAGAAACAATGGTGGCCGTGATCTGGCTCTTGGCAATTGTCGTCAAGTCATCGAGGGTGCCGATTGGGACTGAACATCTCCTTCGTTTCATACCGAGGGATTTTGCGAATTTCTCACTCATGAAATTCATACTAGATCCGGTATCTAGCAATGCTCTGGCTCGGATTGGTGAGGCCCTTTTGTCTAGCACATCGATCTGTGTTGTGACCAGTAGATCGTGATGTAGTATGCCGTTTGGAGATGTATTTTCCCATTCGGTCCACCCTTTTGTAGTTTCTTGAGCTAGTCAGTTTAGCTCTGGTTGGGACTTGGATAAGGTGTGTATGGCGGTGCCCTTGGTCCGTGGGGAACTTGACTCAGGAACTTTCGAGTCTTTAGGAGCCGAGTATGTATGCTTCCGTGATGATTCGGTTGTCCGTCTCAACTTATGATACGAACGTGACGTCGATGATTCCGGTGGGGATTGTCTCTTAGATCGTTTATGCGATGAACGACTGCCCGGCGACCGACCGCTCGATGAACGACTGCGCGACGACCGACCGCTCGACGACCGACCGCTCGATGACCGACCGCTCGATGACCGACCGCTAGACGACCGACTGCTCTACGACCGATTGCTGGACGACTGACTACTCGACGAACGTGGAATGATCTGCGTTTGCTCCCGGTGTAGGTAGGTGTTGTGTCGTTGCCCGCAGATATGACACGAACCCGCTGTGCACTGTGTCAGCGAATGTCCGCTGCCTAGGCAGTTTATACATAACGCTGCCCCTTTTACGATTTGAAAGCGTTCTACCGCCGATTTGGTTTTGAAGACCTTACAATGTCTGAGTACGTGGGGTCCGCTGCAGGTCGGGCACACTAATGTCTTGCTGGTTGTGGCAAAGGTTCGGCCACGCGGTACGTTTTGTCGATGACGATGTTTTTTGTGGGTTGCTCCTTTAGTTTCCTTTGATTTAGAAAGGAGTTGATTACCGTTTGCCCGTGTTTTCAGAAATTCTATCAGATGTTGATAGGAAGGCACGTCTTGGTTTGGCAACGTGCGTTGCCATTTACGCATGCTGGACGAAGGTAATTTCGATGCAAGCAACTCGATAATCACTATATCTGATGTTACAGGCTGCCCTAATTTTTCGAGCGCTTTCAAATTTACGCTGACGGTTTCCAGCAAATCTTCAATGGCTTCTGGAGTTTCCCTTTTTATTTCGGGATAACTGCGCAGTAATTCCCAATGACGCATGCAGATTCGGAGGGCACAATTAAATTTCTCCTTCAGTGTGTTGAGCGCGATGGGATAGTTGGCCTCTGTGATTTCTAAGGATTGTATGCTCCGTGCGGCCCGTCCAGTTATAGAGGAGCGTAGATGCTGAAACCTTTGGACGTTAGTTAAGTTCTCATTGCGATCCACTGTGGATAAGAACGTGTCGTAGAAATAGGTCCAATTCTCGAGGGCACCGTTGAATTGAGGTAAACGGACCTCTGGCAAAGTGATTGGTGTCGTCTCCGGTTTCACGCATGGATCGCGGGTCTTTGTTGGCGAAGGGGTTACTGATGGTAGTCGGTCGAAGAGGTCCATGATCTGTACGTCAATCCTATGACGCTCTCGCATTAAAGAATCTGCACGAGCTATTTCCCCCTCATCTAACACTTCTAATTCCTCTTGCACCGCGCAGATTTTTCGCCAATTTTCGTCGAACGAATTACGGCAAGCTGTTAGATAGTTTCTGTCTACCCGTTCAGACTCTTCATATTCCTCGAGTTGACGCTTCGTGGTTGCAAATCGGCTGACTAAGGCGCTTCGTCTACGCCGTAACGTGCTGATCGGTTCAGCTTGAGCCATATTTGAATTTAATAATCGGAATGGGCTTACCTTAATCAAATGGACGTTGATCTAGGAATCGGTAGCTACTCGTTACAGTGCGGTGTGGGCTCGCGTATGTGCTGAGCGATGAAGGAGTTCCTTTCCGAGGGCAGCTCCTTTGGTTAGTTGCTTAAGTCGTTGGAATGTGGATTTCACGCGACACTGTATAGTCACTGGTCAATGCACTTTTTAATGGCGCAAAATCCGGCTCGAAGGACCATGTAAATTCGGCCAATCGCGGGGAGACGCAATCGCGAGGAGAGACGTCAACGGGAGTCGTAAATTCCCGTTACGATTATATTAATCGACACCACGAGTTGATCGATCCCCTGATTTCCGTTGAGATAATAGGGGTGATTAAGTTTATATAACACTGTGATTCACAGAATTATAAAATATATATTTCCAACACTTAAACTACACTGTTGAATAGATACAAATCGTCAATAACAACTTATCGCACGAATATGAGATAGACACGAGTAATAGTGCAAGGTCCACTACACTGTTGAATAGATACAAATCGTCAATAACGACTTATCGCACGAATATGAGATAGACACGAATAATAGTGCAAGGTCCGTACAATCGAATTTCGTATGTTAGTGGACGGGAGAGTTAGATGCTACACGTCGACGTTGATTTTCTACTACTAATTGTCGCCCTTAGGCTAGCGCGGAAGAAAGCTCGGTGTGGGTGTGCCCTTTGCATGAAGAACGCGGATTCGTTATTCACGCTGTTCATTAGGAAAAGTGAGGGCAACGATCCGCGATGTCGATTGGCTGTGACCCATGCTGAAACCTGAAGGAGTGAGTCGGAGTCCTCCTACCGACGTGGTTCATACATGACCTTGCACATGGGAAAACTCAGCCTGTTCTGTTAGACAGATGTTTGTTTTTTCCTAATGGGCGCGTACCCGCTTTCTCCGTATTTTTGATTGCGCCTAATAAACCCAAGGACCTCTTTAAAAACCAGATGTGCGTCGCAAATATTTCTAGCCTTAAGAAAACTTTTAAGACGACGGATGGAATGCAGATACATATGTACAGAATGCAAGAGAAAGTTATGGTCGGTCCTCAGGTTTATTGAGGGTCGAAATGACGTTACGCAGGCCGTCGGCTGGCCGGTCGCGAGAGATGCAGCGCAGATGTTTTGGGCGACGTAACAATATTTAAACTATTAATTTATATCATCTAAGCCATTAATTTATAATATTTAAGCCATTAATCTAAAACAATTCCTCCATTAATTCTTAACAACTATACCAATAATTTATAACCATATTCTCCCATTAATTCAAAGTAATTGTGCTCTTAATTTATAACAGTTGTACCATTAATCGGAAGCAACTCTACATTCATTGATTTAAATCAGTAGCATCAATGTGAGTGAATTAATGATTTATATTGTATTATTTTATTAACGAAACCTTTCAGGTCCCTGGATTGCTATTTTATTTCTATATAGCATTATTTTTTAATTTTAAATACAGTACTTAATTTCCCATTTCACTATTTTGTATAAAAGCAGTGGTAACGCAGAGTGTAATTTTAAGATGTAATTTTCCATGTCTGCTAAAAACCAAGGAAACAACACCATATTCATGGAATCAAGGAAGCAAGTGTAGTTTAACCGAAGGCAACGACATCTTATCTGTAGCTGCACATGAGTCATAGGACATTTCAAATAGTGTTGTTGTTTTGCCTCGGAGTACCAAAACCGTTAGATTACAAGTAATTTAAAAACAAATAAACTCCGGACAAAACAATGTCGCTTTATTATAAAATAATTTTACATCTCTGCTTCCAATGCGTAAAAACTCATATGTAAATGGGACCCGAGCGTAGTTACCTCCTCGTGGTGGGTCCCGGTAATTGGTATCGTTTTCCAAATAATAATACACCAAGTACTATTTCGAATATTAGTATTATTATTCGAAAACGATATCAAGCTAAAAACTACTTGAATATAGTCTGGTCTTGATCACCCAAAATAGTTTTGGTGATCTAAACTGGACTAATACCCCCCCCGCGGGGGCAACGTGGGACATCGTGGGACATCGCAGGACACCGTGGGATGCGAGCGTATTAGCTTTAATTAATCATAAGATAGATACCTATGTTATGTACATTGTAAGCTCATTCTGTACAAAGATACTTATCTATCTTGGAACGACAAATAAAGATCTCGTCTCTCTTGATCCCCTCGCTTACCATACTGGAAAAATTGTTCCCACGATATATCGGTTCGCGATCACTCAGTTCTTTCAAACTGTCGCGTGGCGTACTCGCTCGCGTGTATTTCGGGTGCGTGCGGGTCAATGTGCTCTAGACAACTCTTCGGATTCGTAAGTCGCCCAAGGACAGCTCTGTCTTGGTGACTGCTCAACGTTTGCATCGGATCACGGGAGTTGTCGTCGTGCCGGTGATGCTTGCTAATCTGTTGGGGATTCAGTCGTGGATCTGCAGTCCTGTCCGATTGGTACTTCGGTACTCGGTCAGGGACCAGCAATTTCACGTCCTCCGTAATCCTGTTCGGCCCCGCGGGAGTGGACCCCACTGTTCAGTTGAGGTATTGCCTTCGTAATCCTGTTCAGCGGTCCCTCCCCGTGAGTGGACCCCACTGTTCAGTTGGGGCCTCGTGCCTTGGTAATCCTGTTCAGCGGTCCCTCCCTGTGAGTGGACCCCACTGTTCAGTTGGGGCCTCTTGCCTTCGTAATCCTGTTCAGCGGTCCCTCCCCGGGTTCCACTTGTTCAGTTGGAGTGTGTCAAGTTGCTGGCCTATGTGCTGGATCCACGGCTGAATTACTAGTGGATCACTGGCATCATCTGTCGGCGCCATCGACCGCGACTCGTGTAAGTTTCGAACGGCGAAACAGGAATCGAGTTACGGCCAATTCTTGGGCTTTCCGTTGAACCTCGGGGTTATCTCGTGTACGGGGGTACGTCGCGTAGGTTTGTTAGTTCTTTCGAGAGATCGCGATCTCGTCCGTTTCGGGACAGTGTCAGTAGCTTCATCTTCTTCTTTTCGCTCCAAGTTAGATAAATGTGTCTTTGATACCGAATGTTGCCAGTAGGGATGCGAATTGTTGTTTATTTGTACTGATCGATGTAATCGTTGTGTGGGAGATAGATGATGCGTTACGTATGCCTTGTTCTACGTTTGTAAAGATTCATGTTAGCGCTGCGTTGGAGATATGTGTTTCGCAGTTAGACTACGAAACAACTATTTCTTTACGCAGGCCCATGGTCAAGTAGTGTCAAAACTGGACATTCTGCCAATAGGTTGAATGTCGAGATCGATGTGTAGTGTTAAATAACCCATGGGCGGGTCTCGTGCGTAGTCACCTCCTCGTGGTGAGACCTGGTAATTGGCATCGTTTTCCAAAAATTAATCAGTCGATTAATCTTTGGAAAACGATACCAAGCCAAGAACTACGCAACAGTCGAGTTTGGATCACCAAAAGCCCCTAAGATCATTTTGGATGATCTACACTGGACTGCACTATTAATTTATAACATTTAAGCCAATAATTTACAACATTTGCGTCATGAATTTACAACAATAAGTCACAAATTCATAACATTTAAGCTATTAATTTTTACATTTATACCATTAATTCCTAACACTCAAACTATTAATTTATAACACTTAAGCTATTAATTTATAACATTTAAGCAAATAATTAACAACGATTAAACTATTAATTTATAACAATTGAAACAATAATTGGCACATTTAAAACATTGATTTATAAGAATCAAACCATTCCTCGAGGAATCAGTAAGTCTCGCGCTAATAGCCCAATACATCGATAGATTTAACGAAGAAATACGTAACCGCGATTACAACCAATTAGATCATATTATTTGCTACATAATTAATAACTGTATCACGTACAGCGATGCAGGCGGTATTGAAGAAATAAAGCCATTTTATGTTACAACTATAACGAGTAAATTTAATCGTTTAACTTGTGAAGAATTAAAAAGGTACCTGACTTCTAAATAAGCATTAAATAAAAATCTTAAATATCGGAAACAGTGATGTAGGTGTTACTCAAGAAAAAAGAACGTTTTATTTTTTAATTAGCACGAGTAAATGAACGAATATCGATAATATAATATAACGCTTAATATGAATTTTATCTGTCTGATTATTTAATAGCTTAACTTATTTCACAGTAACGTCATCGACTGCCCTTAGGCTCTTTTCCCTTTTTGAACAAACTAATCGATAGTCGAAAACTAGTATCATGTAGGTGTGAATTTAGTCTTAGTTTGTAGAAACTATTAAAATGATAAAAATGGATATCGTATTAAATCGTAAAAGATGCCAATTTACGATAAAAATTAAGAAATCGTTCAATTTGATTTTGTTACAATGAAAAAACCGTCTCCTGCTATGTCAAAAAATCGTTACCGTTTGATTAACAAACCGACGCCTTGTTAAGTTATATAAGGAACACGGAAGTCTCGCGCGAGCTCTTTTGTGCCTGAAATTCCGGAGAGTGAACATCGAAGAAGAACATAAATATCAGGTAAGTAAGAAAAAATATCGAACAACAACATTGTAACTAGTAATTTATAACGTCTAAACCATTAATTTACAACACTTAAGCTATTAATTTATAACATTCAAGCCATTAATTTATAACATTTAAGGAATTAATTTATAACGTCTAAACTATTAATTTATAACATTTATGCTATTAATTTATAACATTTAAGCCATTAATTTCTAACTTTTGAACTGTTATTTTATACATTTAGCCATTAATTTATAACATTTAAACTATTAATTTTTATCATCTAAGCCATTAAATTATAACATTCAAGCTATTAATTTATAACATTTAAACTGTTAATTTATAACATTTAAACCATTAATTTACAGCATTTAAAGTGTTATTTTACACATTTAAGCCATTAATTAATAACATTTAAGCAATTAATTTATAACATTTAAACTATTAATTTCTAACATTTAAGCCATTAATTTCTAACATTTAAGCAATTAATTGACAACATCTGAGCCACTAATTTACAACCTTTAAACTGTTGTTTTATACATTTAAGCTATTATTTTATAACATTTAAGCTATTAATTAACAACATCTAAGCCATTAATTTACAACATTTAAAGTGTTATTTTATACATTTAAGCTATTAATTTATAACATTTAAGCTATTAATTTATAACATTTAAGCCATTAATTTCTAACTTTTGAACTGTTATTTTATACATTTAGCCATTAATTTATAACATTTAAACTATTAATTTATATCATCTAAGCCATTAAATTATAACATTTAAGCTATTAATTTACAACATCTAAGCCACTAATTTACAATATTTAAACTATTAATTTATATCATCTAAGCCATTAATTTATAATATTTAAGCCATTAATCTAAAACAATTCCTTCATTAATTCTTAACAACTATACCAATAATTTATAACCATATTCTCCCATTAATTCAAAGTAATTGTGCTCTTAATTTATAACAGTTGTACCATTAATCGGAAGCAACTCTACATTCATTGATTTAAATCAATACCATCAATGTGTGTGAATTAATGATTTATATTGTATTATTTTATTAACGAAATCTTTCAGGTCCCTGGATTGCTATTTTATTTCTATATAGCATTATTTTTTAATTTTAAATACAGTACTTAATTTCTCATTTCACTCTTTTGTATAAAAGCAGTGGTAACGCAGACTGTAATTTTAAGATGTAATTTTCCATGTCTGCTAAAAACCAAGGAAACAACACCATATTCATGGAATCAAGGAAGGAAGTGTAGTTTAACCAAAGGCAACGACATCTTATCTGTAGCTGCACATGAGTCATAGGACATTTCAAATAGTGTTGTTGTTTTGCCTCGGAGTACCAAAACCGTTAGATTACAAGTAATTTAAAAACAAATGAACTCCGGACAAATCAATGCCGCCGCTACAATGTCGCTTTATTATAAAATAATTTTACATCTCTGCTTCCAATGCGTAAAAACTCATATGTAAATGGGACCCGAGCGTTGTTACCTCCTCGTGGTGGGTCCCGGTAATTGGTATCGTTTTCCAAATAATAATACACCAAGTACTATTTCGAATATTAGTATTATTATTCGAAAACGATATCAAGCTAAAAACTACTTGAATATAGTCTGGTCTTGATCACCCAAAATAGTTTTGGTGATCTAAACTGGACTAATACCCCCCCGCGGGGGCAACGTGGGACATCGTGGGACATCGCAGGACACCGTGGGATGCGAGCGTATTAGCTTTAATTAATCATAAGATAGATACCTATGTTATGTACATTGTAAGCTCATTCTCTACAAAGATACTTATCTATCTTGGAACGACAAATAAAGATCTCGTCTCTCTAGATCCCCTCGCTTACCATACTGGAAAAATTGTTCCCACGATATATCGGTTCGCGATCACTCAGTTCTTTCAAACTGTCGCGTGGCGTACTCGCTCGCGTGTATTTCGGGTGCGTGCGGGTCAATGTGCTCTAGACAACTCTTCGGATTCGTAAGTCGCCCAAGGACAGCTCTGTCTTGGTGACTGCTCAACGTTTGCATCGGATCACGGGAGTTGCCGTCGTGCCGGTGATGCTTGCTAATCTGTTGGGGATTCAGTCGTGGATCTGCAGTCCTGTCCGATTGGTACTTCGGTACTCGGTCAGGGACCAGCAATTTCACGTCCTCCGTAATCCTGTTCGGCCCCGCGGGAGTGGACCCCACTGTTCAGTTGAGGTATTGCCTTCGTAATCCTGTTCAGCGGTCCCTCCCCGTGAGTGGACCCCACTGTTCAGTTGGGGCCTCGTGCCTTGGTAATCCTGTTCACCGGTCCCTCCCTGTGAGTGGACCCCACTGTTCAGTTGGGGCCTCTTGCCTTCGTAATCCTGTTCAGCGGTCCCTCCCCGGGTTCCACTTGTTCAGTTGGAGTGTGTCAAGTTGCTGGCCTATGTGCTGGATCCACGGCTGAATTACTAGTGGATCACTGGCATCATCTGTCGGCGCCATCGACCGCGACTCGTGTAAGTTTCGAACGGCGAAACAGGAATCGAGTTACGGCCAATTCTTGGGCTTTCCGTTGAACCTCGGGGTTATCTCGTGTACGGGGGTACGTCGCGTAGGTTTGTTAGTTCTTTCGAGAGATCGCGATCTCGTCCGTTTCGGGACAGTGTCAGTAGCTTCATCTTCTTCTTTTCGCTCCAAGTTAGATAAATGTGTCTTTGATACCGAATGTTGCCAGTAGGGATGCGAATTATTGTTTATTTATACTGATCGATGTAATCGTTGTGTGGGAGATAGATGATGCGTTACGTATGCCTTGTTCTACGTTTGTAAAGATTCATGTTAGCGCTGCGTTGGAGATATGTGTTTCGCAGTTAGACTACGAAACAACTATTTCTTTACGCAGGCCCATGGTCAAGTAGTGTCAAAACTGGACATTCTGCCAATAGGTTGAGTGTCGAGATCGATGTGTAGTGTTAAATAACCCATGGGCGGGTCTCGTGCGTAGTCACCTCCTCGTGGTGAGACCTGGTAATTGGCATCGTTTTCCAAAAATTAATCAGTCGATTAATCTTTGGAAAACGATACCAAGCCAAGAACTACGCAACATTCCAGTTTGGATCAACAAAAGCCCCTAAGATCATTTTGGATGATCTACACTGGACTGCACTATTAATTTATAACATTTAAGCCATTAATTTACAATATTTACGTCATGAATTTACAACAATAAGTCACAAATTCATAACATTTAAGCTATTAATTTTTACATTTATACCATTAATTCCTAACACTCAAACTATTAATTTATAACACTTAAGCTATTAATTTATAACATTTAAGCAAATAATTAACAACGATTAAACTATTAATTTATAACAATTGAAACAATAATTGGCACATTTAAAACATTAATTTATAAGAATCAAACCATTCCTCGAGGAATCAGTAAGTCTCGCGCTAATAGCCCAATACATCGATAGATTTAACGAAGAAATACGTAACCGCGATTACAACCAATTAGATCATATTATTTGCTACATAATTAATAACTGTATCACGTACAGCGATGCAGGCGGTATTGAAGAAATAAAGCCATTTTATGTTACAACTATAACGAGTAAATTTAATCGTTTAACTTGTGAAGAATTAAAAAGGTACCTGACTTCTAAATAAGCATTAAAGAAGAATCTTAAATATCGCAAACAGTGATGTAGGTGTTACTCAAGAAAAAAGAACGTTTTATTTTTTAATTAGCACGAGTAAATGAAAGAATATCGATAATATAATATAACGCTTAATATGAATTTTATCTGTCTGATTATTTAATAGCTTAACTTATTTCACAGTAACGTCATCGACTGCACTTAGGCTCCTTTCCCTTTTTGTCCAAACTAATCGATAGTCGAAAACTAGTATCATGTAGGTGTGAATATAGTCTTAGTTTGTAGAAACTATTAAAATGATAAAAATGGATATCGTATTAAATCGTAAAAGATGCCAATTTACGATAAAAATTAAGAAATCGTTCAATTTGATTTTGTTACAATGGAAAAACCGTCTCCTGCTATGTCAAAAAATCGTTACCGTTTGATTAACAAACCGACGCCTTGTTAAGTTATATAAGGAACACGGAAGTCGCGCGCGAGCTCTTTTGTGCCTGAAATTCCGGAGAGTGAACATCGAAGAAGAACATAAATATCAGGTAAGTAAGAAAAAATATCAAACAACAACATTGTAACTAGTAATTTATAACTTCTAAACCATTAATTTACAACACTTAAGCTATTAATTTATAACATTCAAGCCATTAATTTATAACATTTAAGGAATTAATTCATAACGTCTAAACTATTAATTTATAACATTTATGCTATTAATTTATAACATTTAAGCCATTAATTTCTAACTTTTGAACTGTTATTTTATACATTTAGCCATTAATTTATAACATTTAAACTATTAATTTATATCATCTAAGCCATTAAATTATAACATTCAAGCTATTAATTTATAACATTTAAGCTGTTAATTTATAACATTTAAACCATTAATTTACAGCATTTAAAGTGTTATTTTATACATTTAAGCCATTAATTTATAACATTTAAGCTATTAATTTATAACATTTAAGCCATTAATTTCTAACTTTTGAACTGTTATTTTATACATTTTGCCAATAATTTATAACATTTAAACTATTAATTTATATCATCTGAGCCATTAAATTATAACATTTAAGCTATTAATTTACAACATCTAAGCCACTAATTTACAATATTTAAACTATTAATTTATATCATCTAAGCCATTAATTTATAATATTTAAGCCATTAATCTAAAACAATTCCTCCATTAATTCTTAACAACTTTACCAATAATTTATAACCATATTCTCCCATTAATTCAAAGTAATTGTGCTCTTAATTTATAACAGTTGTACCATTAATCGGAAGCAACTCTACATTCATTGATTTAAATCAGTACCATCAATGTGTGTGAATTAATGATTTATATTGTATTATTTTATTAACGAAATCTTTCAGGTCCCTGGATTGCTATTTTATTTCTATATAGCATTATTTTTTAATTTTAAATACAGTACTTAATTTCTCATTTCACTATTTTGTATAAAAGCAGTGGTAACGCAGAGTGTAATTTTAAGATGTAATTTTCCATGTCTGCTAAAAACCAAGGAAACAACACCATATTCATGGAATCAAGGAAGCAAGTGTAGTTTAACCGAAGGCAACGACATCTTATCTGTAGCTGCACATGAGTCATAGGACATTTCAAATAGTGTTGTTGTTTTGCCTCGGAGTACCAAAACCGTTAGATTACAAGTAATTTAAAAACAAATAAACTCCGGACAAAACAATGCCGCCGCTACAATGTCGCTTTATTATAAAATAATTTTACATCTCTGCTTCCAATGCGTAAAAACTCATATGTAAATGTGACCCGAGCGTAGTTACCTCCTCGTGGTGGGTCCCGGTAATTGGTATCGTTTTCCAAATAATAATACACCAAGTACTATTTCGAATATTAGTATTATTATTCGAAAACGATATCAATCTAAAAACTACTTGAATATAGTCTGGTCTTGATAACCCAAAATAGTTTTGGTGATCTAAACTGGACTAATACCCCCCCGCGGGGGCAACGTGGGACATCGTGGGACATCGCAGGACACCGTGGGATGCGAGCGTATTAGCTTTAATTAATCATAAGATAGATACCTATGTTATGTACATTGTAAGCTCATTCTGTACAAAGATACTTATCTATCTTGGAACGACAAATAAAGATCTCGTCTCTCTTGATCCCCTCGCTTACCATACTGGAAAAATTGTTCCCACGATATATCGGTTCGCGATCACTCAGTTCTTTCAAACTGTCGCGTGACGTACTCGCTCGCGTGTATTTCGGGTGCGTGCGGGTCAATGTGCTCTAGACAACTCTTCGGATTCGTAAGTCGCCCAAGGACAGCTCTGTCTTGGTGACTGCTCAACGTTTGCATCGGATCACGGGAGTTGTCGTCGTGCCGGTGATGCTTGCTAATCTGTTGGGGATTCAGTCGTGGATCTGCAGTCCTGTCCGATTGGTACTTCGGTACTCGGTCAGGGACCAGCAATTTCACGTCCTCCGTAATCCTGTTCGGCCCCGCGGGAGTGGACCCCACTGTTCAGTTGAGGTGTTGTCTTCGTAATCCTGTTCAGCGGTCCCTCCCCGTGAGTGGACCCCACTGTTCAGTTGGGGCTTCGTGCCTTGGTAATCCTGTTCAGCGGTCCCTCCCTGTGAGTGGACCCCACTGTTCAGTTGGGGCCTCTTGCCTTCGTAATCCTGTTCAGCGGTCCCTCCCCGGGTTCCACTTGTTCAGTTGGAGTGTGTCAAGTTGCTGGCCCATGTGCTGGCTCCACGGCTGAATTACTAGTGGATCACTGGCATCATCTGTCGGCGCCATCGACCGCGACTCGTGTAAGTTTCGAACGGCGAAACAGGAATCGAGTTACGGCCAAATCTTGGGCTTTCCGTTGAACCTCGGGGTTATCCCGTGTACGGGGGTACGTCGCGTAGGTTTGTTAGTTCTTTCGAGAGATCGCGATCTCGTCCGTTTCGGGACAGTGTCAGTAGCTTCATTTTCTTCTTTTCGCTCCAAGTTAGATAAATGTGTCTTTGATACCGAATGTTGCCAGTAGGGATGCGAATTATTGTTTATTTGTACTGATCGATGTAATCGTTGTGTGGGAGATAGATGATGCGTTACGTATGCCTTGTTCTACGTTTGTAAAGATTCATGTTAGCGCTGCGTTGGAGATATGTGTTTCGCAGTTAGACTACGAAACAACTATTTCTTTACGCAGGCCCATGGTCAAGTAGTGTCAAAACTGGACATTCTGCCAATAGGTTGAATGTCGAGATCGATGTGTAGTGTTAAATAACCCATGGGCGGGTCTCGTGCGTAGTCACCTCCTCGTGGTGAGACCTGGTAATTGGCATCGTTTTCCAAAAATTAATCAGTCGATTAATCTTTGGAAAACGACACCAAGCCAAGAACTACGCAACAGTCCAGTTTGGATCAACAAAAGCCCCTAAGATCATTTTGGATGATCTACACTGGACTGCACTATTAATTTATAACATTTAAGCCATTAATTTACACTATTTACGTCATGAATTTACAACAATAAGTCACAAATTCATAACATTTAAGCTATTAATTTTTACATTTATACCATTAATTCCTAACACTCAAACTATTAATTTATAACACTTAAGCTATTAATTTATAACATTTAAGCAAATAATTAACAACGATTAAACTATTAATTTATAACTATTGAAACATTAATTGGCACATTTAAAACATTAATTTATAAGAATCAAGCCAGTCCTCGAGGAATCAGTAAGTCTCGCGCTAATAGCCCAATACATCGATAGATTTAACGAAGAAATACGTAACCGCGATTACAGCCAATTAGATCATATTATTTGCTACATAATTAATAACTGTATCACGTACAGCGATGCAGGCGGTATTGAAGAAATAAAGCCATTTTATGTTACAACTATAACGAGTAAATTTAATCGTTTAACTTGTGAAGAATTAAAAAGGTACCTGACTTCTAAATAAGCATTAAATAAGAATCTTAAATATCGCAAACAGTGATGTAGGTGTTACTCAAGAAAAAAGAACGTTTTATTTTTTAATTAGCACGAGTAAATGAACGAATATCCATAATATAATATAACGCTTAATATGAATTTTATCTGTCTGATTATTTAATGGCTTAACTTATTTCACAGTAACGTCATCGACTGCCCTTAGGCTCTTTTCCCTTTTTGTCCAAACTAATCGATAGTCGAAAACTAGTATCATGTAGGTGTGAATTTAGTCTTAGTTTGTAGAAACTATTTAAATGATAAAAATGGATATCGTATTAAATCGTAAAAGATGCCAATTTACGATAAAAATTAAGAAATCGTTCAATTTGATTTTGTTACAATGGAAAATCCGTCTCCTGCTATGTCAAAAAATCGTTACCGTTTGATTAACAAACCGACGCCTTGTTAAGTTATATAAGGAACACGGAAGTCGCGCGCGAGCTCTTTTGTGCCTGAAATTCCGGAGAGTGAACATCGAAGAAGAACATAAATATCAGGTAAGTAAGAAAAAATATCAAACAACAACATTGTAACTAGTAATTTATAACGTCTAAACCATTAATTTACAACACTTAAGCTATTAATTTATAACATTCAAGCCATTAATTTATAACATTTAAGGAATTAATTTATAACGTCTAAACTATTAATTTATAACATTTATGCTATTAATTTATAACACTTAAGCCATTAATTTCTAACTTTTGAACTGTTATTTTATACATTTAGCCATTAATTTATAACATTTAAACTATTAATTTATATCATCTAAGCCATTAAATGATAACATTCAAGCTATTAATTTATAACATTTAAACTGATAATTTATAACATTTAAACCATTAATTTACAGCATTTAAAGTGTTATTTTATACATTTAAGCCATTAATTTATAACATTTAAGCTATTAATTTATAACATTTAAGCCATTAATTTCTAACTTTTGAACTGTTATTTTATACATTTTGCCAATAATTTATAACATTTAAACTATTAATTTATATCATCTAAGCCATTAAATTATAACATTTAAGGAATTAATTTATAACGTCTAAACTATTAATTTATAACATTTATGCTATTAATTTATAACACTTAAGCCATTAATTTCTAACTTTTGAACTGTTATTTTATACATTTAGCCATTAATTTATAACATTTAAACTATTAATTTATATCATCTAAGCCATTAAATGATAACATTCAAGCTATTAATTTATAACATTTAAACTGTTAATTTACAACATCTAAGCCACTAATTTACAATATTAAAACTATTAATTTATATCATCTAAGCCATTAAATTATAACATTTAAGCCATTAATCTAAAACAATTCCTCCATTAATTCTTAACAACAATACCAATAATTTATAACCATATTCTCCCATTAATTCAAAGTAATTGTGCTCTTAATTTATAACAGTTGTACCATTAATCGGAAGCAACTCTACATTCATTGATTTAAATCAGTACCATCAATGTGAGTGAATTAATGATTTATATTGTATTATTTTATTAACGAAACCTTTCAGGTCCCTGGATTGCTATTTTATTTCTATATAGCATTATTTTTTAATTTTAAATACAGTACTTAATTTCCCATTTCACTATTTTGTATAAAAGCAGTGGTAACGCAGAGTGTAATTTTAAGATGTTATTTTCCATGTCTGCTAAAAACCAAGGAAACAACACCATATTCATGGAATCAAGGAAGCAAGTGTAGTTTAACCGAAGGCAACGACATCTTATCTGTAGCTGCACATGAGTCATAGGACATTTCAAATAGTGTTGTTGTTTTGCCTCGGAGTACCAAAACCGTTAGATTACAAGTAATTTAAAAACAAATAAACTCCGGACAAAACAATGCCGCCGCTACAATGTCGCTTTATTATAAAATAATTTTACATCTCTGCTTCCAATGCGTAAAAACTCATATGTAAATGGGACCCGAGCGTAGTTACCTCCTCGTGGTGGGTCCCGGTAATTGGTATCGTTTTCCAAATAATAATACACCAAGTACTATTTCGAATATTAGTATTATTATTCGAAAACGATATCAAGCTAAAAACTACTTGAATATAGTCTGGTCTTGATCACCCAAAATAGTTTTGGTGATCTAAACTGGACTAATACCCCCCCGCGGGGGCAACGTCGGACATCGTGGGACATCGCAGGACACCGTGGGATGCGAGCGTATTAGCTTTAATTAATCATAAGATAGATACCTATGTTATGTACATTGTAAGCTCATTCTGTACAAAGATACTTATCTATCTTGGAACGACAAATAAAGATCTCGTCTCTCTTGATCCCCTCGCTTACCATACTGGAAAAATTGTTCCCACGATATATCGGATCGCGATCACTCAGTTCTTTCAAACTGTCGCGTGGCGTACTCGCTCGCGTGTATTTCGGGTGCGTGCGGTTCAATGTGCTCTAGACAACTCTTCGGATTCGTAAGTCGCCCAAGGACAGCTCTGTCTTGGTGACTGCTCAACGTTTGCATCGGATCACGGGAGTTGTCGTCGTGCCGGTGATGCTTGCTAATCTGTAGGGGATTCAGTCGTGAATCTGCAGTCCTGTCCGATTGGTACTTCGGTACTCGGTCAGGGACCAGCAATTTCACGTCCTCCGTAATCCTGTTCGGCCCCGCGGGAGTGGACCCCACTGTTCAGTTGAGGTATTGCCTTCGTAATCCTGTTCAGCGGTCCCTCCCCGTGAGTGGACCCCACTGTTCAGTTGGGGCCTCGTGCCTCGGTAATCCTGTTCAGCGGTCCCTCCCTGTGAGTGGACCCCACTGTTCAGTTGGGGCCTCTTGCCTTCGTAATCCTGTTCAGCGGTCCCTCCCCGGGGTCCACTTGTTCAGTTGGAGTGTGTCAAGTTGCTGGCCTATGTGCTGGATCCACGGCTGAATTACTAGTGGATCACTGGCATCATCTGTCGGCGCCATCGACCGCGACTCGTGTAAGTTTCGAACGGCGAAACAGGAATCGAGTTACGGCCAATTCTTGGGCTTTCCGTTGAACCTCGGGGTTATCTCGTGTACGGGGGTACGTCGCGTAGGTTTGTTAGTTCTTTCGAGAGATCGCGATCTCGTCCGTTTCGGGACAGTGTCAGTAGCTTCATCTTCTTCTTTTCGCTCCAAGTTAGATAAATGTGTCTTTGATACCGAATGTTGCCAGTAGGGATGCGAATTATTGTATATTTGTACTGATCGATGTAATCGTTGTGTGGGAGATAGATGATGCGTTACGTATGCATTGTTCTACGTTTGTAAAGATTCATGTTAGCGCTGCGTTGGAGATATGTGTTTCGCAGTTAGACTACGAAACAACTATTTCTTTACGCAGGCCCATGGTCAAGTAGTGTCAAAACTGGACATTCTGCCAATAGGTTGAATGTCGAGATTGATGTGTAGTGTTAAATAACCCATGGGCGGGTCTCGTGCGTAGTCACCTCCTCGTGGTGAGACCTGGTAATTGGCATCGTTTTCCAAAAATTAATCAGTCGATTAATCTTTGGAAAACGATACCAAGCCAAGAACTACGCAACAGTCCAGTTTGGATCAACAAAAGCCCCTAAGATCATTTTGGATGATCTACACTGGACTGCACTATTAATTTATAACATTTAAGCCATTAATTTACAATATTTACGTCATGAATTTACAACAATAAGTCACAAATTCATAACATTTAAGCTATTAATTTTTACATTTATACCATTAATTCCTAACACTCAAACTATTAATTTATAACACTTAAGCTATTAATTTATAACATTTAAGCAAATAATTAGCAACGATTAAACTATTAACATATAACAATTGAAACATTAATTGGCACATTTAAAACATTAATTTATAAGAATCAAACCATTCCTCGAGAAATCAGTAAGTCTCGCGCTAATAGCCCAATACATCGATAGATTTAACGAAGAAATACGTAACCGCGATTACAACCAATTAGATCATATTATTTGCTACATAATTAATAACTGTATCACGTACAGCGATGCAGGCGGTATTGAAGAAATAAAGCCATTTTATGTTACAACTATAAAGAGTAAATTTAATCGTTTAACTTGTGAAGAATTAAAAAGGTACCTGACTTCTAAATAAGCATTAAATAAGAATCTTAAATATCGCAAACAGTGATGTAGGTGTTACTCAAGAAAAAAGAACGTTTTATTTTTTAATTAGCACGAGTAAATGAACGAATATCGATAATATAATATAACGCTTAATATGAATTTTATCTGTCTGATTATTTAATAGCTTAACTTATTTCACAGTAACGTCATCGACTGCACTTAGGCTCTTTTCCCTTTTTGTCCAAACTAATCGATAGTCGAAAACTAGTATCATGTAGGTGTGAATATAGTCTTAGTTTGTAGAAACTATTAAAATGATAAAAATGGATATCGTATTAAATCGTAAAAGTTGCCAATTTACGATAAAAATTAAGAAATCGTTCAATTTGATTTTGTTACAATGAAAAAACCGTCTCCTGCTATGTCAAAAAATCGTTACCGTTTGATTAACAAACCGACGCCTTGTTAAGTTATATAAGGAACACGGAAGTCTCGCGCGAGCTCTTTTGTGCCTGAAATTCCGGAGAGTGAACATCGAAGGAGAACATAAATATCAGGTAAGTAAGAAAAAATATCGAACAACAACATTGTAACTAGTAATTTATAACGTCTAAACCATTAATTTACAACACTTAAGCTATTAATTTATAACATTCAAGCCATTAATTTATAACATTTAAGGAATTAATTTATAACGTCTAAACTATTAATTTATAACATTTATGCTATTAATTTATAACATTTAAGCCATTAATTTCTAACTTTTGAACTGTTATTTTATACATTTAGCCATTAATTTATAACATTTAAACTATTAATTTATATCATCGAAGCCATTAAATTATAACATTCAAGCTATTAATTTATAACATTTAAACTGTTAATTTATAACATTTAAACCATTAATTTACAGCACTTAAAGTGTTATTTTACACATATAAGCCATTAATTAATAACATTTAAGCAATTAATTTATAACATTTAAACTATTAATTTCTAACATTTAAGCCATTAATTTCTAACATTTAAGCAATTAATTGACAACATCTGAGCCACTAATTTACAACGTTTAAACTGTTGTTTTATACATTTAAGCTATTATTTTATAACATTTAAGCTATTAATTAACAACATCTAAGCCATTAATTTACAACATTTAAAGTGTTATTTTATGCATTTAAGCCATTAATTTATAACATTTAAGCAATTAATTTATAACATTTAAGCCATTAATTTCTAACTTTTGAACTGTTATTTTATACATTTTGCCAATAATTTATAACATTTAAACTATTAATTTATATCATCTAAGCCATTAAATTATAACATTTAAGCTATTAATTTACAACATCTAAGCCACTAATTTACAATATTTAAACTATTAATTTATATCATCTAAGCCATTAATTTATAATATTTAAGCCATTAATCTAAAACAATTCCTCCATTAATTCTTAACAACTATACCAATTATTTATAACCGTATTCTCCCATTAATTCAAAGTAATTGTGCTCTTAATTTATAACAGTTGTACCATTAATCGGAAGCAACTCTACATTCATTGATTTAAATCAGTACCATCAATGTGAGTGAATTAATGATTTATATTGTATTATTTTATTAACGAAATCTTTCAGGTCCCTGGATTGCTATTTTATTTCTATATAGCATTATTTTTTAATTTTAAATACAGTACTTAATTTCTCATTTCACTATTTTGTATAAAAGCAGTGGTAACGCAGAGTGTAATTTTAAGATGTAATTTTCCATGTCTGCTAAAAACCAAGGAAACAACACCATATTCATGGAATCAAGGAAGGAAGTGTAGTTTAACCGAAGGCAACGACATCTTATCTGTAGCTGCACATGAGTCATAGGACATTTCAAATAGTGTTGTTGTTTTGCCTCGGAGTACCAAAACCGTTAGATTACAAGTAATTTAAAAACAAATAAACTCCGGACAAAACAATGCCGCCGCTACAATGTCGCTTTATTATAAAATAATTTTACATCTCTGTTACGTCGCCTAAAACATCTGCGCTGCAGCTCTCGCGACCGGCCAGCCGACGGCCTGCGTAACGTCATTTCGACCCTCAATAAACCTAAGGACCAACCATAACTTTCTCTTGCATTGTGTACACATGTATCTGCATTCCATCCGTCGTCCTGAAAGCTTTCTTAAGGCTAGAAATATTTGCGACGCACATCTGGTTTTTAGAGAGGTCCTTGGGTTTATTAGGCGCAATTAAAAACACGGAGAAAGCGGGTACGCGCCCATTAGGAAAAATCGAACATCTGTCTAATAGAACTGGCTGGGTTTTCCCATGCACAAGGTCACTCACGAACCACGTTGGTCGGAGGTTTCCTACTCGTCACTTCTCCTACGACTCTCGGAGAGTCAAGTCGCAGACTTCTCCTGCTACATCAGGAGGGTCAAGTCAACTTACTTCTTCTACATACGACAACGTCGAAGTCTAACATCAAAATCTAGTGTCTATCAAGTATCCTCTAGTGCTACGTCCACTAACATACGAAATTCGATTGTACGAACCTTGCTCTATTAGTCATATCTATCTCATATTCGTGCGACAAGGTGTTATCGACGATTTGTATCTGCTCAACAGTGTAGTTTAAGTGTTGGAAATATATATTTTATAATTCTGTGAATCACAGTGTTATATAAACTTAATCACCCCTATTATCTTAACGGAAATCAGGGGATCGATCAACTCGTGGTGTCGATTAGTATAATCGTAACGGGAATTTACGACTCCCGTTGACGTCTCTCCTCGCGATTGCGTCTCCCCGCGATTGGTCGAAATAACAATCTCTGCTTCCAATGCGTAAAAACTCATATGTAAATGGGACCCGAGCGTAGTTACCTCCTCGTGGTGGGTCCCGGTAATTGGTATCGTTTTCCAAATAATAATACACCAAGTACTATTTCGAATATTAGTACTATTATTCGAAAACGATATCAAGCTAAAAACTACTTGAATATAGTCTGGTCTTGATCACCCAAAATAGTTTTGGTGATCTAAACTGGACTAATACCCCCCCCGCGGGGGCAACGTGGGACATCGTGGGACATCGCAGGACACCGTGGGATGCGAGCGTATTAGCTTTAATTAATCATAAGATAGATACCTATGTTATGTACATTGTAAGCTCATTCTGTACAAAGATACTTATATATCTTGGAACGACAAATAAAGATCTCGTCTCTCTTGATCCCCTCGCTTACCATACTGGAAAAATTGTTCCCACGATATATCGGTTCGCGATTACTCAGTTCTTTCAAACTGTCGCGTGGCGTACTCGCTCGCGTGTATTTCGGGTGCGTGCGGGTCAATGTGCTCTAGACAACTCTTCGGATTCGTAAGTCGCCCAAGGACAGCTCTGTCTTGGTGACTGCTCAACGTTTGCATCGGATCACGGGAGTTGTCGTCGTGCCGGTGATGCTTGCTAATCTGTTGGGGATTCAGTCGTGGATCTGCAGTAATGTCCGATTGGTACTTCGGTACTCGGTCAGGGACCAGCAATTTCACGTCCTCCGTAATCCTGTTCGGCCCCGCGGGAGTGGACCCCACTGTTCAGTTGAGGTATTGCCTTCGTAATCCTGTTCAGCGGTCCCTCCCCGTGAGTGGACCCCACTGTTCAGTTGGGGCCTCGTGCCTTGGTAATCCTGTTCAGCGGTCCCTCCCTGTGAGTGGACCCCACTGTTCAGTTGGGGCCTCTTGCCTTCGTAATCCTGTTCAGCGGTCCCTCCCCGGGTTCCACTTGTTCAGTTGGAGTGTGTCAAGTTGCTGGCCTATGTGCTGGATCCACGGCTGAATTATTAGTGGATCACTGGCATCATCTGTCGGCGCCATCGACCGCGACTCGTGTAAGTTTCGAACGGCGAAACAGGAATCGAGTTACGGCGAATTCTTGGGCTTTCCGTTGAACCTCGGGGTTATCTCGTGTACGGGGGTACGTCGCGTAGGTTTGTTAGTTCTTTCGAGAGATCGCGATCTCGTACGTTTCGGGACAGTGTCAGTAGCTTCATCTTCTTCTTTTCGCTCCAAGTTAGATAAATGTGTCTTTGATACCGAATGTTGCCAGTAGGGATGCGAATTATTGTTTATTTGTACTGATCGATGTAATCGTTGTGTGGGAGATAGATGATGCGTCACGCATGCCTTGTTCTACGTTTGTAAAGATTCATGTTAGCGCTGCGTTGGAGATATGTGTTTCGCAGTTAGACTACGAAACAACTATTTCTTTACGCAGGCCCATGGTCAACTAGTGTCAAAACTGGACATTCTGCCAATAGGTTGAATGTCGAGATCGATGTGTAGTGTTAAATAACCCATGGGCGGGTCTCGTGCGTAGTCACCTCCTCGTGGTGAGACCTGGTAATTGGCATCGTTTTCCAAAAATTAATCAGTGGATTAATCTTTGGAAAACGATACCAAGCCAAGAACTACGCAACAGTCCAGTTTGGATCAACAAAAGCCCCTAAGATCATTTTGGATGATCTACACTGGACTGCACTATTAATTTATAACATTTAAGCCATTAATTTACAATATTTACGTCATGAATTTACAACAATAAGTCACAAATTCATAACATTTAAGCTATTAATTTTTACATTTATACCATTAATTCCTAACACTCAAACTATTAATTTATAACACTTAAGCTATTAATTTATAACATTTAAGCAAATAATTAACAACGATTAAACTATTAATTTATAACAATTGAAACAATAATTGGCACATTTAAAACATTAATTTATAACAATCAAACCATTCCTCGAGGAATCAGTAAGTCTCGCGCTAATAGATCAATACATCGATAGATTTAACGAAGAAATTCGTAACCGCGATTACAACCAATTAGATCATATTATTTGCTACATAATTAATAACTGTATCACGTACAGCGATGCAGGCGGTATTGAAGAAATAAAGCCATTTTATGTTACAACTATAACGAGTAAATTTAATCGTTTAACTCGTGAAGAATTAAAAAGGTACCTGACTTCTAAATAAGCATTAAATAAGAATCTTAAATATCGCATCAGTGATGTAGGTGTTACTCAAGAAAAAAGAACGTTTTATTTTTTAATTAGCACGAGTAAATGAACGAATATCGATAATATAATATAACGCTTAATATGAATTTTATCTGTCTGATTATTTAATAGCTTAACTTATTTCACAGTAACGTCATCGACTGCACTTAGGCTCTTCTCCCTTTTTGTCCAAACTAATCGATAGTCGAAAACTAGTATCATGTAGGTGTGAATATAGTCTTAGTTTGTAGAAACTATTAAAATGATAAAAATGGATATCGTATTAAATCGTAAAAGATGCTAATTTACGATAAAAATTAAGAAATCGTTCAATTTGATTTTGTTACAATGGAAAAACCGTCTCCTGCTATGTCAAAAAATCGTTACCGTTTGATTAACAAACCGACGCCTTGTTATGTTATATAAGGAACACGGAGGTCGCGCGCGAGCTCGTTTGTGCCTGAAATTCCGGAGAGTGAACATCGAAGAAGAACATAAATATCAGGTAAGTAAGAAAAAATATCAAACAACAACATTGTAACTAGTAATTTATAACGTCTAAACCATTAATTTACAACACTTAAGCTATTTATTTATAACATTCAAGCTATTAATTTATAACATTTAAGCCATTAATTTCTAACTTTTGAACTGTTATTTTATACATTTAGCCATTAATTTATAACATTTAAGCTATTAATTTACAATATCTAAGCCACTAATTTACAATATTTAAACTATTAATTTATATCATCTAAGCCATTAATTTATAATATTTAAGCCATTAATCTAAAACAATTCCTCCATTAATTCTTAACAACTTTACCAATAATTTATAACCATATTCTCCCATTAATTCAATGTAATTGTGCTCTTAATTTATAACAGTTGTACCATTAATCGGAAGCAACTCTACATTCATTGATTTAAATCAGTACCATCAATGTGAGTGAATTAATGATTTATATTGTATTATTTTATTAACGAAATCTTTCAGGTCCCTGGATTGCTATTTTATTTCTATATAGCATTATTTTTTAATTTTAAATACAGTACTTAATTTCTCATTTCACTATTTTGTATAAAAGCAGTGGCAACGCAGAGTGTAATTTTAAGATGTAATTTTCCATGTCTGCTAAAAACCAAGGAAACAACACCATATTCATGGAATCAAGGAAGCAAGTGTAGTTTAACCGAAGGCAACGACATCTTATCTGTAGCTGCACATGAGTCATAGGACATTTCAAATAGTGTTGTTGTTTTGCCTCGGAGTACCAAAACCGTTAGATTACAAGTAATTTAAAAACAAATAAACTCCGGACAAAACAATGCCGCCGCTACAATGTCGCTTTATTATAAAATAATTTTACATCTCTGCTTCCAATGCGTAAAAACTCATATGTAAATGGGACCCGAGCGTAGTTACCTCCTCGTGGTGGGTCCCGGTAATTGGTATCGTTTTCCAAATAATAATACACCAAGTACTATTTCGAATATTAGTATTATTATTCGAAAACGATATCAAGCTAAAAACTACTCGAATATAGTCTGGTCTTGATCACCCAAAATAGTTTTGGTGATCTAAACTGGACTAATACCCCCCCGCGGGGGCAACGTGGGACATCGTGGGACATCGCAGGACACCGTGGGATGCGAGCGTATTAGCTGTAATTAATCATAAGATAGGTACCTATGTTATGTACATTGTAAGCTCATTCTGTACAAAGATACTTATCTATCTTGGAACGACAAATAAAGATCTCGTCTCTCTTGATCCCCTCGCTTACCATACTGGAAAAATTGTTCCCACGATATATCGGTTCGCGATCACTCAGTTCTTTCAAACTGTCGCGTGGCGTACTCGCTCGCGTGTATTTCGGGTGCGTGCGGGTCAATGTGCTCTAGACAACTCTTCGCATTCGTAAGGCGCCCAAGGACAGCTCTGTCTTGGTGACTGCTCAACGTTTGCATCGGATCACGGGAGTTGTCGTCGTGCCGGTGATGCTTGCTAATCTGTTGGGGATTCACTCGTGGATCTGCAGTCCTGTCCGATTGGTACTTGGGTACTCGATCAGAGACCACCAATTTCACGTCCTCCGTAATCCTGTTCCGCCCCGCGGGAGTGGACCCCACTGTTCAGTTGAGGTATTGCCTTCGTAATCCTGTTCAGCGGTCCCTCCCCGTGAGTGGACCCCACTGTTCAGTTGGGGCCTCGTGCCTTGGTAATCCTGTTCAGCGGTCCCTCCCTGTGAGTGGACCCCACTGTTCAGTTGGGGCCTCTTGCCTTCGTAATCCTGTTCAGCGGTCCCTCCCCGGGTTCCACTTGCTCAGTTGGAGTGTGTCAAGTTGCTGGCCTATGTGCTGGATCCACGGCTGAATAACTAGTGGATAACTGGCATCATCTATCGGCGCCATCGACCGCGACTCGTGTAAGTTTCGAACGGCGAAACAGGAATCGAGTTACGGCCAATTCTTGGGCTTTCCGTTGAACCTCGGGGTTATCTCGTGTACGGGGGTACGTCGCGTAGGTTTGTTAGTTCTTTCGAGAGATCGCGATCTCGTCCGTTTCGGGACAGTGTCAGTAGCCTCATCTTCTTCTTTTCGTTCCAAGTTAGATAAATGTGTCTTTGATACCGAATGTTGCCAGTAGGGATGCGAATTATTGTATATTTGTACTGATCGATGTAATCGTTCTGTGGGAGATAGATGATGCGTTACGTATGCCTTGTTCTACGTTTGTAAAGATTCATGTTAGCGCTGCGTTGGAGATATGTGTTTCGCAGTTAGACTACGAAACAACTATTTCTTTACGCAGGCCCATGGTCAAGTAGTGTCAAAACTGGACATTCTGCCTATAGGTTGAATGTCGAGATCGATGTGTAGTGTTAAATAACCCTTGGGCGGGTCTCGTGCGTAGTCACCTCCTCGTGGTGAGACCTGGTAATTGGCATCGTTTTCCAAAAATTAATCAGTGGATTAATCTTTGGAAAACGATACCAAGCCAAGAACTACGCAACAGTCCAGTTTGGATCAACAAAAGCCCCTAAGATCATTTTGGATGATCTACACTGGACTGCACTATTAATTTATAACATTTAAGCCATTAATTTACAATATTTACGTCATGAATTTACAACAATAAGTCACAAATTCATAACATTTAAGCTATTAATTTTTACATTTATACCATTAATTCCTAACACTCAAACTATTAATTTATAACACTTAAGCTATTAATTTATAACATTTAAGCAAATAATTAACAACGATTAAACTATTAATTTATAACAATTGAAACAATAATTGGCACATTTAAAACATTAATTTATAAGAATCAAACCATTCCTCGAGGAATCAGTAAGTCTCGCGCTAATAGCCCAATACATCGATAGATTTAACGAAGAAATACGTAACCGCGATTACAACCAATTAGATCATATTATTTGCTACATAATTAATAACTGTATCACGTACAGCGATGCAGGCGGTATTGAAGAAATAAAGCCATTTTATGTTACAACTATAACGAGTAAATTTAATCGTTTAACTTGTGAAGAATTAAAAAGGTACCTGACTTCTAAATAAGCATTAAATAAGAATCTTAAATATCGCATCAGTGATGTAGGTGTTACTCAAGAAAAAAGAACGTTTTATTTTTTAATTAGCACGAGTAAATGAACGAATATCGATAATATAATATAACGCTTAATATGAGTTTTATCTGTCTGATTATTTAATAGCTTAACTTATTTCACAGTAACGTCATCGACTGCCCTTAGGCTCTTTTCCCTTTTTGTCCAAACTAATCGATACTCGAAAACTAGTATCATGTAGGTGTGAATTTAGTCTTAGTTTGTAGAAACTATTAAAATGATAAAAATGGATATCGTATTAAATCGTAAAAGATGCCAATTTACGATAAAAATTAAGAAATCGTTCAATTTGATTTTGTTACAATGGAAAAACCGTCTCCTGCTATGTCAAAAAATCGTTACCGTTTGATTAACAAACCGACGCCTTGTTAAGTTATATAAGGAACACGGAAGTCGCGCGCGAGTTCTTTTGTGCCTGAAATTCCGGAGAGTGAACATCGAAGAAGAACATAAATATCAGGTAAGTAAGAAAAAATATCAAACAACAACATTGTAACTAGTAATTTATAACGTCTAAACCATTAATTTACAACACTTAAGCTATTTATTTATAACATTCAAGCTATTAATTTATACCATTTAAACTGTTAATTTATAACATTTAAACCATTAATTTACAGCATTTAATGTGTTATTTTATACATTTAAGCCATTAATTTATAACATTTAAGCTATTAATTTATAACTTTTAAGCTATTAATTTACAACATCTAAGCCACTAATTTACAATATTTAAACTATTAATTTATATCATCTAAGCCATTAATTTATAATATTTAAGCCATTAATCTAAAACAATTCCTCTATTAATTCTTAACAACTATACCAATAATTTATAACCATATTCTCCCATTAATTCAAAGTAATTGTGCTCTTAATTTATAACAGTTGTACCATTAATCGGAAGCAACTCTACATTCATTGATTTAAATCAGTACCATCAATGTGAGTGAATTAATGATTTATATTGTATTACTTTATTAACGAAATCTTTCAGGTCCCTGGATTGCTATTTTATTACTATATAGCATTATTTTTTAATTTTAAATACAGTACTTAATTTCTCATTTCACTATTTTGTATAAAAGCAGTGGCAACGCAGAGTGTAATTTTAAGATGTAATTTTCCATGTCTGCTAAAAACCAAGGAAACAACACCATATTCATGGAATCAAGGAAGCAAGTGTAGTTTAACCGAAGGCAACGACATCTTATCTGTAGCTGCACATGAGTCATAGGACATTTCAAATAGTGTTGTTGTTTTGCCTCGGAGTACCAAAACCGTTAGATTACAAGTAATTTAAAAACAAATAAACTCCGGACAAAACAATGCCGCCGCTACAATGTCGCTTTATTATAAAATAATTTTACATCTCTGCTTCCAATGCGTAAAAACTCATATGTAAATGGGACCCGAGCGTAGTTACCTCCTCGTGGTGGGTCCCGGTAATTGGTATCGTTTTCCAAATAATAATACACCAAGTACTATTTCGAATATTAGTATTATTATTCGAAAACGATATCAAGCTAATAAATACTTGAATATACTCTGGTCTTGATCACCCAAAATAGTTTTGGTGATCTAAACTGGACTAATACCCCCCCGAGGGGGCAACGTGGGACATCGTGGGACATCGCAGGACACCGTGGGATGCGAGCGTATTAGCTTTAATTAATCATAAGATAGATACCTATGTTATGTACATTGTAAGCTCATTCTGTACAAAGATACTTATCTATCTTGGAACGACAAATAAAGATCTCGTCTCTCTTGATCCCCTCGCTTACCATACTGGAAAAATTGTTCCCACGATATATCGGTTCGCGATCACTCAGTTCTTTCAAACTGTCGCGTGGCGTACTCGCTCGCGTGTATTTCGGGTGCGTGCGGGTCAATGTGCTCTAGACAACTCTTCGGATTCGTAAGTCGCCCAAGGACAGCTCTGTCTTGGTGACTGCTCAACGTTTGCATCGGATGACGGGAGTTGTCGTCGTGCCGGTGATGCTTGCTAATCTGTTGGGGATTCAGTCGTGGATCTGCAGTCCTGTCCGATTGGTACTTCGGTACTCGGTCAGGGACCAGCAATTTCACGTCCTCCGTAATCCTGTTCGGCCCCGCGGGAGTGGACCCCACTGTTCAGTTGAGGTATTGCCTTCGTAATCCTGTTCAGCGGTCCCTCCCCGTGAGTGGACCCCACTGTTCAGTTGAGGTATTGCCTTCGTAATCCTGTTCAGCGGTCCCGCCCCGTGAGTGGACCCCACTGTTCAGTGGGGGCCTCTTGCCTTCGTAATCCTGTTCAGCGGTCCCTCCCCGGGTTCCACTTGTTCAGTTGAAGTGTGTCAAGTTGCTGGCCTATGTGCTGGATCCACGGCTGAATTACTAGTGGATCACTGGCATCATCTGTCGGCGCCATCGACCGCGACTCGTGTAAGTTTCGAACGGCGAAACAGGAATCGAGTTACGGCCAATTCTTGGGCTTTCCGTTGAACCTCGGGGTTATCTCGTGTACGGGGGTACGTCGCGTAGGTTTGTTAGTTCTTTCGAGAGATCGCGATCTCGTCCGTTTCGGGACAGTGTCAGTAGCCTCATCTTCTTCGTTTCGTTCTAAGTTAGATAAATGTGTCTTTGATACCGAATGTTGCCAGTAGGGATGCGAATTATTGTATATTTGTACTGATCGATGTAATCGTTCTGTGGGAGATAGATGATGCGTTACGTATGCCTTGTTCTACGTTTGTAAAGATTCATGTTAGCGCTGCGTTGGAGATATGTGTTTCGCAGTTAGACTACGAAACAACTATTTCTTTACGCAGGCCCATGGTCAAGTAGTGTCAAAACTGGACATTCTGCCAATAGGTTGAATGTCGAGATCGATGTGTAGTGTTAAATAACCCATGGGCGGGTCTCGTGCGTAGTCACCTCCTCGTGGTGAGACCTGGTAATTGGCATCGTTTTACAAAAATTAATCAGTCGATTAATCTTTGGAAAACGATACCAAGCCAAGAACTACGCAACAATCCAGTTTGGATCACCAAAAGCCCCTAAGATCATTTTGGATGATCTACACTGGACTGCACTATTAATTTATAACATTTAAGCCATTAATTTACAATATTTACGTCATGAATTTACAACAATAAGTCACAAATTCATAACATTTAATCTATTAATTTTTACATTTATACCATTAATTCCTAACATTCAAACTATTAATTTATAACACTTAAGCTATTAATTTATAACATTTAAGCAAATAATTAACAACGATTAAACTATTAATTTATAACAATTGAAACATTAATTGGCACATTTAAAACATTAATTTATAAGAATCAAACCATTCCTCGGGGAATCAGTAAGTCTCGCGCTAACAGCCCAATACATCGATAGATTTAACGAAGAAATACGTAACCGCGATTACAGCCAATTAGATCATATTATTTGCTACATAATTAATAACTATATCACGTACAGCGATGCAGGCGGTATTGAAGAAATAAAGCCAATTTATGTTACAACTATAACGAGTAAATTTAATCGTTTAACTTGTGAGGAATTAAAAAGGTACCTGACTTCTAAATAAGCATTAAATAAGAATATTAAATATCGCAAACAGTGATGTAGGTGTTACTCAAGAAAAAAGAACGTTTTATTTTTTAATTAGTACGAGTAAATGAACGAATATCGATAATATAATATACCGCTTAATATGAATTTTATCTGTGTGATTATTTAATAGCTTAACTTATTTCACAGTAACGTCATCGACTGCCCTTGGCTCTTTTCCCTTTTTGTCCAATCTAATCGATAGTCGAAAACTAGTATCATGTAGGTGTGAATTTAGTCTTAGTTTGTAGAAACTATTAAAATGATAAAAATGGATATCGTATTAAATCGTAAAATATGCCAATTTACGATAAAAATTAAGAAATCGTTCAATTTGATTTTGTTACAATGGAAAAACCGTCTCCTGCTATGTCAAAAAATCGTTACCGTTTGATTAACAAACCGACGCCTTGTTATGTTATATAAGGAACACGGAGGTCGCGCGCGAGCTCTTTTGTGCCTGAAATTCCGGAGAGTGAACATCGAAGAAGAACATAAATATCAGGTAAGTAAGAAAAAATATCAAACAACAACATTGTAACTAGTAATTTATAACGTCTAAACCATTAATTTACAACACTTAAGCTATTAATTTATAACATTCAAGCCATTAATTTATAACATTTAAGGAATTAATTTATAACGTCTAAACTATTAATTTATAACATTTATGCTATTAATTTATAACAGTTAAGCCATTAATTTCTAACTTTTGAACTGTTATTTTATACATTTAGCCATTAATTTATAACATTTAAACTATTAATTTATATCATCTAAGCCATTAAATTATAACATTCAAGCTATTAATTTATAACATTTAAACTGTTAATTTATAACATTTAAACCATTAATTTACAGCATTTAAAGTGTTATTTTATACATTTAAGCTATTAATTTATAACATTTAAGCTATTAATTTATAACATATAAGCCATTAATTTCTAACTTTTGAACTGTTATTTTATACATTTAGCCATTAATTTATAACATTTAAACTATTAATTTATATCATCTAAGCCATTAAATTATAACATTTAAGCTATTAATTTACAACATCTAAGCCACTAATTTACAATATTTAAACTATTAATTTATATCATCTAAGCCATTAATTTATAATATTTAAGCCATTAATCTAAAACAATTCCTCCATTAATTCTTAACAACTATACCAATAATTTATAAGCATATTCTCCCATTAATTCAAAGTAATTGTGCTCTTAATTTATAACAGTTGTACCATTAATCGGAAGCAACTCTACATTCATTGATTTAAATCAGTACCATCAATGTGAGTGAATTAATGATTTATATTGTATTATTTTATTAACGAAATCTTTCAGGTCCCTGGAATGCTATTTTATTTCTATATAGCATTATTTTTTAATTTTAAATACAGTACTTAATTTCTCATTTCACTATTTTGTATAAAAGCAGTGGTAACGCAGAGTGTAATTTTAAGATGTAATTTTCCATGTCTGCTAAAAACCAAGGAAACACCATATTCATGGAATCAAGGAAGCAAGTGTAGTTTAACCGAAGGCAACGACATCTTATCTGTAGCTGCACATGAGTCATAGGACATTTCAAATAGTGTTGTTGGTTTGCCTCGGAGTACCAAAACCGTTAGATTACAAGTAATTTAAAAACAAATAAACTCCGGACAAAACAATGCCGCCGCTACAATGTCGCTTTACTATAAAATAATTTTACATCTCTGCTTCCAATGCGTAAAAACTCATATGTAAATGGGACCCGAGCGTAGTTACCTCCTCGTGGTGGGTCCCGGTAATTGGTATCGTTTTCCAAATAATAATACACCAAGTACTATTTCGAATATTAGTATTATTATTCGAAAACGATATCAAGCTAAAAACTACTTGAATATAGTCTGGTCTTGATCACCCAAAATAGTTTTGGTGATCTAAACTGGACTAATACCCCCCCGCGGGGGCAACGTGGGACATCGTGGGACATCGCAGGACACCGTGGGATGCGAGCGTATTAGCTTTAACTAATCATAAGATAGATACCTATGTTATGTACATTGTAAGCTCATTCTGTACAAAGATACTTATCTATCTTGGAACGACAAATAAAGATCTCGTCTCTCTTGATCCCCTCGCTTACCATACTGGAAAAATTGTTCCCACGATATATCGGTTCGCGATCAGTCAGTTCTTTCAAACTGTCGCGTGGCGTACTCGCTCGCGTGTATTTCGGGTGCGTGCGGGTCAATGTGCTCTAGACAACTCTTCGGATTCGTAAGTCGCCCAAGGACAGCTCTGTCTTGGTGACTGCTCAACGTTTGCATCGGATCACGGGAGTTGTCGCCGTGCCGGTGTTGCTTGCTAATCTGTTGGGGATTCACTCGTGGATCTGCAGTCCTGTCCGATTGGTACTTGGGCACTCGATCAGAGACCACCAATTTCACGTCCTCCGTAATCCTGTTCGGCCCCGCGGGAGTGGACCCCACTGTTCAGTTGAGGTATTGCCTTCGTAATCCTGTTCAGCGGTCCCACCCCGTGAGTGGACCCCACTGTTCAGTTGGGGCTTCGTGCCTTGGTAATCCTGTTCAGCGGTCCCTCCCTGTGAGTGGACCCCACTGTTCAGTTGGGGCCTCTTGCCTTCGTAGTCCTGTTCAGCGGTCCCTCCCCGGATTCCACTTGTTCAGTTGGAGTGTGTCAAGTTGCTGGCCTATGTGCTGGATCCACGGCTGAATGACTAGTGGATCACTGGCATCATCTGTCGGCGCCATCGACCGCGACTCGTGTAAGTTTCGAACGGCGAAACAGGAATCGAGTTACGGCCAATTCTTGGGCTTTCCGTTGAACCTCGGGGTTATCTCGTGTACGGGGGTACGTCGCGTAGGTTTGTTAGTTCTTTCGAGAGATCGCGATCTCGTCCGTTTCGGGACAGTGTCAGTAGCTTCATCTTCTTCTTTTCGTTCCAAGTTAGATAAATGTGTCTTTGATACCGAATGTTGCCAGTAGGGATGCGAATTATTGTATATTTGTACTGGTCGATGTAATCGTTGTGTGGGAGATAGATGATGCGTTACGTATGCCCTGTTCTACGTTTGTAAAGATTCATGTTAGTGCTGCGTTGGAGATATGTGTTTCGCAGTTAGACTACGAAACAACTATTTCTTTACGCAGGCCCATGGTCAAGTAGTGTCAAAACTGGACATTCTGCCAATAGGTTGAATGTCGAGATCGATGTGTAGTGTTAAATAACCCATGGGCGGGTCTCGTGCGTAGTCACCTCCTCGTGGTGAGACCTGGTAATTGGCATCGTTTTCCAAAAATTAATCAGTCGATTAATCTTTGGAAAACGATACCAAGCCAAGAACTACGCAACAGTCCAGTTTGGACCACCAAAAGCCCCTAAGATCATTTTGGAAGATCTACACTGGACTGCACTATTAATTTATAGCATTTATGCCATTAATTTACAATATTTACGTCATGAATTTACAACAATAAGTCACAAATTCATAACATATAAGCTATTAATTTTTACATTTATACCATTAATTCCTAACATTCAAACTATTAATTTATAACACTTAAGCTATTAATTTATAACATTTAAGCAAATAATTAACAACGATTAAACTATTAATTTATAACAATTGAAACAATAATTGGCACATTTAAAACATTAATTTATAAGAATCAAACCATTCCTCGAGGAATCAGTAAGTCTCGCGCTAATAGCCCAATACATCGATAGATTTAACGAAGAAATACGTAACCGCGATTACAACCAATTAGATCATATTATTTGCTACATAATTAATAACTGTATCACGTACAGCGATGCAGGCGGTATTGAAGAAATAAAGCCATTTTATGTTACAACTATAACGAGTAAATTTAATCGTTTAACTTGTGAAGAATTAAAAAGGTACCTGACTTCTAAATAAGCATTAAATAGGAATCTTAAATATCGCAAACAGTGATGTAGGTGTTACTCAAGAAAAAAGAACGTTTTATTTTTTAATTAGCACGAGTAAATGAACGAATATCGATAATATAATATAACGCTTAATATGAATTTTATCTGTCTGATTATTTAATAGCTTAACTTATTTCACAGTAACGTCATCGACTGCCCTTAGGCTCTTTTCCCATTTTGTCCAAACTAATCGATAGTCGAAAACTAGTATCATGTAGGTGTGAATTTAGTCTTAGTTTGTAGAAACTATTAAAATGATAAAAATGGATATCGTATTAAATCGTAAAAGATGCCAATTTACGATTAAAATTAAGAAATCGTTCAATTTGATTTTGTTACAATGGAAAAACCGTCTCCTGCTATGTCAAAAATTCGTTACCGTTTGATTAACAAACCGACGCCTTGTTAAGTTATATAAGGAACACGGAAGTCGCGCGCGAGCTCTTTTGTGCCTGAAGTTCCGGAGAGTGAACATCGAAGAAGAACATAAATATCAGGTAAGTAAGAAAAAATATCAAACCACAACATTGTAACTAGTAATTTATAATGTCTAAACCATTAATTTACAACACTTAAGCTATTAATTTATAACATTCAAGCCATTAATTTATAACATTTAAGGAATTAATTTATAACGTCTAAACTATTAATTTATAACATTTATGCTATTAATTTATAACATTTAAGCCATTAATTTCTAACTTTTGAACTGTTATTTTATACATTTAGCCATTAATTTATAACATTTAAACTATTTGTTAGGAAGATGATACATTTACACTGTACATGTGAATGTGTGTGTAAGCGTTAGAGGGTGTCCTGGTCTGAGTTGAGACAAAGGACCGTAGTCGTTAGGAAGCGTTTGAAAGAGTCGGTTGTTGACAAGCGTGCGTGCAAGACGTTCTTCAGAGTGGAATATAGATGTATAGCTGTTGTGTGAAATAAAGTCAGTTATTTGTATTCCAAATCCTTATGATTTCCTTAACATGGTAGCAGAGCGTGGTTTATAGTTTTGCAAGATATTTAGTGCGTGGCTTTTCAATCTTGCGAGTTAGTTCGAGTGAGTTTCAATAAGGGAAGAAACGTTCAAAGAAAGAAGAGAAAAGATATACTTCGAGCACGTGGGAACGCTTGAGTAAGATATAAGGAATCAATTAAAATGGAGAGATCGGAAATCATGATACCTATATTCGATGGTGAGGATTATGGAATGTGGAAGCAAAGAATCACAATGTTTTTGAAGTATAAGGAATGTGATATTGTTATAACAAGAATGAAGAACAAAAAAGACAATGAAGACTGGGACAAAATGGATTTGAAAGCAATAAATATAATTTATAGTGCATTATCGAATAGACAATTGGAGTATGTTAGGGAAGAAAAAACGGCATATGAAATAGTAAAAAAGTTCGATGAAATATACTTGAGAGAGTCGACGGCACTACAGATCGTGTGCAGAAGGAGATTGGAAAAGATAAGACTGGATAACTATGGTGATTCAGCATCGTTTTTCAGAGATTTCGAAAAATTAACAAATGAATTAAAAAGTGCGGGCGCACAAGTGAGTGAGAGGGAAAAACTAAATTACATGCTGAATACGTTACCCGAAGAATACAGCTACATAGCAGACATAATAGACGCATTGAAAGAAGAGGATCAAACGGTAGCGTATGTAAAAAATAAAATTGAAATGGCGGAGAAGAGAAATAAGTCCAATCGTGGAGAAATGCAAACCAATGCCTTTTCTGCAAAAAAGGAAGGATGCTTCAGATGTGGAAGATTAGGACACTTTGCGAGAGAGTGTCAAAATGGCGTCCAAGCGGGAAGCAGTAACGGCTATTGGCATGGGCCAACACGAGGTCGCAGCAGAGGACAAGGAAACAAAGGCAATACGAGCAGGGGACGTGGAAACTTTCATCGTCAATCAACAACCGGCACGGGCGAGCATGGAAACTCAAGAGCAGGCACATGGATAGCAACGGCGCACGCAGCACACAACAGCGAGACGAATGAGATAAGTGAGAAGGAAATAATGTGGCTATTAGATAGCGGTTGTACCGATCATATAATAAATAATGCAAAGTATTTTGAGAAATGTATTGACCTTAAAGAACCAGTAGATATATATTTAGGCGATAATAGACCGATAAAAGCGACAAAAGTTGGAAACGTTGTAAGTTATTTTGAAGCATTTGGAAAGCGAACAAAAATAAATATGAGAAAAGTTTTTTATGTGAAAGAAATGTCCGCAAATTTGATCAGTTTAGGTAAACTAACAGATAATAAGAATACGGTTATTACAAAAGGAAATATTGCGAAAATAATAGATGTAAACAATAGACTTACGGCTGTAGCGTTCAAAGAGAATGGGATATATAGAATAAAAAGTATATTGAAAAGGAAGGAACACTTAGTAAACAGTGCCGAACGTAGTGGTATGAGTAAAAAGGAAAGATGGCATAGGATGCTAGGACACGTAAATTTTAAATACTTAAAGATTTTGGGTAAAGAGCAGCTAGTGACTGGCATACCGAATGAATTTGAAAAGGAACTTTTGAAATGTAGGGTGTGTATAGAAAGCAAAATGCATAACTTACCTTTCAAAAATAATCGAACTAAGGCTAGGGAAATAATGGAAATTATTCATACGGACGTATGTGGTCCCTTTAAGACTACCGGATTGAATGGAGAAAAATATTTTATTTCATTTATCGATGATTATAGTAAAATAGCTAGGATCTATTGTATAAAATCAAAAGATGAGGTCTTTGATTCTTTCGTACAGTTCGTAAATGAAGCCGAAAATTTAACGGGTAAGAGGTTAAAAATATTAAGATGCGATAATGGTAAAGAATATTTAAATAATCGAATTTATAAATTTGCTAGGGATAAAGGTATAAGAATAAATAATTGTCCAACATACGTACATGAATTAAACGGGACAGCGGAAAGGTATAATAGAACAGTGATGGACATGGCGCGTTGCTTGTTAGCGGAAGCGAAAGTACATAAAAAGTACTGGCCGGAAATAGTTTGTACAGCGGTATACTTGAAAAATCGAATATTAGCGAATACTATAGAGAGAAAGACACCTTTTGAAATATTTTTCGGGAGAAAACCAAGTGTCAAAAATCTACATCTATATGGAAGTAAAGTTTTTGTAAGAAGGCCAGAACAAAAAAGAGTTTCCAAATGGGACAAGAAGGCAGATATGGGAATTCTATTAGGATATAGTGAAGTAGGATACAGAGTTTTATTAGGTGGGAAAATAACAATAGCTAGACATGTAGAGGTCATAGAGACAGACACTAAATGTATCGGTTTTGAGGAAAATTCATTAGAGGCAGATAGAAATGATAGCGAAGATAATTATTCATTGGATGGTATGGATAAGGAAGAGTTAGAAGGTAGGGAAGATGAAAATGATAGTAGTACTGAAAGCTCAAACATTCCTAGGAGATCTACACGTATTAAGAAAACTCCAGTAAGGTATCCAGAAAAGGAAAATATTTGCGAGATTTATGCAAATTATTGTAAAATAGATATCCCTCGTACATTTGAGGAGGCGATTTGTTGCGAAAATAATGAAGATTGGAAACAGGCTATGGATAAGGAAATAGAATGTCTCTATAAGAATAAAACTTGGAAATTGGTAGAAAGGGTAAAAGGCAAAGAAGTATTAGATGTAAAATGGGTTTACACGAAAAAATCAGAGGACAGGTATAAGGCTAGATTAGTGGTAAGGGGGTTTCAACAAAGAAACGTAGCCGATGACATATATTCTCCAGTAGCGAGTAATCAGACCTTTAAAATATTGTTATCATATTGTTGTTAAAATGGACTAATAATTGAGCAAATGGATGTAGAAACTGCCTTTTTAAATGGTGAAGTAACCTCGGAGGTATATGTAAATCAACCAAAGGGATATGCGGACGGAACGAATAGAGTTTGTAAATTATCGAAAGCGCTTTATGGGTTAAAAGAAAGTCCGAGGGACTGGTATGAGTGTTTTGATAGGTATGTGACGAGATTAGGTTTTAAGAAGAATAATGTAGAATTGTGCTTATATACTTATGGAGAGGGAGAAAATGTTGTTTATTTGTTAATATACGTAGACGATTTGCTGATTTGTAGTAAAAACAAAGGGAAGATACAAAGTGTAAAAAAATTATTAACTGATAAATTTGAAATGAAAGATTTAGGTGAAGTAAAAGAATATCTTGGAATAAATATAGACTATGATTATTTAAAAAGGGAAATGAGATTAAGCCAAAAGAAATACATAGAATCATTAGTAAACAAATATAAATTACATAATAGCAAATTGTACTGTACACCTATGGAGACCAACTTAAAAATTGAAAAAGCTGATATAAATAGAGAGGACATTGGATACAAGAATTTAATTGGCGCATTGCTGTATATTAGTGTAAATACCAGACCCGATATAAGTTATAGTGTGAATTATCTGAGTAGATTTCAAGATTGTTGTAACGAGACACATTTTAAATATGCTTTACGAAATATTTACTGAAATATTTGTACCGGACTAGAGATTTAGGGCTACATTATAAAAGCAATGAAAAGTGTGAAACGATAGATTGTTTTGTGGACGCCGATTGGGCAGGAGATCATATAGATAGGAAATCGACTTCTGGGTATGTAATTAGATTGTATGGAAATGTAATTGGATGGAAGTCTAAAAAACAAAGGTGTGTGACAAAAGCCTCAACGTATGCAGAGTATGTAGCTCTATCGGAAGCGGTGAGCGAAGTAATGGCTATCAGAGAATTAATGAAAATCTTCGATGTAAATCTAGACGATAACCCTGTAAAAATTTATGAAGATAACTCTGGAGTAATGAGTATAGCAAAGTACGGAAATTTTACAAAAAATTCGAAACACATTGAAGTTCATTACCACTACGTTCACGAGTACGTAAAGGAAAATAAGATAAACATAATAAAAGTAAGTACAGAAGAAAACACTGCGGATATTTTTACGAAGGCACTGTGTAGAGAGAAATTTGAAAGGTTTAGGTCATGGATGAATGTAAAATAAGAGAAATATAAATAAAGCGATAAATGTTAAATATTTTGTTAATTCGACAGGCATGTAAATACGATTAAATGTACAGTATAAATGTAAGGAGGCGTGTTAGGAAAGTGATACATTTACACTGTACATGAGAGTGTGTGTGTAAGGGTCAGAGGGCGTCCAGGTCTGAGTTGAGACAAAACAGTCGTCGTTAAGAAGCATCTGAAAGAGTCGGTTGGCGACAAGCGTGCGTGCAAGACGTTCTTCAGAGTGGAACATAGATGTATAGCTGTTGTGTGTGAAATAAAGTCAGTTAATTGTATTCCAAATCCTATGATTTCCTTAACAAATTTATAACATTTAAGCCATTAATTTCTAACTTTTGAGCTGTTATTTTATACATTTTGCCAATAATTTATAACATTTAAACTATTAATTTATATCATCTAAGCCATTAAATTATAACATTTAAGCTATTAATTTACAACATCTAAGCCACTAATTTACAATATTTAAACTATTAATTTATATCATCTAAGCCATTAATTTATAATATTTAAGCCATTAATCTAAAACAATTCCTCCATTAATTCTTAACAACTATACCAATAATTTATAACCATATTCTCCCATTAATTCAAAGTAATTGTGCTCTTAATTTATAACAGTTGTACCATTAATCGGAAGCAACTCTACATTCATTGATTTAAATCAGTACCATCAATGTGAGTGAATTAATGATTTATATTGTATTATTTTATTAACGAAATCTTTCAGGTCCCTGGATTGCTATTTTATTTCTATATAGCATTATTTTTTAATTTTAAATACAGTACTTAATTTCTCATTTCACTATTTTGTATAAAAGCAGTGGTAACGCAAAGTGTAATTTTAAGATGTAATTTTCAATGTCTGCTAAAAACCAAGGAAACAACACCATATTCATGGAATCAAGGAAGCAAGTGTAGTTTAACCGAAGGCAACGACATCTTATCTGTAGCTGCACATGGGTCATAGGACATTTCAAATAGTGTTGTTGTTTTGCCTCGGAGTACCAAAACCGTTAGATTACAAGTAATTTAAAAACAAATAAACTCCGGACAAAACAATGCCGCCGCTACAATGTCGCTTTATTATAAAATAATTTTACATCTCTGCTTCCAATGCGTAAAAACTCATATGTAAATGGGACCCGAGCGTAGTTACCTCCTCGTGGTGGGTCCCGGTAATTGGTATCGTTTTCCAAATAATAATACACCAAGTACTATTTCGAATATTAGTATTATTATTCGAAAACGATATCAAGCTAAAAACTACTTGAATATAGTCTGGTCTTGATCACCCAAAATAGTTTTGGTGATCTAAACTGGACTAACACCCCCCCGCGGGGGCAACGTGGGACATCGTGGGACATCGCAGGACACCGTGGGATGCGAGCGTATTAGTTTTAATTAATCATAAGATAGATACCTATGTTATGTACATTGTAAGCTCATTCTGTACAAAGATACTTATCTATCTTGGAACGACAAATAAAGATCTCGTCTCTCTTGATCCCCTCGCTTACCATACTGGAAAAATTGTTCCCACGATATATCGGTTCGCGATCACTCAGTTCTTTCAAACTGTCGCGTGGCGTACTCGCTCGCGTGTATTTCGGGTGCGTGCGGGTCAATGTGCTCTAGACAACTCTTCGGATTCGTAAGTCGCCCAAGGACAGCTCTGTCTTGGTGACTGCTCAACGTTTGCATCGGATCACGGGAGTTGTCGTCGCGCCGGTGATGCTTGCTAATCTGTTGGGGATTCAGTCGTGGATCTGCAGTCCTGTCCGATTGGTACTTCGGTACTCGGTCAGGGACCAGCAATTTCACGTCCTCCGTAATCCTGTTCGGCCCCGCGGGAGTGGACCCCACTGTTCAGTTGAGGTATTGCCTTCGTAATCCTGTTCAGCGGTCCCTCCCCGTGAGTGGACCCCACTGTTCAGTTGGGGCCTCGTGCCTTGGTAATCCTGTTCAGCGGTCCCTCCAGGTGAGTGGACCCCACTGTTCAGTTGGGGCCTCTTGCCTTCGTAATCCTGTTCAGCGGTCCCTCCCCGGGTTCCACTTGTTCAGTTGGAGTGTGTCAAGTTGCTGGCCTATGTGCTGGATCCACGGCTGAATTACTAGTGGATCACTGGCATCATCTGTCGGCGCCATCGACCGCGACTCGTGTAAGTTTCGAACGGCGAAACAGGAATCGAGTTACGGCCAATTCTTGGGCTTTCCGTTGAACCTCGGGGTTATCTCGTGTACGGGGGTACGTCGCGTAGGTTTGTTAGTTCTTTCGAGAGATCGCGATCTCGTTCGTTTCGGGACAGTGTCAGTAGCTTCATCTTCTTCTTTTCGCTCCAAGTTAGATAAATGTGTCTTTGATACCGAATGTTGCCAGTAGGGATGCGAATTATTGTTTATTTGTACTGATCGATGTAATCGTTGTGTGGGAGATAGATGATGCGTTACGTATGCCTTGTTCTACGTTTGTAAAGATTCATGTTAGCGCTGCGTTGGAGATATGTGTTTCGCAGTTAGACTACGAAACAACTATTTCTTTACGCAGGCCCATGGTCAAGTAGTGTCTAAACTGGACACTCTGCCAATAGGTTGAATGTCGAGATCGATGTGTAGTGTTAAATAACCCATGGGCGGGTCTCGTGCGAAGTCACCTCCTCGTGGTGAGACCTGGTAATTGGCTTCGTTTTCCAAAAATTAATCAGTCGATTAATCTTTGGAAAACGATACCAAGCCAAGAACTACGTAACAGTCCAGTTTGGATCAACAAAAGCCCCTAAGATCATTTTGGATGATCTACACTGGACTGCACTATTAATTTATAACGTTTAAGCCATTAATTTACAATATTTACGTCATGAATTTAGAACAATAAGTCACAAATTCATAACATTTAAGCTATTAATTTTTACATTTATACCATTAACTCCTAACACTCAGACTATTAATTTATAACACTTAAGCTATTAATTTATAACATTTAAGCAAATAATTAACAACGATTAAACTATTAATTTATAACAATTGAAACAATAATTGGCACATTTAAAACATTAATTTATAAGAATCAAACCATTCCTCGAGGAATCAGTAAGTCTCGCGCTAATAGCCCAATACATCGATAGATTTAACGAAGAAATACGTAACCGCGATTACAACCAATTAGATCATATTATTTGCTACATAATTAATAACTGTATCACGTACAGCGATGCAGGCGGTATTGAAGAAATAAAGCCATTTTATGTTACAACTATAACGATTAAATTTAATCGTTTAACTTGTGAAGAATTAAAAAGGTACCTGACTTCTAAATAAGCATTAAATAAGAATCTTAAATATCGCAAACAGTGATGTAGGTGTTACTCAAGAAAAAAGAACGTTTTATTTTTTAATTAGCACGAGTAAATGAACGAATATCGATAATATAATATAACGCTTAATATGAATTTTATCTGTCTGATTATTTAATAGCTTAACTTATTTCACAGTAACGTCATCGACTGCACTTAGGCTCTTTTCCCTTTTTGTCCAAACTAATCGATAGTCGAAAACTAGTATCATGTAGGTGTGAATATAGTCTTAGTTTGTAGAAACTATTAAAATGATAAAAATGGATATCGTATTAAATCGTAAAAGATGCCAATTTACGATAAAAATTAAGAAATCGTTCAATTTGATTTTGTTACAATGGAAAAACCGTCTCCTGCTATGTCAAAAAATCGTTACCGTTTGATTAACAAACCGACGCCTTGTTATGTTATATAAGGAACACGGAGGTCGCGCGCGAGCTCTTTTGTGCCTGAAATTCCGGAGAGTGAACATCGAAGAAGAACATAAATATCAGGTAAGTAAGAAAAAATATCAAACAACAACATTGTAACTAGTAATTTATAACGTCTAAACCATTAATTTACAACACTTAAGCTATTAATTTATAACATTCAAGCCATTAATTTATAACATTTAAGGAATTAATTTATAACGTCTAAACTATTAATTTATAACATTTATGCTATTAATTTATAACATTTAAGCCATTAATTTCTAACTTTTGAACTGTTATTTTATACATTTAGCCATTAATTTATAACATTTAAACTATTAATTTATATCATCTAAGCCATTAAATAATAACATTCAAGCTATTAATTTATAACATTTAAACTGTTAATTTATAACATTTAAACCATTAATTTACAGCATTTAAAGTGTTATTTTATACATCTAAGCCATTAATTTATAACATTTAAGCAAATAATTTATAACATTTAAACTATTAATTTCTAACATTTAAGCCATTAATTTCTAACATTTAAGCAATTAATTGACAACATCTGAGCCACTAATTTACAACATTTAAACTGTTGTTTTATACATTTAAGCTATTATTTTCTAACATTTAAGCTATTAATTAACAACATCTAAGCCATTAATTTACAACATTTAAAGTGTTATTTTATACATTTAAGCCATTAATTTATAACATTTAAGCTATTAATTTATAACATTTAAGCCATTAATTTCTAACTTTTGAACTGTTATTTTATACATTTTGCCAATAATTTATAACATTTACGCTATTAATTTATATCATCTAAGCCATTAAATTATAACATTTAAGCTATTAATTTACAACATCTAAGCCACTAATTTACAATATTTAAACTATTAATTTATATCATCTAAGCCATTAATTTATAATATTTAAGCCATTAATCTAAAACAATTCCTCCATTAATTCTTAACAACTATACGAATAATTTATAACCATATTCTCCCATTAATTCAAAGTAATTGTGCTCTTAATTTATAACAGTTGTACCATTAATCGGAAGCAACTCTACATTCATTGATTTAAATCAGTACCATCAATGTGAGTGAATTAATGATTTATATTGTATTATTTTATTATCGAAATCTTTCAGGTCCCTGGATTGCTATTGTATTTCTATATAGCATTATTTTTTAATTTTAAATACAGTACTTAATTTCTCATTTCACTATTTTGTATAAAAGCAGTGGCAACGCAGAGTGTAATTTTAAGATGTAATTTTCCATGTCTGCTAAAAACCAAGGAAACAACACCATATTCATGGAATCAAGGAAGCAAGTGTAGTTTAACCGAAGGCAACGACATCTTATCTGTAGCTGCACATGAGTCATAGGACATTTCAAATAGTGTTGTTGTTTTGCCTCGGAGTACCAAAACCGTTAGATTACAAGTAATTTAAAGACAAATAAACTCCGGACAAAACAATGCCGCCGCTACAATGTCGCTTTATTATAAAATAATTTTACATCTCTGCTTCCAATGCGTAAAAACTCATATGTAAATGGGACCCGAGCGTAGTTACCTCCTCGTGGTGGGTCCCGGTAATTGGTATCGTTTTCCAAATAATAATACACCAAGTACTATTTCGAATATTAGTATTATTATTCGAAAACGATATCAAGCTAAAAACTACTTGAATATAGTCTGGTCTTGATCACCCAAAATAGTTTTGGTGATCTAAACTGGACTAATACCCCCCGCGGGGGCAACGTGGGACATCGTGGGACATCGCAGGACACCGTGGGATGCGAGCGTATTAGCTTTAATTAATCATAAGATAGATACCTATGTTATGTACATTGTAAGCTCATTCTCTACAAAGATGCTTATCTATCTTGGAACGACAAATAAAGATCTCGTCTCTCTTGATCCCCTCGCTTACCATACTGGAAAAATTGTTCCCACGATACATCGGTTCGCGATCACTCAGTTCTTTCAAACTGTCGCGTGGCGTACTCGCTCGCGTGTATTTCGGGTGCGTGCGGGTCAATGTGCTCTAGACAACTCTTCGGATTCGTAAGTCGCCCAAGGACAGCTCTGTCTTGGTGACTGCTCAACGTTTGCATCGGATCACGGTAGTTGTCGTCGTGCCGGTGATGCTTGCTAATCTGTTGGGGATTCAGTCGTGGATCTGCAGTCCTGTCCGATTGGTACTTCGGTACTCGGTCAGGGACCAGCAATTTCACGTCCTCCGTAATCCTGTTCGGCCCCGCGGGAGTGGACCCCACTGTTCAGTTGAGGTACTGCCTTCGTAATCCTGTTCAGCGGTCCCTCCCCGTGAGTGGACCCCACTGTTCAGTTGGGGCCTCGTGCCTTGGTAATCCTGTTCAGCGGTCCCTCCCTGTGAGTGGACCCCACTGTTCAGTTGGGGCCTCTTGCCTTCGTAATCCTGTTCAGCGGTCCCTCCCCGGGTTCCACTTGTTCAGTTGGAGTGTGTCAAGTTGCTGGCCTATGTGCTGGATACACGGCTGAATACTAGTGGATCACTGGCATCATCTGTCGGCGCCATCGACCGCGACTCGTGTAAGTTTCGAACGGCGAAACAGGAATCGAGTTACGGCCAATTCTTGGGCTTTCCGTTGAACCTCGGGGTTATCTCGTGTACGGGGGTACGTCGCGTAGGTTTGTTAGTTCTTTCGAGAGTTCGCGATCTCGTCCGTTTCGGGACAGTGTCAGTAGCTTCATCTTCTTCTTTTCGTTCGAAGTTAGATAAATGTGTCTTTGATACCGAATGTTGCCAGTAGGGATGCGAATTATTGTATATTTGTACTGATCGATGTAATCGTTGTGTGGGAGATAGATGATGCGTTACGTATGCCTTGTTCTACGTTTGTAAAGATTCATGTTAGCGCTGCGATGGAGATATGTCTTTCGCAGTTAGACTACGAAACAACTATTTCTTTACGCAGGCCCATGGTCAGTGTCAAAACTGGACATTCTGCCAATAGGTTGAATGTCGAGATCGATGTGTAGTGTTAAATAACCCATGGGCGGGTCTCGTGCGTAGTCACCTCCTCGTGGTGAGACCTGGTAATTGGCATCGTTTTCCAAAAATTAATCAGTCGATTAATCTTTGGAAAACGATACCAAGCCAAGAACTACGCAACAGTCCAGTTTGGATCAACAAAAGCCGCTAAGATCATTTTGGATGATCTACACTGGACTGCACTATTAATTTATAACATTTAAGCCATTAATTTACAATATTTACGTCATGAATTTACAACAATAAGTCACAAATTCATAACATTTAAGCTATTAATTTTTACATTTATACCATTAATTCCTAACACTCAAACTATTAATTTATAACACATAAGCTATCAATTTATAACATTTAAGCAAATAATTGACAACGATTAAACTATTAATTTATAACAATTGAAACAATAATTGGCACATTTAAAACATTAATTTATAAGAATCAAACCATTCCTCGAGGAATCAGTAAGTCTCGCGCTAATAGCCCAATACATCGATAGATTTAACGAAGAAATACGTAACCGCGATTACAACCAATTAGATCATATTATTTGCTACATAATTAATAACTGTATCACGTACAGCGATGCAGGCGGTATTGAAGAAATAAAGCCATTTTATGTTACAACTATAACGAGTAAATTTAATCGTTTAACTTGTGAAGAATTAAAAAGGTACCTGACTTCTAAATAAGCATTAAATAAGAATCTTAAATATCGCAAACAGTGATGTAGGTGTTACTCAAGAAAAAAGAACGTTTTATTTTTTAATTAGCACGAGTAAATGAACGAATATCGATAATATAATATAACGCTTAATATGAATTTTATCTGTCTGATTATTTAATAGCTTAACTTATTTCACAGTAACGTCATCGACTGCACTTAGGCTCTTTTCCCTTTTTGTCCAAACTAATCGATAGTCGAAAACTAGTATCATGTAGGTGTGAATATAGTCTTAGTTTGTAGAAACTATTAAAATGATAAAAATGGATATCGTATTAAATCGTAAAAGATGCCAATTTACGATAAAAATTAAGAAATCGTTCAATTTGATTTTGTTACAATGGAAAAACCGTCTCCTGCTATGTCAAAAAATCGTTACCGTTTGATTAACAAACCGACGCCTTGTTATGTTATATAAGGAACACGGAGGTCGCGCGCGAGCTCTTTTGTGCCTGAAATTCCGGAGAGTGAACATCGAAGAAGAACATAAATATCAGGTAAGTAAGAAAAAATATCAAACAACAACATTGTAACTAGTAATTTATAACGTCTAAACCATTAATTTACAACACTTAAGCTATTAATTTATAACATTCAAGCCATTAATTTATAACATTTAAGGAATTAATTTATAACGTCTAAACTATTAATTTATAACATTTATGCTATTAATTTATAACATTTAAGCCAATAATTTCTAACTTTTGAACTGTTATTTTATACATTTAGCCATTAATTTATAACATTTAAACTATTAATTTATATCATCTAAGCCATTAAATTATAACATTCAAGCTATTAATTTATAACATTTAAACTGTTAATTTATAACATTTAAACCATTAATTTACAGCATTTAATGTGTTATTTTGTACATTTAAACCATTAATTTATAACATTTAAGCTATTAATTTATAACATTTAAGCCATTAATTTCTAACTTTTGAACTGTTATTTTATACATTTTGCCAATAATTTATAACATTTAAACTATTAATTTATATCATCTAAGCCATTAAATTATAACATTCAAGCTATTAATTTATAACATTTAAACTGTTAATTTATAACATTTAAACCATTAATTTACAGCATTTAATGTGTTATTTTATACATTTAAGCCATTAATTTATAACATTTAAGCAAATAATTTATAACATTTAAACTATTAATTTCTAACATTTAAGCCATTAATTTCTAACATTTAAGCAATTAATTGACAACATCTGAGCCACTAATTTACAACATTTAAACTGTTGTTTTATACATTTAAGCTATTATTTTATAACATTTAAGCTATTAATTAACAACATCTAAGCCATTAATTTACAACATTTAAAGTGTTATTTTATACATTTAAGCTATTAATTTATAACATTTAAGCTATTAATTTATAACATATAAGCCATTAATTTCTAACTTTTGAACTGTTACTTTATACATTTAGCCATTAATTTATAACATTTAAACTATTAATTTATATCATCTAAGCCATTAAATTATAACATTTAAGCTATTAATTTACAACATCTAAGCCACTAATTTACAATATTTAAACTATTAATTTATATCATCTAAGCCATTAATTTATAATATTTAAGCCATTAATCTAAAACAATTCCTCCATTAATTCTTAACAACTATACCAATAATTTATAACCATATTCTCCCATTAATTCAAAGTAATTGTGCTCTTAATTTATAACAGTTGTACCATTAATCGGAAGCAACTCTACATTCATTGATTTAAATCAGTACCATCAATGTGAGTGAATTAATGAGTTATATTGTATTATTTTATTAACGAAATCTTTCAGGTCCCTGGATTGCTATTTTATTTCTATATAGCATTATTTTTTAATTTTAAATACAGTACTTAATTTCTCATTTCACTATTTTGTATAAAAGCAGTGGTAACGCAGGGTGTAATTTTAAGTTGTAATTTTCCATGTCTGCTAAAAACCAAGGAAACAACACCATATTCATGGAATCAAGGAAGCAAGTGTAGTTTAACCGAAGGCAACGACATCTTATCTGTAGCTGCACATGAGTCATAGGACATTTCAAATAGTGTTGTTGTTTTGCCTCGGAGTACCAAAACCGTTAGATTACAAGTAATTTAAAAACAAATAAACTCCGGACAAAACAATGCCGCCGCTACAATGTCGCTTTATTATAAAATAATTTTACATCTCTGCTTCCAATGCGTAAAAACTCATATGTAAATGGGACCCGAGCGTAGTTACCTCCTCGTGGTGGGTCCCGGTAATTGGTATCGTTTTCCAAATAATAATACACCAAGTACTATTTCGAATATTAGTATTATTATTCGAAAACGATATCAAGCTAAAAACTACTTGAATATAGTCTGGTCTTGATCACCCAAAATAGTTTTGGTGATCTAAACTGGACTAACACCCCCCCGCGGGGGCAACGTGGGACATCGTGGGACATCGCAGGACACCGTGGGATGCGAGCGTATTAGCTTTAATTAATCATAAGATAGATACCTATGTTATGTACATTGTAAGCTCATTCTGTACAAAGATACTTATCTATCTTGGAACGACAAATAAAGATCTCGTCTCTCTTGATCCCCTCGCTTACCATACTGGAAAAATTGTTCCCACGATATATCGGTTCGCGATCACTCAGTTCTTTCAAACTGTCGCGTGGCGTACTCGCTCGCGTGTATTTCGGGTGCGTGCGGGTCAATGTGCTCTAGACAACTCTTCGGATTCGTAAGTCGCCCAAGGACAGCTCTGTCTTGGTGACTGCTCAACGTTTGCATCGGATCACGGGAGTTGTCGTCGTGCCGGTGATGCTTGCTAATCTGTTGGGGATTCAGTCGTGGATCTGCAGTCCTGTCCGATTGGTACTTCGGTACTCGGTCAGGGACCAGCAATTTCACGTCCTCCGTAATCCTGTTCGGCCCCGCGGGAGTGGACCCCACTGTTCAGTTGAGGTATTGCCTTCGTAATCCTGTTCAGCGGTCCCTCCCCGTGAGTGGACCCCACTGTTCAGTTGGGGCCTCGTGCCTTGGTAATCCTGTTCAGCGGTCCCTCCCTGTGAGTGGACCCCACTGTTCAGTTGGGGCCTCTTGCCTTCGTAATCCTGTTCAGCGGTCCCTCCCCGGGTTCCACTTGTTCAGTTGGAGTGTGTCAAGTTGCTGGCCTATGTGCTGGATCCACGGCTGAATTACTAGTGGATCACTGGCATCATCTGTCGGCGCCATCGACCGCGACTCGTGTAAGTTTCGAACGGCGAAACAGGAATCGAGTTACGGCCAATTCTTGGGCTTTCCGTTGAACCTCGGGGTTATCTCGTGTACGGGGGTACGTCGCGTAGGTTTGTTAGTTCTTTCGAGAGATCGCGATCTCGTCCGTTTCGGGACAGTGTCAGTAGCTTCATCTTCTTCTTTTCGCTCCAAGTTAGATAAATGTGTCTTTGATACCGAATGTTGCCAGTAGGAATGCGAATTATTGTATATTTGTACTGATCGATGTAATCGTAGTGTGGGAGATAGATGATGCGTTACGTATGCCTTGTTCTACGTTTGTAAAGATTCATGTTAGCGCTGCGTTGGAGATATGTGTTTCGCAGTTAGACTACGAAACAACTATTTCTTTACGCAGGCCCATGGTCAAGTAGTGTCAAAACTGGACATTCTGCCAATAGGTTGAATGTCGAGATCGATGTGTAGTGTTTATTAACCCATGGGCGGGTCTCGTGCGTAGTCACCTCCTCGTGGTGAGACCTGGTAATTGGCATCGTTTTCCAAAAATTAATCAGTCGATTAATCTTTGGAAAACGATACCAAGCCAAGAACTACGCAACAGTCCAGTTTGGATCACCAAAAGCCCCCAAGATCATTTAGGATGATCTACACTGGACTGCACTATTAATTTATAACATTTAAGCCATTAATTTACAATATTTACGTCATGAATTTACAACAATAAGTCACAAATTCATAACATTTAAGCTATTAATTTTTACATTTATACCATTAATTCCTAACATTCAAACTATTAATTTATAACACTTAAGCTATTAATTTATAACATTTAAGCAAATAATTAACAACGATTAAACTATTAATTTATAACAATTGAAACAATAATTGGCACATTTAAAACATTAATTTATAAGAATCAAACCATTCCTCGAGGAATCAGTAAGTCTCGCGCTGATAGCCCAATACATCGATAGACTTAACGAAGAAATACGTAACCGCGATTACAACCAATTAGATCATATTATTTGCTACATAATTAATAACTGTATCACGTACAGCGATGCAGGCGGTATTGAAGAAATAAAGCCATTTTATGTTACAACTATAACGAGTAAATTTAATCGTTTAACTTGTGAAGAATTAAAAAGGTACCTGACTTCTAAATAAGCATTAAATAAGAATCTTAAATATCGCAAACAGTGATGTAGGTGTTACTCAAGAAAAAAGAACGTTTTATTTTTTAATTAGCACGAGTAAATGAACGAATATCGATAATATAATATAACGCTTAATATGAATTTTATCTGTCTGATTATTTAATAGCTTAACTTATTTCACAGTAACGTCATCGACTGCACTTAGGCTCTTTTCCCTTTTTGTCCAAACTAATCGATAGTCGAAAACTAGTATCATGTAGGTGTGAATATAGTCTTAGTTTGTAGAAACTATTAAAATGATAAAAATGGATATCGTATTAAATCGTAAAAGATGCCAATTTACGATAAAAATTAAGAAATCGTTCAATTTGATTTTGTTACAATGGAAAAACCGTCTCCTGCTATGTCAAAAAATCGTTACCGTTTGATTAACAAACCGACGCCTTGTTATGTTATATAAGGAACACGGAGGTCGCGCGCGAGCTCTTTTGTGCCTGAAATTCCGGAGAGTGAACATCGAAGAAGAACGTAAATATCAGGTAAGTAAGAAAAAATATCAAACAACAACATTGTAACTAGTAATTTATAACGTCTAAACCATTAATTTACAACACTAAAGCTATTAATTTATAACATTCAAGCCATTAATTTATAACATTTAAGGAATTAATTTATAACGTCTAAACTATTAATTTATAACATTTATGCTATTAATTTATAACATTTAAGCCATTAATTTCTAACTTTTGAACTGTTATTTTATACATTTAGCCATTAATTTATAACATTTAAACTATTAATTTATATCATCTAAGCCATTAAATTATAACATTCAAGCTATTAATTTATAACATTTAAACTGTTAATTTATAACATTTAAACCATTAATTTACAGCATTTAATGTGTTATTTTATACATTTAAGCCATTAATTTATAACATTTAAGCTATTAATTTATAACATTTAAGCCATTAATTTCTAACTTTTGAACTGTTATTTTATACATTTTGCCAATAATTTATAACATTTAAACTATTAATTTATATCATCTAAGCCATTAAATTATAACATTTAAACTATTAATTTACAACATCTAAGCCACTAATTTACAATATTTAAACTATTAATTTATATCATCTAAGCCATTAATTTATAATATTTAAGCCATTAATCTAAAACAATTCCTCCATTAATTCTTAACAACTATACCAATAATTTATAATCATATTCTCCCATTAATTCAAAGTAATTGTGCTCTTAATTTATAACAGTTGTACCATTAATCGGAAGCAACTCTACATTCATTGATTTAAATCAGTACCATCAATGTGAGTGAATTAATGATTTATATTGTATTATTTTATTAACGAAATCTTTCAGGTCCCTGGATTGCTATTTTATTTCTATATAGCATTATTTTTTAATTTTAAATACAGTACTTAATTTCTCATTTCACTATTTTGTATAAAAGCAGTGGTAACGCAGAGTGTAATTTTAAGATGTAATTTTCCATGTCTGCTAAAAACCAAGGAAACAACACCATATTCATGGAATCAAGGAAGCAAGTGTAGTTTAACCGAAGGCAACGACATCTTATCTGTAGCTGCACATGAGTCATAGGACATTTCAAATAGTGTTGTTGTTTTGCCTCGGAGTACCAAAACCGTTAGATTACAAGTAATTTAAAAACAAATAAACTCCGGACAAAACAATGCCGCCGCTACAATGTCGCTTTATTATAAAATAATTTTACATCTCTGCTTCCAATGCGTAAAAACTCATATGTAAATGGGACCCGAGCGTAGTTACCTCCTCGTGGTGGGTCCCGGTAATTGGTAACGTTTTCCAAATAATAATACACCAAGTACTATTTCGAATATTAGTATTATTATTCGAAAACGATATCAAGCTAAAAACTACTTGAATATAGTCTGGTCTTGATCACCCAAAATAGTTTTGGTGATCTAAACTGGACTAATACCCCCCCCGCGGGGGCATCGTGGGTCATCGTGGGACATCGCAGGACACCGTGGGATGCGAGCGTATTAGCTTTAATTAATCATAAGATAGATACCTATGTTATGTACATTGTAAGCTCATTCTGTACAAAGATACTTATCTATCTTGGAACGACAAATAAAGATCTCGTCTCTCTTGATCCCCTCGCTTACCATACTGGAAAAATTGTTCCCACGATATATCGGTTCGCGATCACTCAGTTCTTTCAAACTGTCGCGTGGCGTACTCGCTCGCGTGTATTTCGGGTGCGTGCGGGTCAATGTGCTCTAGACAACTCTTCGGATTCGTAAGTCGCCCAAGGACAGCTCTGTCTTGGTGACTGCTCAACGTTTGCATCGGATCACGGGAGTTGTCGTCGTGCCGGTGATGCTTGCTAATCTGTTGGGGATTCAGTCGTGGATCTGCAGTCCTGTCCGATTGGTACTTCGGTACTCGGTCAGGGACCAGCAATTTCACGTCCTCCGTAATCCTGTTCGGCCCCGCGGGAGTGGACCCCACTGTTCAGTTGAGGTATTGCCTTCGTAATCCTGTTCAGCGGTCCCTCCCCGTGAGTGGACCCCACTGTTCAGTTGGGGCCTCGTGCCTTGGTAATCCTGTTCAGCGGTCCCTCCCTGTGAGTGGACCCCACTGTTCAGTTGGGGCCTCTTGCCTTCGTAATCCTGTTCAGCGGTCCCTCCCCGGGTTCCACTTGTTCAGTTGGAGTGAGTCAAGTTGCTGGCCTATGTGCTGGATCCACGGCTGAATTACTAGTGGATCACTGGCATCATCTGTCGGCGCCATCGACCGCGACTCGTGTAAGTTTCGAACGGCGAAACAGGAATCGAGTTACGGCCAATTCTTGGGCTTTCCGTTGAACCTCGGGGTTATCTCGTGTACGGGGGTACGTCGCGTAGGTTTGTTAGTTCTTTCGAGAGATTGCGATCTCGTCCGTTTCGGGACAGTGTCAGTAGCTTCATCTTCTTCTTTTCGCTCCAAGTTAGATAAATGTGTCTTTGATACCGAATGTTGCCAGTAGGGATGCGAATTATTGTTTATTTGTACTGATCGATGTAATCGTTGTGTGGGAGATAGATGATGCGTTACGTATGCCTTGTTCTACGTTTGTAAAGATTCATGTTAGCGCTGCGTTGGAGATATGTGTTTCGCAGTTAGACTACGAAACAACTATTTCTTTACGCAGGCCCATGGTCAAGTAGTGTCAAAACTGGACATTCTGCCAATAGGTTGAATGTCGAGATCGATGTGTAGTGTTAAATAACCCATGGGCGGGTCTCGTGCGTAGTCACCTCCTCGTGGTGAGACCTGGTAATTGGCATCGTTTTCCAAAAATTAATCAGTCGATTAATCTTTGGAAAACGATACCAAGCCAAGAACTACGCAACAGTCCAGTTTGGATCAACAAAAGCCCCTAAGATCATTTTGGATGATCTACACTGGACTGCACTATTAATTTATAACATTTAAGCCATTAATTTACAATATTTACGTCATGAATTTACAACAATAAGTCACAAATTCATAACATTTAAGCTATTAATTTTTACATTTATACCATTAATTCCTAACACTCAAACTATTAATTTATAACACTTAAGCTATTAATTTATAACATTTAAGCAAATAATTAACAACGATTAAACTATTAATTTATAACAATTGAAACAATAATTGGCACATTTAAAACATTAATTTATAAGAATCAAACCATTCCTCGAGGAATCAGTAAGTCTCGCGCTAATAGCCCAATACATCGATAGATTTAACGAAGAAATACGTAACCGCGATTACAGCCAATTAGATCATATTATTTGCTACATAATTAATAACTGTATCACGTACAGCGATGCAGGCGGTATTGAAGAAATAAAGCCATTTTATGTTACAACTATAACGAGTAAATTTAATCGTTTAACTTGTGAGGAATTAAAAAGGTACCTGACTTCTAAATAAGCATTAAATAAGAATCTTAAATATCGCAAACAGTGATGTAGGTGTTACTCAAGAAAAAAGAACGTTTTATTTTTTAATTAGCACGAGTAAATGAACGAATGTCGATAATATAATATAACGCTTAATATGAGTTTTATCTGTCTGATTATTTAATAGCTTAACTTATTTCACAGTAACGTCATCGACTGCCCTTAGGCTCTTTTCCCTTTTTGTCCAAACTAATCGATACTCGAAAACTAGTATCATGTAGGTGTGAATTTAGTCTTAGTTTGTAGAAACTATTAAAATGATAAAAATGGATATCGTATTAAATCGTAAAAGATGCCAATTTACGATAAAAATTAAGAAATCGTTCAATTTGATTTTGTTACAATGGAAAAACCGTCTCCTGCTATGTCAAAAAATCGTTACCGTTTGATTAACAAACCGACGCCTTGTTAAGTTATATAAGGAACACGGAAGTCGCGCGCGAGCTCTTTTGTGCCTGAAATTCCGGAGAGTGAACATCGAAGAAGAACATAAATATCAGGTAATTAAGAAAAAATATCGAACAACAACATTCTAACTAGTAATTTATAACGTCTAAACCATTAATTTACAACACTTAAGCTATTAATTTATAACATTCAAGCCATTAATTTATAACATTTAAGGAATTAATTTATAACGTCTAAACTATTAATTTATAACATTTATGCTATTAATTTATAACATTTAAGCCATTAATTTCTAACTTTTGAACTGTTATTTTATACATTTAGCCATTAATTTATAACATTTAAACTATTAATTTATATCATCTAAGCCATTAAATTATAACATTCAAGCTATTAATTTATAACATTTAAACTGTTAATTTATAACATTTAAACCATTAATTTACAGCATTTAAAGTGTTATTTTATACATTTAAGCCATTAATTTATAACATTTAAGCAATTAATTTATAACATTTAAACTATTAATTTCTAACATTTAAGCCATTAATTTCTAACATTTAAGCAATTAATTGACAACATCTGAGCCACTAATTTACAACATTTAAACTGTTGTTTTATACATTTAAGCTATTATTTTATATCATTTAAGCTATTAATTAACAACATCTAAGCCATTAATTTACAACATTTAAAGTGTTATTTTATACATTTAAGCTATTAATTTATAACATTTAAGCTATTAATTTATAACATTAAAGCCATTAATTTCTAACTTTTGAACTGTTATTTTATACATTTAGCCATTAATTTATAACATTTAAACTATTAATTTATATCATCTAAGCCATTAAATTATAACACTTAAGCTATTAATTTACAACATCTAAGCCACTAATTTACAATACTTAAACTATTAATTTATATCATCTAAGCCATTAATTTATAATATTTAAGCCATTAATCTAAAACAATTCCTCCATTAATTCTTAACAACTATACCAATAATTTATAACCATATTCTCCCATTAATTCAAAGTAATTGTGCTCTTAATTTATAACAGTTGTACCATTAATCGGAAGCAACTCTACATTCATTGATTTAAATCAGTACCATCAATGTGAGTGAATTAATGATTTATATTGTATTATTTTATTAACGAAATCTTTCAGGTTCCTGGATTGCTATTTTATTTCTATATAGCATTATTTTTTAATTTTAAATACAGTACTTAATTTCTCATTTCACTATTTTGTATAAAAGCAGTGGTAACGCAGAGTATAATTTTAAGATGTAATTTTCCATGTCTGCTAAAAACCAAGGAAACAACACCATATTCATGGAATCAAGGAAGCAAGTGTAGTTTAACCGAAGGCAACGACATCTTATCTGTAGCTGCACATGAGTCATAGGACATTTCAAATAGTGTTGTTGTTTTGCCTCGGAGTACCAAAACCGTTAGATTACAAGTAATTTAAAAACAAATAAACTCCGGACAAAACAATGCCGCCGCTACAATGTCGCTTTATTATAAATTAATTTTACATCTCTGCTTAATATGCGTAAAAACTCATATGTAAATGGGACCCGAGCGTAGTTACCTCCTCGTGGTGGGTCACGGTAATTGGTATCGTTGTCCAAATAATAATACACCAAGTACTATTTCGAATATTAGTATTATTATTCGAAAACGATATCAAGCTAAAAACTACTTGAATATAGTCTGGTCTTGATCACCCAAAATAGTTTTGGTGATCTAAACTGGACTAATACCCCCCCGCGGGGGCAACGTGGGACATCGTGGGACATCGCAGGACACCGTGGGATGCGAGCGTATTAGCTTTAATTAATCATAAGATAGATACCTATGTTATGTACATTGTAAGCTCATTCTGTACAAAGATACGTATCTATCTTGGAACGACAAATAAAGATCTCGTCTCTCTTGATCCCCTCGCTTACCATACTGGAAAAATTGTTCCCACGATATATCGGTTCGCGATCACTCAGTTCTTTCAAACTGTCGCGTGGCGTACTCTCTCGCGTGTATTTCGGGTGCTTGCGGGTCAATGTGCTCTAGACAACTCTTCGGATTCGTAAGTCGCCCAAGGACAGCTCTGACTTGGTGACTGCTCAACGTTTGCATCGGATCACGGGAGTTGTCGTCGTGCCGGTGATGCTTGCTAATCTGTTGGGGATTCACTCGTGCATCTGCAGTCCTGTCCGATTGGTACTTGGGTACTCGATCAGAGACCACCAATTTCACGTCCTCCGTAATCCTGTTCGGCCCCGCGGGAGTGGACCCCACTGTTCAGTTGAGGTATTGCCTTCGTAATCCTGTTCAGCGGTCCCTCCCCGTGAGTGGACCCCACTGTTCAGTTGGGGCCTCGTGCCTTGGTAATCCTGTTCAGCAGTCCCTCCCTGTGAGTGGACCCCACTGTTCAGTTGGGGCCTCTTGCCTTCGTAATCCTGTTCAGCGGTCCCTCCCCGGGTTCCACTTGTTCAGCTGGAGTGTGTCAAGTTGCTGGCCTATGTGCTGGATCCACCGCTGAATTACTAGTGGATAACTGGCATCATCTGTCGGCGCCATCGACCGCGACTCGTGTAAGTTTCGAACGGCGAAACAGTAATCGAGTTACGGCCAATTCTTGGGCTTTCCGTTGAACCTCGGGGTTATCTCGTGTACTGGGCTATTTCGCGTAGGTTTGTTAGTTCTTTCGAGAGATCGCGATCTCGTCCGTTTCGGGACAGTGTCAGTAGCTTCATCTTCTTCTTTTCGTTCCAAGTTAGATAAATGTGTCTTTGATACCGAATGTTGCCAGTAGGGATGCGAATTATTGTATATTAGTACTGATCGATGTAATCGTTGTGTGGGAGATAGATGATGCGTTACGTATGCCTTGTTCTACGTTTGTAAAGATTCATGTTAGCGCTGCGTTGGAGATATGTGTTTCGCAGTTAGACTACGAAACAACTATTTCTTTACGCAGGCCCATGGTCAAGTAGTGTCAAAACTGGACATTCTGCCAATAGGTTGAATGTCGAGATCGATGTGTAGTGTTAAATAACCCATTGGCGGGTCTCGTGCGTAGTCACCTCCTCGTGGTGAGACCTGGTAATTGGCATCGTTTTCCAAAAATTAATCAGTCGATTAATCTTTGGAAAACGATACCAAGCCAAGAACTACGCAACAGTCCAGTTTGGATCACCAAAAGCCCCTAAGATCATTTTGGATGATCTGCACTGGACTGCACTATTAATTTATAACATTTAAGCCATTAATTTGCAATATTTACGTCATGAATTTACAACAATAAGTCACAAATTCATAACGTTTAAGCTATTAATTTTTACCTTTATACCATTAATTCCTAACATTCAAACTATTAATTTATAACACTTAAGCTATTAATTTATTACATTTCAGCAAATAATTAACAACGATTAAACTATTAATTTATAACAATTGAAACATTAATTGGCACATTTAAAACATTAATTTATAAGAATCAAACCATTCCTCGAGGAATCAGTAAGTCTGGCGCTAATAGCCCAATACATCGATAGATTTAACGAAGAAATACGTAACCGCGATTACAGCCAATTAGATCATATTATTTGCTACATAATTAATAACTGTATCACGTACAGCGATGCAGGCGGTATTGAAGAAATAAAGCCATTTTATGTTACAACTATAACGAGTAAATTTAATCGTTTAACTTGTGAGGAATTAAAAAGGTACCTGACTTCTAAATAAGCATTAAATAAGAATCTTAAATATCGCAAACAGTGATGTAGGTGTTACTCAAGAAAAAAGAACGTTTTATTTTTTAATTAGCACGAGTAAATGAACGAATGTCGATAATATAATATAACGCTTAATATGAGTTTTATCTGTCTGATTATTTAATAGCTTAACTTATTTCACAGTAACGTCATCGACTGCCCTTAGGCTCTTTTCCCTTTTTGTCCAAACTAATCGATACTCGAAAACTAGTATCATGTAGGTGTGAATTTAGTCTTAGTTTGTAGAAACTATTAAAATGATAAAAATGGATATCGTATTAAATCGTAAAAGATGCCAATTTACGATAAAAATTAAGAAATCGTTCAATTTGATTTTGTTACAATGGAAAAACCGTCTCCTGCTATGTCAAAAAATCGTTACCGTTTGATTAACAAACCGACGCCTTGTTAAGTTATATAAGGAACACGGAAGTCGCGCGCGAGCTCTTTTGTGCCTGAAATTCCGGAGAGTGAACATCGAAGAAGAACATAAATATCAGGTAATTAAGAAAAAATATCGAACAACAACATTCTAACTAGTAATTTATAACGTCTAAACCATTAATTTACAACACTTAAGCTATTAATTTATAACATTCAAGCCATTAATTTATAACATTTAAGGAATTAATTTATAACGTCTAAACTATTAATTTATAACATTTATGCTATTAATTTATAACATTTAAGCCATTAATTTCTAACTTTTGAACTGTTATTTTATACATTTAGCCATTAATTTATAACATTTAAACTATTAATTTATATCATCTAAGCCATTAAATTATAACATTCAAGCTATTAATTTATAACATTTAAACTGTTAATTTATAACATTTAAACCATTAATTTACAGCATTTAAAGTGTTATTTTATACATTTAAGCCATTAATTTATAACATTTAAGCAATTAATTTATAACATTTAAACTATTAATTTCTAACATTTAAGCCATTAATTTCTAACATTTAAGCAATTAATTGACAACATCTGAGCCACTAATTTACAACATTTAAACTGTTGTTTTATACATTTAAGCTATTATTTTATATCATTTAAGCTATTAATTAACAACATCTAAGCCATTAATTTACAACATTTAAAGTGTTATTTTATACATTTAAGCTATTAATTTATAACATTTAAGCTATTAATTTATAACATTAAAGCCATTAATTTCTAACTTTTGAACTGTTATTTTATACATTTAGCCATTAATTTATAACATTTAAACTATTAATTTATATCATCTAAGCCATTAAATTATAACACTTAAGCTATTAATTTACAACATCTAAGCCACTAATTTACAATACTTAAACTATTAATTTATATCATCTAAGCCATTAATTTATAATATTTAAGCCATTAATCTAAAACAATTCCTCCATTAATTCTTAACAACTATACCAATAATTTATAACCATATTCTCCCATTAATTCAAAGTAATTGTGCTCTTAATTTATAACAGTTGTACCATTAATCGGAAGCAACTCTACATTCATTGATTTAAATCAGTACCATCAATGTGAGTGAATTAATGATTTATATTGTATTATTTTATTAACGAAATCTTTCAGGTTCCTGGATTGCTATTTTATTTCTATATAGCATTATTTTTTAATTTTAAATACAGTACTTAATTTCTCATTTCACTATTTTGTATAAAAGCAGTGGTAACGCAGAGTGTAATTTTAAGATGTAATTTTCCATGTCTGCTAAAAACCAAGGAAACAACACCATATTCATGAAATCAAGGAAGCAAGTGTAGTTTAACCGAAGGCAACGACATCTTATCTGTAGCTGCACATGAGTCATAGGACATTTCAAATAGTGTTGTTGTTTTGCCTCGGAGTACCAAAACCGTTAGATTACAAGTAATTTAAAAACAAATAAAATCCGGACAAAACAATGCCGCCGCTACAATGTCGCTTTATTATAAAATAATTTTACATCTCTGCTTCCAATGCGTTAAAACTCATATGTAAATGGGACCCGACCGTAGTTACCTCCTCGTGGTGGGTCCCGGTAATTGGTATCGTTTTCCAAATAATAATACACCAAGTACTATTTCGAATATTAGTATTATTATTCGAAAACGATATCAAGCTAAAAACTACTTGAATATAGTCTGGTGTTGATCACCCAAAATAGTTTTGGTGATCTAAACTGGACTAATACCCCCCCGCGGGGGCAACGTGGGACATCGTGGGACATCGCAGGACACCGTGGGATGCGAGCGTATTAGCTTTAATTAATCATAAGATAGATACCTATGTTATGTACATTGTAAGCTCATTCTGTACAAAGATACTTATCTATCTTGGAACGACAAATAAAGATCTCGTCTCTCTTGATCCCCTCGCTTACCATACTGGAAAAATTGATCCCACGATATATCGGTTCGCGATCACTCAGTTCTTTCAAACTGTCGCTTGGCGTACTCTCTCGCGTGTATTTCGGGTGCTTGCGGGTCAATGTGCTCTAGACAACTCTTCGGATTCGTAAGTCGCCCAAGGACAGCTCTGACTTGGTGACTGCTCAACGTTTGCATCGGATCACGGGAGTTGTCGTCGTGCCGGTGATGCTTGCTAATCTGTTGGGGATTCAGTCGTGGATATGCAGTCCTGTCCGATTGGTACTTGGCTACTCGATCAGAGACCACCAATTTCACGTCCACCGTAGTCCTGTTCGGCCCCGCGGGAGTGGACCCCACTGTTCAGTTGAGGTATTGCCTTCGTAATCCTGTTCAGCGGTCCCTCCCCGTGAGTGGACCCCACTGTTCAGTTGGGGCCTCGTGCCTTGGTAATCCTGTTCAGCGGTCCCTCCCTGTGAGTGGTCCCCACTGTTCAGTTGGGGCCTCTTGCCTTCGTAATCCTGTTCAGCGGTCCCTCCCCGGGTTCCACTTGTTCAGTTTTAGTGTGTCAAGTTGCTGGCCTATGTGCTGGATCCACGGCTGAATTACTAGTGGATCACTGGCATCATCTGTCGGCGCCATCGACCGCGACTCGTGTAAGTTTCGAACGGCGAAACAGGAATCGAGTTACGGCCAATTCTTGGGCTTTCCGTTGAACGTCGGGGTTATCTCGTGTACGGGGGTACGTCGCGTAGGTTCTTTCGAGAGATCGCGATCTCGTCCGTTTCGGGACAGTGTCAGTAGCTTCATCTTCTTCTTTTCGCTCCAAGTTAGATAAATGTGTCTTTGATACCGAATATTGCCAGTAGGGATGCGAATTATTGTATATTTGTACTGATCGATGTAATCGCTGTGTGGGAGATAGATGATGCGTTACGTATGCCTTGTTCTACGTTTGTAAAGATTCATGTTAGCGCTGCGTTGGAGATATGTGTTTCGCAGTTAGACTACGAAACAACTATTTCTTTACGCAGGCCCATGGTCAAGTAGTGTCAAAACTGGACATTCTGCCAATAGGTTGAATGTCGAGATCGATGTGTAGTGTTAAATAACCCATGGGCGAGTCTCGTGCGTAGTCACCTCCTCGTGGTGAGACCTGGTAATTGGCATCGTTTTCCAAAAATTAATCAGTCGATTAATCTTTGGAAAACGATACCAAGCCAAGAACTACGCAACAGTCCAGTTTGGATCACCAAAAGCCCCTAAGATCATTTTGGATGATCTACACTGGACTGCACTATTAATTTATAACATTTAAGCCATTAATTTACAATATTTACGTCATGAATTTACAACAATAAGTCACAAATTCATAACATTTAAGCTATTAATTTTTACATTTATACCATTAATTCCTAACACTCAAACTATTAATTTATAACACTTAAGCTATTAATTTATAACATTTAAGCAAATAATTAACAACGATTAAACTATTAATTTATAACAATTGAAACAATAATTGGCACATTTACAACATTAATTTATAAGAATCAAACCATTCCTCGAGGAATCAGTAAGTCTCGCGCTAATAGCCCAATACATCGATAGATTTAACGAAGAAATACGTAACCGCGATTACAACCAATTAGATCATACTATTTGCTACATAATTAATAACTGTATCACGTACAGCGATGCAGGCGGTATTGAAGAAATAAAGCCATTTTATGTTACAACTATAACGAGTAAATTTAATCGTTTAACTTGTGAAGAATTAAAAAGGTACCTGACTTCTAAATAAGCATTAAATAAGAATCTTAAATATCGCAAACAGTGATGTAGGTGTTACTCAAGAAAAAAGAACGTTTTATTTTTTAATTAGCACGAGTAAATGAACGAATATCGATAATATAATATAACGCTTAATATGAATTTTATCTGTCTGATTATTTAATAGCTTAACTTATTTCACAGTAACGTCATCGACTGCACTTAGGCTCTTTTCCCTTTTTGTCCAAACTAATCGATAGTCGAAAACTAGTATCATGTAGGTGTGAATATAGTCTTAGTTTGTAGAAACTGTTAAAATGATAAAAATGGATATCGTATTAAATCGTAAAAGATGCCAATTTACGATAAAAATTAAGAAATCGTTCAATTTGATTTTGTTACAATGGAAAAACCGTCTCCTGCTATGTCAAAAAATCGTTACCGTTTGATTAACAAACCGACGCCTTGTTATGTTATATATGGAACACGGAGGTCGCGCGCGAGCTCTTTTGTGCCTGAAATTCCGGAGAGTGAACATCGAAGAAGAACATAAATATCAGGTAAGTAAGAAAAAATATCAAACAACAACATTGTAACTAGTAATTTATAACGTCTAAACCATTAATTTACAACACTTTAGCTATTAATTTATAACATTCAAGCCATTAATTTATAACATTTAAGGAATTAATTTATATCGTCTAAACTATTAATTTATAACATTTATGCTATTAATTTATAACATTTAAGCCATTAATTACTAACTTTTGAACTGTTATTTTATACATTTAGCCATTAATTTATAACATTTAAACTATTAATTTATATCATCTAAGCCATTAAATTATAACATTCAAGCTATTAATTTATAACATTTAAACTGTTAATTTATAACATTTAAACCATTAATTTACAGCATTTAAAGTGTTATTTTATACATCTAAGCCATTAATTTATAACATTTAAGCAAATAATTTATAACATTTAAACTATTAATTTCTAACATTTAAGCCATTAATTTCTAACATTTAAGCAATTAATTGACAACATCTAAGCCACTAATTTACAATATTTAAACTATTAATTTATATCATCTAAGCCATTAATTTATAATATTTAAGCCATTAATCTAAAACAATTCCTGCATTAATTCTTAACAACTATACCAATAATTTATAACCATATTCTCCCATTAATTCAAAGTAATTGTGCTCTTAATTTATAACAGTTGTACCATTAATCGGAAGCAACTCTACATTCATTGATTTAAATCAGTACCATCAATGTGAGTGAATTAATGATTTATATTGTATTATTTTATTAACGAAATCTTTCAGGTCCCTGGATTGCTATTTTATTTCTATATAGCATTATTTTTTAATTTTAAATACAGTACTTAATTTCTCATTTCACTATTTTGTATAAAAGCAGTGGTAACGCAGAGTGTAATTTTAAGATGTAATTTTCCATGTCTGCTAAAAACCAAGGAAACAACACCATATTCATGGAATCAAGGAAGCAAGTGTAGTTTAACCGAAGGCAACGACATCTTATCTGTAGCTGCACATGAGTCATAGGACATTTCAAATAGTGTTGTTGTTTTGCCTCGGAGTACCAAAACCGTTAGATTACAAGTAATTTAAAAACAAATAAACTCCGGACAAAACAATGCCGCCGCTACAATGTCGCTTTATTATAAAATAATTTTACATCTCTGCTACCAATGCGTAAAAACTCATATGTAAATGGGACCCGAGCGTAGTTACCTCCTCGTGGTGGGTCCCGGTAATTGGTATCGTTTTCCAAATAATAATACACCAAGTACTATTTCGAATATTAGTATTATTATTCGAAAACGATATCAAGCTAAAAACTACTTGAATATAGTCTGGTCTTGATCACCCAAAATAGTTTTGGTGATCTAAACTGGACTAATACCGCCCCACCCCCCCGCGGGGGCAACGTGGGACATCGTAGGACATCGCAGGACACCGTGGGATGCGAGCGTATTAGCTTTAATCAATCATAAGATAGACACCTATGTTATGTACATTGTAAGCTCATTCTGTACAAAGATACTTATCTATCTTGGAACGACAAATAAAGATCTCGTCTCTCTTGATCCCCTCGCTTACCATACTGGAAAAATTGTTCCCACGATATATCGGTTCGCGATCACTCAGTTCTTTCAAACTGTCGCGTGGCGTACTCGCTCGCGTGTATTTCGGGTGCGTGCGGGTCAATGTGCTCTAGACAACTCTTCGGATTCGTAAGTCGAACAAGGACAGCTCTGTCTTGGTGACTGCTCAACGTTTGCATCGGATCACAGGAGTTGTCGTCGTGCCGGTGATGCTTGCTAATCTGTTGGGGATTCAGTCGTGGATCTGCAGTCCTGTCCGATTGGTACTTCGGTACTCGGTCAGGGACCAGCAATTTCACGTCCTCCGTAATCCTGTTCGGCCCCGCGGGAGTGGACCCCACTGTTCAGTTGAGGTATTGCCTTCGTAATCCTGTTCAGCGGTCCCTCCCCGTGAGTGGACCCCACTGTTCAGTTGGGGCCTCGTGCCTTGGTAATCCTGTTCAGCGGTCCCTCCCTGTGAGTGGACCCCACTGTTCAGTTGGGGCCTCTTGCCTTCGTAATCCTGTTCAGCGGTCCCTCCCCGGGTTCCACTTGTTCAGTTGGAGTGTGTCAAGTTGCTGGCCTATGTGCTGGATCCACGGCTGAATTACTAGTGGATCACTGGCATCATCTGTCGGCGCCATCGACCGCGACTCGTGTAAGTTTCGAACGGCGAAACAGGAATCGAGTTACGGCCAATTCTTGGGCTTTCCGTTGAACCTCGGGGTTATCTCGTGTACGGGGGTACGTCGCGTAGGTTTGTTAGTTCTTTCGAGAGATCGCGATCTCGTCCCTTTCGGGACAGTGTCAGTAGCTTCATCTTCTTCTTTTCGCTCCAAGTTAGATAAATGTGTCTTTGATACCGAATATTGCCAGTAGGGATGCGAATTATTGTATATTTGTACTGATCGACGTAATCGTTGTGTGGGAGATGGATGATGCGTTACGTATGTCTTGTTCTACGTTTGTAAAGATTCATGTTAGCGTTGCGTTGGAGATATGTGTTTCGCAGTTAGACTACGAAACAACTATTTCTTTACGCAGGCCCATGGTCAAGTAGTGTCAAAACTGGACATTCTGCCAATAGGTTGAATGTCGAGATCGATGTGTAGTGTTAAATAACCCATGGGCGGGTCTCGTGCGTAGTCACCTCCTCGTGGTGAGACCTGGTAATTGGCATCGTTTTCCAAAAATTAATCAGTCGATTAATCTTTGGAAAACGATACCAAGCCAAGAACTACGCAACAGTCCAGTTTGGATCAACAAAAGCCGCTAAGATCATTTTGGATGATCTACACTGGACTGCACTACTAATTTATAACATTTAAGCCATTAATTTACAATATTTACGTCATGAATTTACAACAATAAGTCACAAATTCATAACATTTAAGCTATTAATTTTTACATTTATACCATTAATTCCTAACACTCAAACTATTAATTTATAACACTTAAGCTATTAATTTATAACATTTAAGCAAATAATTAACAACGATTAAACTATTAATTTATAACAATTGAAACAATAATTGGCACATTTAAAACATTAATTTATAAGAATCAAACCATTCCTCGAGGAATCAGTAAGTCTCGCGCTAATAGCCCAATACATCGATAGATTTAACGAAGAAATACGTAACCGCGACTACAACCAATTAGATCATATTATTTGCTACATAATTAATAACTGTATCACGTACAGCGATGCAGGCGGTATTGAAGAAATAAAGCCATTTTATGTTACAACTATAACGAGTAAATTTAATCGTTTAACTTGTGAAGAATTAAAAAGGTACCTGACTTCTAAATAAGCATTAAATAAGAATCTTAAATATCGCAAACAGTGATGTAGGTGTCACTCAAGAAAAAAGAACGTTTTATTTTTTAATTAGCACGAGTAAATGAACGAATATCGATAATATAATATAGCGCTTAATATGAATTTTATCTGTCTGATTATTTAATAGCTTAACTTATTTCACAGTAACGTCATCGACTGCACTTAGGCTCTTTTCCCTTTTTGTCCAAACTAATCGATAGTCGAAAACTAGTATCATGTAGGTGTGAATATAGTCTTAGTTTGTAGAAACTATTAAAATGATAAAAATGGATATCGTATTAAATCGTAAAAGATGCCAATTTACGATAAAAATTAAGAAATCGTTCAATTTGATTTTGTTACAATGGAAAAACCGTCTCCTGCTATGTCAAAAAATCGTTACCGTTTGATTAACAAACCGACGCCTTGTTAAGTTATATAAGGAACACGGAAGTCGCGCGCGAGCTCTTTTGTGCCTGAAATACCGGAGAGTGAACATCGAAGAAGAACATAAATATCAGGTAAGTAAGAAAAAATATCAAACAACAACATTGTAACTAGTAATTTATAACTTCTAAACCATAAATTTACAACACTTAAGCTATTAATTTATAACATTCAAGCCATTAATTTATAAAATTTAAGGAATTAATTTATAACGTCTAAACTATTAGTTTATAACATTTAAGCTATTAATTTATAACATTTAAGCCATTAATTTCTAACTTTTGAACTGTTATTATATACATTTAGCCATTAATTTATAACATTTAAACTATTAATTTATATCATCTAAGCCATTAAATTATAACATTCAAGCTATTAATTTATAACATTTAAACTGTTGATTTATAACATTTAAACCATTAATTTACAGCATTTAAAGTGTTATTTTATACATTTAAGCCATTAATTTATAACATTTAAGCTATTAATTTATAACATTTAAACTATTAATTTCTAACATTTAAGCCATTAATTTCTAACATTTAAGCAATTAATTGACAACATCTGAGCCACTAATTTACAACATTTAAACTGTTGTTTTATACATTTAAGCTATTATTTTATAACATTTAAGCTATTAATTAACAACATCTAAGCCATTAATTTACAACATTTAAAGTGTTATTTTATACATTTAAGCTATTAATTTATAACATTTAAGCTATTAATTTATAACATTAAAGCCATTAATTTCTAACTTTTGAACTGTTATTTTATACATATAGCCATTAATTTATAACATTTAAACTATTAATTTATATCATCTAAGCCATTAAATTATAACACTTAAGCTATTAATTTACAACATCTAAGCCACTAATTTTCAATATTTAAACTATTAATTTATATCATCTAAGCCATTAATTTATAATATTTAAGCCAATAATCTAAAACAATTCCTCCATTAATTCTTAACAACTATACCAATAATTTATAACCATATTCTCCCATTAATTCAAAGTAATTGTGATCTTAATTTATAACAGTTGTACCATTAATCGGAAGCAACTCTACATTCATTGATTTAAATCAGTACCATCAATGTGAGTGAATTAATGATTTATATTGTATTATTTTATTAACGAAATCTTTCAGGTCCCTGGATTGCTATTTTATTTCTATATAGCATTATTTTTTAATTTTAAATACAGTACTTAATTTCTCATTTCACTATTTTGTATAAAAGCAGTGGTAACGCAGAGTGTAGTTTTAAGATGTAATTTTCCATGTCTGCTAAAAACCAAGGAAACAACACCATATTCATGAAATCAAGGAAGCAAGTGTAGTTTAACCGAAGGCAACGACATCTTATCTGTAGCTGCACATGAGTCATAGGACATTTCAAATAGTGTTGTTGTTTTGCCTCGGAGTACCAAAACCGTCAGATTACAAGTAATTTAAAAACAAATAAACTCCGGACAAAACAATGCCGCCGCTACAATGTCGCTTTATTATAAAATAATTTTACATCTCTGCTTCCAATGCGTAAAAACTCATATGTAAATGGGACCCGAGCGTAGTTACCTCCTCGTGGTGGGTCCCGGTAATTGGTATCGTTTTCCAAATAATAATACACCAAGTACTATTTCGAATATTAGTATTATTATTCGAAAACGATATCAAGCTAAAAGCTACTTGAATATAGTCTGGTCTTGATCACCCAAAATAGTTTTGGTGATCTAAACTGGACTAATACCCCCCCGCGGGGGCAACGTGGGACATCGTGGGACATCGCAGGACACCGTGGGATGCGAGCGTATTAGCTTTAATTAATCATAAGATAGATACCTATGTTATGTACATTGTAAGCTCATTCTGTACAAAGATACTTATCTATCTTGGAACGACAAATAAAGATCTCGTCTCTCTTGATCCCCTCGCTTACCATACTGGAAAAATTGTTCCCACGATATATCGGTTCGCGATCACTCAGTTCTTTCAAATTGTCGCGTGGCGTACTCGCTCGCGTGTATTTCGGGTGCGTGCGGGTCAATGTGCTCTAGACAACTCTTCGGATTCGTAAGTCGCCCAAGGACAGCTCTGTCTTGGTGACTGCTCAACGTTTGCATCGGATCACGGGAGTTGTCGTCGTGCCGGTGATGCTTGCCAATCTGTTGGGGATTCACTCGTGGATCTGCAGTCCTGTCCGATTGGTACTTGGGTACTCGATCAGAGACCACCAATTTCACGTCCTCCGTTATCCTTTTCGGCCCCGCGGGAGTGGACCCCACTGCTCAGTTGAGGTATTGCCTTCGTAATCCTGTTCAGCGGTCGCTCCCCGTGAGTGGACCCCACTGTTCAGTTGGGGCCTCGTGCCTTGGTAATCCTGTTCAGCGGTCCCTCCCTGTGAGTGGACCCCACTGTTCAGTTGGGGCCTCTTGCCTTCGTAATCCTGTTCAGCGGTCCCTCCCCGGGTTCCACTTGTTCAGTTGGAGTGTGTCAAGTTGCTGGCCTATGTGCTGGACCCACGGCTGAATTACTAGTGGATCACTGGCATCATCTGTCGGCGCCATCGACCGCGACTCGTGTAAGTTTCGAACGGCGAAACAGGAATCGAGTTACGGCCAATTCTTGGGCTTTCCGTTGAACCTCGGGGTTATCTCGTGTACGGGGGTACGTCGCGTAGGTTTGTTAGTTCTTTCGAGAGATCGCGATCTCGTCCGTTTCGGGACAGTGTCAGTAGCTTCATCTTCTTCTTTTCGCTCCAAGTTAGATAAATGTGTCTTTGATACCGAATGTTGCCAGTAGGGATGCGAATTATTGTATATTTGTACTGATCGATGTAATCGTTGTGTGGGAGATAGATGATGCGTTACGTATGCCTTGCTCTACGTTTGTAAAGATTCATGTTAGCGCTGCGTTGGAGATATGTGTTTCGCAGTTAGACTACGAAACAACTATTTCTTTACGCAGGCCCATGGTCAAGTAGTGTCAAAACTGGACATTCTGCCAATAGGTTGAATGTCGAGATCGATGTGTAGTGTTAAATAACCCATGGGCGGGTCTCGTGCGTAGTCACCTCCTCGTGGTGAGACCTGGTAATTGGCATCGTTTTCCAAAAATTAATCAGTCGATTAATCTTTGGAAAACGATACCAAGCCAAGAACTACGCATCAGTCCAGTTTGGATCAACAAAAGGCCCTACGACCATTTTGGATCATCTACACTGGACGGCACTATTAATTTATAACATTTAAGCCATTAATTTACAATATTTACGTCATGAATTTACAACAATAAGTCACAAATTCATAACATTTAAGCTATTAATTTATACATTTATACCATTAATTCCTAACACTCAAACTATTAATTTATAACATTTAAGCAAATAATTAACAACGATTAAACTATTAATTTATAACAATTGAAACAATAATTGGCACATTTAAAACATTAATTTATAAGAATCAAACCATTCCTCGAGGAATCAGTAAGTATCGCGCTAATAGCCCAATACATCGATAGATTTAACGAAGAAATACGTAACCGCGATTACAACCAATTAGATCATATTATTTGCTACATAATTAATAACTGTATCACGTACAGCGATGCAGGCGGTATTGAAGAAATAAAGCCATTTTATGTTACAACTATAACGAGTAAATTTAATCGTTTAACTTGTGAAGAATTAAAAAGGTACCTGACTTCTAAATAAGCATTAAATAAGAATCTTAAATATCGCAAACAGTGATGTAGGTGTTACTCAAGAAAAAAGAACGTTGTATTTTTTAATTAGCACGAGTAAATGAACGAATATCGATAATATAATATAACGCTTAATATGAATTTTATCTGTCTGATTATTTAATAGCTTAACTTATTTCACAGTAACGTCATCGACTGCACTTAGGCTCTTTTCCCTTTTTGTCCAAACTAATCGATAGTCGAAAACTAGTATCATGTAGGTGTGAATATAGTCTTAGTTTGTAGAAACTATTAAAATGATAAAAATGGATATCGTATTAAATCGTAAAAGATGCCAATTTACGATAAAAATTAAGAAATCGTTCAATTTGATTTTGTTACAATGGAAAAACCGTCTCCTGCTATGTCAAAAAATCGTTACCGTTTGATTAACAAACCGACGCCTTGTTACGTTATATAAGGAACACGGATGTCGCGCGCGAGCTCTTTTGTGCCTGAAATTCCGGAGAGTGAACATCGAAGAAGAACATAAATATCAGGTAAGTAAGAAAAAATATCAAACAACAACATTGTAACTAGTAATTTATAACGTCTAAACCATTAATTTACAACACTTAAGCTATTAATTTATAACATTCAAGCCATTAATTCATAACATTTAAGGAATTAATTTATAACGTCTAAACTATTAATTTATAACATTTATGCTATTAATTTATAACATTTAAGCCATTAATTTCTAACTTTTGAACTATTATTTTATACATTTAGCCATTAATTTATAACATTTAAACTATTAATTTATATCATCTAAGCCATTAAATTATAACATTCAAGCTATTAATTTATAACATTTAAACTGTTAATTTATAACATTTAAACCATTAATTTACAGCATTTAATGTGTTATTTTATACATTTAAGCCATTAATTTATAACATTTAAGCTATTAATTTATAACATTTAAGCCATTAATTTCTAACTTTTGAACTGTTATTTTATACATTTTGCCAATAATTTATAACATTTAAACTATTAATTTATATCATCTAAGCCATTAAATTATAACATTTAAGCTATTAATTTACAACATCTAAGCCACTAATTTACAATATTTAAACTATTAATTTATACCATCTAAGCCATTAATTTATAATATTTAAGCCATTAATCTAAAACAATTCCTCCATTATTTCTTAACAACTATACCAATAATTTATAACCATATTCTCCCATTAATTCAAAGTAATTGTGCTCTTAATTTATAACAGTTGTACCATTAATCGGAAGCAACTCTACATTCATTGATTTAAGTCAGTACCATCAATGTGAGTGAATTAATGATTTATATTGTATTATTTTATTAACGAAATCTTTCAGGTCCCAGGATTGCTATTTTATTTCTATATAGCATTATTTTTTAATTTTAAATACAGTACTTAATTTCTCATTTCACTATTTTGTATAAAAGCAGTGGTAACGCAGAGTGTAATTTTAAGATGTAATTTTCCATGTCTGCTAAAAACCAAGGAAACAACACCATATTCATGGAATCAAGGAAGCAAGTGTAGTTTAACCGAAGGCAACGACATCTTATCTGTAGCTGCACATGAGTCATAGGACATTTCAAATAGTGTTGTTGTTTTGCCTCGGAGTACCAAAACCGTTAGATTACAAGTAATTTAAAAACAAATAAACTCCGGACAAAACAATGCCGCCGCTACAATGTCGCTTTATTATAAAATAATTTTACATCTCTGCTTCCAATGCGTAAAAACTCATATGTAAATGGGACCCGAGCGTAGTTACCTCCTCGTGGTGGGTCCCGGTAATTGGTATCGTTTTCCAAATAATAATACACCAAGTACTATTTCGAATATTAGTATTATTATTCGAAAACGATATCAAGCTAAAAACTACTTGAATATAGTCTGGTCTTGATCACCCAAAATAGTTTTGGTGATCTAAACTGGACTAATACCCCCCGCGGGGGCAACGTGGGACATCGTGGGACATCGCAGGACACCGTGGGATGCGAGCGTATTAGCTTTAATTAATCATAAGATAGATACCTATGTTATGTACATTGTAAGCTCATTCTGTACAAAGATACTTATCTATCTTGGAACGACAAATAAAGATCTCGTCTCTCTTGATCCCCTCACTTACCATACTGGAAAAATTGTTCCCACGATATATCGGTTCGCGATCACTCAGTTCTTTCAAACTGTCGCGTGGCGTACTCGCTCGCGTGTATTTCGGGTGCGTGCGGGTCAATGTGCTCTAGACAACTCTTCGGATTCGTAAGTCGCCCAAGGACAGCTCTGTCTTGGTGACTGCTCAACGTTTGCATCGGATCACGGGAGTTGTCGTCGTGCCGGTGATGCTTGCTAATCTGTTGGGGATTCAGTCGTGGATCTGCAGTCCTGTCCGATTGGTACTTGGGTACTCGGTCAGGGACCAGCAATTTCACGTCCTCCGTAATCCTGTTCGGCCCCGCGGGAGTGGACCCCACTGTTCAGTTGAGGTATTGCCTTCGTAATCCTGTTCAGCGGTCCCTCCCCGTGAGTGGACCCCACTGTTCAGTTGGGGCCTCGTGCCTTGTTAATCCTGTTCAGCGGTCCCTCCCCGGGTTCCACTTGTTCAGTTGGAGTGTGTCAAGTTGCTGGCCTATGTGCTGGATCCACGGCTGAATTACTAGTGGATCACTGGCATCATCTGTCGGCGCCATCGACCGCGACTCGTGTAAGTTTCGAACGGCGAAACAGGAATCGAGTTACGGCCAATTCTTGGGCTTTCCGTTGAACCTCGGGGTTATCTCGTGTACGGGGGTACGTCGCGTAGGTTTGTTAGTTCTTTCTAGAGATCGCGATCTCGTCTGTTTCGGGACAGTGTCAGTAGCTTCATCTTCTTCTTTTCGTTCCAAGTTAGATAAATGTGTCTTTGATACCGAATGTTGCCAGTAGGGATGCGAATTATTGTATATTTGTACTGATCGATGTAATCGTTGTGTGGGGGATAGATGATGCGTTACGTATGCCTTGTTCTACGTTTGTAAAGATTCATGTTAGCGCTGCGTTGGAGATATGTGTTTCGCAGTTAGACTACGAAACAACTATTTCTTTAAGCAGGCCCATGGTCAAGTAGTGTCAAAACTGGACATTCTGCCAATAGGTTGAATGTCGAGATCGATGTGTAGTGTTAAATAACCCATGGGCGGGTCTCGTGCGTAGTCACCTCCTCGTGGTGAGACCTGGTAATTGGCATCGTTTTCCAAAAATTAATCAGTCGATTAATCTTTGGAAAACGATACCAAGCCAAGAACTACGCAACAGTCCAGTTTGGATCAACAAAAGCCCCTAAGATCATTTTGGATGATCTACACTGGACGGCACTATTAATTTATAACATTTAAGCCATTAATTTACAATATTTACGTCATGAATTTACAACAATAAGTCACAAATTCATAACATTTAAGCTATTAATTTATACATTTATACCATTAATTCCTAACACTCAAACTATTAATTTATAACATTTAAGCAAATAATTAACAACGATTAAACTATTAATTTATAACAATTGAAACAATAATTGGCACATTTAAAACATTAATTTATAAGAATCAAACCATTCCTCGAGGAATCAGTAAGTATCGCGCTAATAGCCCAATACATCGATAGATTTAACGAAGAAATACGTAACCGCGATTACAACCAATTAGATCATATTATTTGCTACATAATTAATAACTGTATCACGTACAGCGATGCAGGCGGTATTGAAGAAATAAAGCCATTTTATGTTACAACTATAACGAGTAAATTTAATCGTTTAACTTGTGAAGAATTAAAAAGGTACCTGACTTCTAAATAAGCATTAAATAAGAATCTTAAATATCGCAAACAGTGATGTAGGTGTTACTCAAGAAAAAAGAACGTTGTATTTTTTAATTAGCACGAGTAAATGAACGAATATCGATAATATAATATAACGCTTAATATGAATTTTATCTGTCTGATTATTTAATAGCTTAACTTATTTCACAGTAACGTCATCGACTGCACTTAGGCTCTTTTCCCTTTTTGTCCAAACTAATCGATAGTCGAAAACTAGTATCATGTAGGTGTGAATATAGTCTTAGTTTGTAGAAACTATTAAAATGATAAAAATGGATATCGTATTAAATCGTAAAAGATGCCAATTTACGATAAAAATTAAGAAATCGTTCAATTTGATTTTGTTACAATGGAAAAACCGTCTCCTGCTATGTCAAAAAATCGTTACCGTTTGATTAACAAACCGACGCCTTGTTACGTTATATAAGGAACACGGATGTCGCGCGCGAGCTCTTTTGTGCCTGAAATTCCGGAGAGTGAACATCGAAGAAGAACATAAATATCAGGTAAGTAAGAAAAAATATCAAACAACAACATTGTAACTAGTAATTTATAACGTCTAAACCATTAATTTACAACACTTAAGCTATTAATTTATAACATTCAAGCCATTAATTCATAACATTTAAGGAATTAATTTATAACGTCTAAACTATTAATTTATAACATTTATGCTATTAATTTATAACATTTAAGCCATTAATTTCTAACTTTTGAACTATTATTTTATACATTTAGCCATTAATTTATAACATTTAAACTATTAATTTATATCATCTAAGCCATTAAATTATAACATTCAAGCTATTAATTTATAACATTTAAACTGTTAATTTATAACATTTAAACCATTAATTTACAGCATTTAATGTGTTATTTTATACATTTAAGCCATTAATTTATAACATTTAAGCTATTAATTTATAACATTTAAGCCATTAATTTCTAACTTTTGAACTGTTATTTTATACATTTTGCCAATAATTTATAACATTTAAACTATTAATTTATATCATCTAAGCCATTAAATTATAACATTTAAGCTATTAATTTACAACATCTAAGCCACTAATTTACAATATTTAAACTATTAATTTATACCATCTAAGCCATTAATTTATAATATTTAAGCCATTAATCTAAAACAATTCCTCCATTATTTCTTAACAACTATACCAATAATTTATAACCATATTCTCCCATTAATTCAAAGTAATTGTGCTCTTAATTTATAACAGTTGTACCATTAATCGGAAGCAACTCTACATTCATTGATTTAAGTCAGTACCATCAATGTGAGTGAATTAATGATTTATATTGTATTATTTTATTAACGAAATCTTTCAGGTCCCAGGATTGCTATTTTATTTCTATATAGCATTATTTTTTAATTTTAAATACAGTACTTAATTTCTCATTTCACTATTTTGTATAAAAGCAGTGGTAACGCAGAGTGTAATTTTAAGATGTAATTTTCCATGTCTGCTAAAAACCAAGGAAACAACACCATATTCATGGAATCAAGGAAGCAAGTGTAGTTTAACCGAAGGCAACGACATCTTATCTGTAGCTGCACATGAGTCATAGGACATTTCAAATAGTGTTGTTGTTTTGCCTCGGAGTACCAAAACCGTTAGATTACAAGTAATTTAAAAACAAATAAACTCCGGACAAAACAATGCCGCCGCTACAATGTCGCTTTATTATAAAATAATTTTACATCTCTGCTTCCAATGCGTAAAAACTCATATGTAAATGGGACCCGAGCGTAGTTACCTCCTCGTGGTGGGTCCCGGTAATTGGTATCGTTTTCCAAATAATAATACACAAAGTACTATTTCGAATATTAGTATTATTATTCGAAAACGATATCAAGCTAAAAACTACTTGAATATAGTCTGGTCTTGATCACCCAAAATAGTTTTGGTGATCTAAACTGGACTAATACCCCCCGCGGGGGCAACGTGGGACATCGTGGGACATCGCAGGACACCGTGGGATGCGAGCGTATTAGCTTTAATTAATCATAAGATAGATACCTATGTTATGTACATTGTAAGCTCATTCTGTACAAAGATACTTATCTATCTTGGAACGACAAATAAAGATCTCGTCTCTCTTGATCCCCTCACTTACCATACTGGAAAAATTGTTCCCACGATATATCGGTTCGCGATCACTCAGTTCTTTCAAACTGTCGCGTGGCGTACTCGCTCGCGTGTATTTCGGGTGCGTGCGGGTCAATGTGCTCTAGACAACTCTTCGGATTCGTAAGTCGCCCAAGGACAGCTCTGTCTTGGTGACTGCTCAACGTTTGCATCGGATCACGGGAGTTGTCGTCGTGCCGGTGATGCTTGCTAATCTGTTGGGGATTCAGTCGTGGATCTGCAGTCCTGTCCGATTGGTACTTGGGTACTCGGTCAGGGACCAGCAATTTCACGTCCTCCGTAATCCTGTTCGGCCCCGCGGGAGTGGACCCCACTGTTCAGTTGAGGTATTGCCTTCGTAATCCTGTTCAGCGGTCCCTCCCCGTGAGTGGACCCCACTGTTCAGTTGGGGCCTCGTGCCTTGTTAATCCTGTTCAGCGGTCCCTCCCCGGGTTCCACTTGTTCAGTTGGAGTGTGTCAAGTTGCTGGCCTATGTGCTGGATCCACGGCTGAATTACTAGTGGATCACTGGCATCATCTGTCGGCGCCATCGACCGCGACTCGTGTAAGTTTCGAACGGCGAAACAGGAATCGAGTTACGGCCAATTCTTGGGCTTTCCGTTGAACCTCGGGGTTATCTCGTGTACGGGGGTACGTCGCGTAGGTTTGTTAGTTCTTTCTAGAGATCGCGATCTCGTCTGTTTCGGGACAGTGTCAGTAGCTTCATCTTCTTCTTTTCGTTCCAAGTTAGATAAATGTGTCTTTGATACCGAATGTTGCCAGTAGGGATGCGAATTATTGTATATTTGTACTGATCGATGTAATCGTTGTGTGGGGGATAGATGATGCGTTACGTATGCCTTGTTCTACGTTTGTAAAGATTCATGTTAGCGCTGCGTTGGAGATATGTGTTTCGCAGTTAGACTACGAAACAACTATTTCTTTAAGCAGGCCCATGGTCAAGTAGTGTCAAAACTGGACATTCTGCCAATAGGTTGAATGTCGAGATCGATGTGTAGTGTTAAATAACCCATGGGCGGGTCTCGTGCGTAGTCACCTCCTCGTGGTGAGACCTGGTAATTGGCATCGTTTTCCAAAAATTAATCAGTCGATTAATCTTTGGAAAACGATACCAAGCCAAGAACTACGCAACAGTCCAGTTTGGATCAACAAAAGCCCCTAAGATCATTTTGGATGATCTACACTGGACGGCACTATTAATTTATAACATTTAAGCCATTAATTTACAATATTTACGTCATGAATTTACAACAATAAGTCACAAATTCATAACATTTAAGCTATTAATTTATACATTTATACCATTAATTCCTAACACTCAAACTATTAATTTATAACATTTAAGCAAATAATTAACAACGATTAAACTATTAATTTATAACAATTGAAACAATAATTGGCACATTTAAAACATTAATTTATAAGAATCAAACCATTCCTCGAGGAATCAGTAAGTATCGCGCTAATAGCCCAATACATCGATAGATTTAACGAAGAAATACGTAACCGCGATTACAACCAATTAGATCATATTATTTGCTACATAATTAATAACTGTATCACGTACAGCGATGCAGGCGGTATTGAAGAAATAAAGCCATTTTATGTTACAACTATAACGAGTAAATTTAATCGTTTAACTTGTGAAGAATTAAAAAGGTACCTGACTTCTAAATAAGCATTAAATAAGAATCTTAAATATCGCAAACAGTGATGTAGGTGTTACTCAAGAAAAAAGAACGTTGTATTTTTTAATTAGCACGAGTAAATGAACGAATATCGATAATATAATATAACGCTTAATATGAATTTTATCTGTCTGATTATTTAATAGCTTAACTTATTTCACAGTAACGTCATCGACTGCACTTAGGCTCTTTTCCCTTTTTGTCCAAACTAATCGATAGTCGAAAACTAGTATCATGTAGGTGTGAATATAGTCTTAGTTTGTAGAAACTATTAAAATGATAAAAATGGATATCGTATTAAATCGTAAAAGATGCCAATTTACGATAAAAATTAAGAAATCGTTCAATTTGATTTTGTTACAATGGAAAAACCGTCTCCTGCTATGTCAAAAAATCGTTACCGTTTGATTAACAAACCGACGCCTTGTTACGTTATATAAGGAACACGGATGTCGCGCGCGAGCTCTTTTGTGCCTGAAATTCCGGAGAGTGAACATCGAAGAAGAACATAAATATCAGGTAAGTAAGAAAAAATATCAAACAACAACATTGTAACTAGTAATTTATAACGTCTAAACCATTAATTTACAACACTTAAGCTATTAATTTATAACATTCAAGCCATTAATTCATAACATTTAAGGAATTAATTTATAACGTCTAAACTATTAATTTATAACATTTATGCTATTAATTTATAACATTTAAGCCATTAATTTCTAACTTTTGAACTATTATTTTATACATTTAGCCATTAATTTATAACATTTAAACTATTAATTTATATCATCTAAGCCATTAAATTATAACATTCAAGCTATTAATTTATAACATTTAAACTGTTAATTTATAACATTTAAACCATTAATTTACAGCATTTAATGTGTTATTTTATACATTTAAGCCATTAATTTATAACATTTAAGCTATTAATTTATAACATTTAAGCCATTAATTTCTAACTTTTGAACTGTTATTTTATACATTTTGCCAATAATTTATAACATTTAAACTATTAATTTATATCATCTAAGCCATTAAATTATAACATTTAAGCTATTAATTTACAACATCTAAGCCACTAATTTACAATATTTAAACTATTAATTTATACCATCTAAGCCATTAATTTATAATATTTAAGCCATTAATCTAAAACAATTCCTCCATTATTTCTTAACAACTATACCAATAATTTATAACCATATTCTCCCATTAATTCAAAGTAATTGTGCTCTTAATTTATAACAGTTGTACCATTAATCGGAAGCAACTCTACATTCATTGATTTAAGTCAGTACCATCAATGTGAGTGAATTAATGATTTATATTGTATTATTTTATTAACGAAATCTTTCAGGTCCCAGGATTGCTATTTTATTTCTATATAGCATTATTTTTTAATTTTAAATACAGTACTTAATTTCTCATTTCACTATTTTGTATAAAAGCAGTGGTAACGCAGAGTGTAATTTTAAGATGTAATTTTCCATGTCTGCTAAAAACCAAGGAAACAACACCATATTCATGGAATCAAGGAAGCAAGTGTAGTTTAACCGAAGGCAACGACATCTTATCTGTAGCTGCACATGAGTCATAGGACATTTCAAATAGTGTTGTTGTTTTGCCTCGGAGTACCAAAACCGTTAGATTACAAGTAATTTAAAAACAAATAAACTCCGGACAAAACAATGCCGCCGCTACAATGTCGCTTTATTATAAAATAATTTTACATCTCTGCTTCCAATGCGTAAAAACTCATATGTAAATGGGACCCGAGCGTAGTTACCTCCTCGTGGTGGGTCCCGGTAATTGGTATCGTTTTCCAAATAATAATACACCAAGTACTATTTCGAATATTAGTATTATTATTCGAAAACGATATCAAGCTAAAAACTACTTGAATATAGTCTGGTCTTGATCACCCAAAATAGTTTTGGTGATCTAAACTGGACTAATACCCCCCGCGGGGGCAACGTGGGACATCGTGGGACATCGCAGGACACCGTGGGATGCGAGCGTATTAGCTTTAATTAATCATAAGATAGATACCTATGTTATGTACATTGTAAGCTCATTCTGTACAAAGATACTTATCTATCTTGGAACGACAAATAAAGATCTCGTCTCTCTTGATCCCCTCACTTACCATACTGGAAAAATTGTTCCCACGATATATCGGTTCGCGATCACTCAGTTCTTTCAAACTGTCGCGTGGCGTACTCGCTCGCGTGTATTTCGGGTGCGTGCGGGTCAATGTGCTCTAGACAACTCTTCGGATTCGTAAGTCGCCCAAGGACAGCTCTGTCTTGGTGACTGCTCAACGTTTGCATCGGATCACGGGAGTTGTCGTCGTGCCGGTGATGCTTGCTAATCTGTTGGGGATTCAGTCGTGGATCTGCAGTCCTGTCCGATTGGTACTTGGGTACTCGGTCAGGGACCAGCAATTTCACGTCCTCCGTAATCCTGTTCGGCCCCGCGGGAGTGGACCCCACTGTTCAGTTGAGGTATTGCCTTCGTAATCCTGTTCAGCGGTCCCTCCCCGTGAGTGGACCCCACTGTTCAGTTGGGGCCTCGTGCCTTGTTAATCCTGTTCAGCGGTCCCTCCCCGGGTTCCACTTGTTCAGTTGGAGTGTGTCAAGTTGCTGGCCTATGTGCTGGATCCACGGCTGAATTACTAGTGGATCACTGGCATCATCTGTCGGCGCCATCGACCGCGACTCGTGTAAGTTTCGAACGGCGAAACAGGAATCGAGTTACGGCCAATTCTTGGGCTTTCCGTTGAACCTCGGGGTTATCTCGTGTACGGGGGTACGTCGCGTAGGTTTGTTAGTTCTTTCTAGAGATCGCGATCTCGTCTGTTTCGGGACAGTGTCAGTAGCTTCATCTTCTTCTTTTCGTTCCAAGTTAGATAAATGTGTCTTTGATACCGAATGTTGCCAGTAGGGATGCGAATTATTGTATATTTGTACTGATCGATGTAATCGTTGTGTGGGGGATAGATGATGCGTTACGTATGCCTTGTTCTACGTTTGTAAAGATTCATGTTAGCGCTGCGTTGGAGATATGTGTTTCGCAGTTAGACTACGAAACAACTATTTCTTTAAGCAGGCCCATGGTCAAGTAGTGTCAAAACTGGACATTCTGCCAATAGGTTGAATGTCGAGATCGATGTGTAGTGTTAAATAACCCATGGGCGGGTCTCGTGCGTAGTCACCTCCTCGTGGTGAGACCTGGTAATTGGCATCGTTTTCCAAAAATTAATCAGTCGATTAATCTTTGGAAAACGATACCAAGCCAAGAACTACGCAACAGTCCAGTTTGGATCAACAAAAGCCCCTAAGATCATTTTGGATGATCTACACTGGACGGCACTATTAATTTATAACATTTAAGCCATTAATTTACAATATTTACGTCATGAATTTACAACAATAAGTCACAAATTCATAACATTTAAGCTATTAATTTATACATTTATACCATTAATTCCTAACACTCAAACTATTAATTTATAACATTTAAGCAAATAATTAACAACGATTAAACTATTAATTTATAACAATTGAAACAATAATTGGCACATTTAAAACATTAATTTATAAGAATCAAACCATTCCTCGGGGAATCAGTAAGTCTCGCGCTTATAGCCCAATACATCGATAGATTTAACGAAGAAATACGTAACCGCGATTACAACCAATTAGATCATATTATTTGCTACATAATTAATAACTGTATCACGTACAGCGATGCAGGCGGTATTGAAGAAATAAAGCCATTTTATGTTACAACTATAACGAGTAAATTTAATCGTTTAACTTGTGAAGAATTAAAAAGGTACCTGACTTCTAAATAAGCATTAAATAAGAATCTTAAATATCGCAAACAGTGATGTAGGTGTTACTCAAGAAAAAAGAACGTTTTATTTTTTAATTAGCACGAGTAAATGAACGAATATCGATAATATAATATAACGCTTAATATGAATTTTATCTGTCTGATTATTTAATAGCTTAACTTATTTCACAGTAACGTCATCGACTGCACTTAGGCTCTTTTCCCTTTTTGTCCAAACTAATCGATAGTCGAAAACTAGTATCATGTAGGTGTGAATATAGTCTTAGTTTGTAGAAACTATTAAAATGATAAAAATGGATATCGTATTAAATCGTAGAAGATACCAATTTACGATAAAAATTAAGAAATCGTTCAATTTGATTTTGTTACAATGGAAAAACCGTCTCCTGCTATGTCAAAAAATCGTTACCGTTTGATTAACAAACCGACGCCTTGTTAAGTCATATAAGGAACACGGAAGTCGCGCGCGAGCTCTTTTGTGGCTGAAATTCCGGAGAGTGAACATCGAAGAAGAACACAAATATCAGGTAAGTAAGAAAAAATATCAAACAACAACATTGTAACTAGTAATTTATAACGTCTAAACCATTAATTTACAACACTTAAGCTATAAATGTATAACATTCAAGCCATTAATTTATAACATTTAAGGAATTAATTTATAACGTCTAAACTATTAATTTATAACATTTATGCTATTAATTTATAACATTTAAGCCATTAATTTCTAACTTTTGAACTGTTATTTTATACATTTAGCCATTAATTTATAACATTTAAACTATTAATTTATATCATCTAAGCCATTAAATTATAACATTCAAGCTATTAATTTATAACATTTAAACTGTTAATTTATAACATTTAAACCATTAATTTACAGCATTTAAAGTGTTATTTTATACATTTAAGCCATTAATTTATAACATTTAAGCAATTAATTTATAACATTTAAACTATTAATTTCTAACATTTAAGCCATTAATTTCTAACATTTAAGCAATTAATTGACAACATCTGAGCCACTAATTTACAACCTTTAAACTGTTGTTTTATACATTTAAGCTATTATTTTATAACATTTAAGCTATTAATTAACAACATCTAAGCCATTAATTTACAACATTTAATGTGTTATTTTATACATTTAAGCTATTAATTTATAACATTTAAGCTATTAATTTATAACATTTAAGCCATTAATTTCTAACTTTTGAACTGTTATTTTATACATTTAGCCATTAATTTATAACATTTAAACTATTAATTTATATCATCTAAGCCATTAAATTATAACATTTAAGCTATTAATTTACAACATCTAAGCCACTAATTTACAATATTTGAACTATTAATTTATATCATCTAAGCCATTAATTTATAATATTAAAGCCATTAATCTAAAACAATTCCTCCATTAATTCTTAACAACTATACCAATAATTTATAACCATATTCTCCCATTAATTCAAAGTAATTGTGCTCTTAATTTATAACAGTTGTACCATTAATCGGAAGCTGTTGAGAAATGTTAAGTTGGTATGATCGCTGGTTACTACAAACTAAGTTGGTACGACTTCTAACGACGCTCTTTTGTCTTAGAAGTCGACCACGTTGTTCTATTGACTTGAAGACTCCTGTGTGGTAAGACGTGTTATATGACTGAACTGTTAGACTAAATATATTGGATAAAACGAATCTGAGTGAATCGTTATTTTATAAACCCAAAACCTTATTAGATAACAGGTTATGGGCCCAGAACAGTAAACTGCGGGGAAAAAGGTTATTATTTTTGAGTTTTTTTTGTGTTTTACGAGATAATCCGAGAAGAGATGGCCGATCACGACAGACTAAGTGATGTGGACAGCGATATGAAGCCGGTCCTAAAAAGTGACAATTACGAGTATTGGAAGACAATGACGGAAGCCTCGCTGGTTTTCCTGGGTTGCTGGGAGGCAATAGAACCAGGATTTACGGCAACGCAAAAGCTGGACCCAGAATGCATGAGGAAGGACAGCATGGCACGTGCGTATCTTTTCCGACATGTTCGCCCCGAATTTATCGGAGATATTAAGTCTTTGAAGACAGCGAGGGATTGCTGGAAGGCGCTGGAGGATGTCCATGGGAGGTCCACGTCGATGGACACTGTCCTATACATACGGGAACTGGGTACTATGGAAAAAACCCCCGATATGAAGATCGGAAAATACTGCGGTAAGATACACGATCTATGTGAAAAAATTTCCAACGCAGGTCTAAGAATCGATGATCACGTGATGGCGTGCTTCATCTTAGCCGGCCTCGTGTCGGACCCAAACTACGCGACATACCTGAGGACGGTAAGGCTCGATAAGAATCTAACATCGAGGGCCGTGAAGTCCGATGTCCTACTTGAGGAAAGGAGAATGGAAGCGGCTATGGGTCCATCCGAAAGGAATAGTGCAATGGCGGCTTGCAGACAATCGCAGACCAAGCCCCAACAAGGTCAAGATGGCGCTAAGAAGAAGCAGAAAAACCCAAAAGATAAAAAATGCTACAAATGTGGAAAACGAGGCCACATATCGTACAACTGCCAAGAGGGAAAGGAAGACAAGGAAGGGAAAGACCCAGAAAACAAGGTGGAAGATAAACCGAGATCCAAGGGACTTATCTGCACACTGGCTTTATCATCTATCAACCACGTGGAAAGGGATAGGATCAGCTATCTCGACTCGGGAGCCTCAAACCATATGACTCCGGATAGATATCGGTTCGTGGACTTCGTGCCTGCGGCCGGACAGATTCGGATTGGTAAGGGGCACCTGGAAGTCAAAGGAAAAGGCACGATCGTCGTGAAGATGACCAAGGCTTGCGGCGGGTGGAGTCTATCCTTGTCGAACGCCCTGTGGGTACCCGATTTAGATGTAAATCTAATATCGATCAGGCAATTGGCAGTGAAAGGCGTCACCACTGTATGTACGAAGGATGAGGCCGTCGGCACACATGATGATGGGGACATGGTATTCAACTCAAAGGTAGGAGACAACGTGTACTACCTAGAGACAATACCACCTGAGAGGCATGCGGCAAACGTCTCCATGGGGAACGATCAAGAAGAACCTGGAAATGACAATGACCACGCCGAGATTATTGAAGCTAAGGCGTACAAAGGTGTCGTATCATGGCATGAGAGGTTAGGTCATCTACATGGGAATGCGATGAGAAAAATCCCTGTAAGGAGCGTGAAGGGGGATTCTAGGATGCACGAGGAACCATGCGGGGTCTGCGTGAAAGGGAAAATGACAAAAGTACCTTTTCCGAAGACCGCCCACCACATGTGTCGGCGTCCTTTAGAAATAATTCACAGTGATATTAGTGGCAGAACACAATGCAAATCGCTGGGCGGAGGAAATTATTTCGTAACGGTCATAGATGATTTTTCCCGTTTCACGCACGTCAGGATCATCAGTAAGAAGAATGAAGTACTCAAGTGTTTCAAGGAGTACCAGGCGGAGGTGGAGGCCTTACATCAATATAAGATAAGTGCACTTCAAACAGACAACGGGGGTGAGTACACTGGAGAAACCTTCGAGAACTACCTAAAGGAGAAAGGTATCTTACACAGGAAAACTGTCCCTAGAAACCCTGAACAAAATGGGGTCTCCGAACGAGCGAACAGAACTCTGGTCGAGATGTCCAGATGTTTACTCATCCAATCTGGACTCCCTGACTATCTGTGGGGGGAGGCTGTGAACACGGCATGCCACATAAGGAACCTATGCCCATCCGCTGCCATCGGAGACAAGATCCCACTGGAATTATGGAGGGGTAAGAGATGTGACCTCCAAGGGGAGATAAACAGACTGCGAGTGTTTGGATGCAGAGTCTGGTATCTAAAGAGTCCAAGCGGAGGAAAATTCGAGAGCAGAGCGGATGAGGGGATATTTGTGGGATATGACAGACAGGTCAAGGGTTATAGGATTTACCTACCGAAGACCCAAAGGGTGATAATATCCTGTCATGTCAGATTCGAAGAGAACACGTTCCCCTACAAGAGCGCTAAGGTGGAAACGAACCATATAAAGGATAAGTCCTCGGAATGGATATGGGATGTAGAAACCTTTGAACATAGGGGAGAAGCCGGTCAAGCTGACGTCGAGACACAGAGTGACGGAGAAAACGACGAAGGGGAAACCGACTACTTTATGGATAGTTTAACGTGTGAGGACGATCCAGTGGATACTGTGAGTGTACCGTTTGTGCCTAGGAGGTCGGCAAGGCTACACAAGCCAAGAACATGTGATTGTTGTGCTCGCACTGCGATTGTTTGTAAATCTCAGAACATGTGTGTACCTGTGAATGTGCATGAAGCCCTGAGAGGGCCAGACGCCCAAAAGTGGACTGATGCAATAAAAAAGGAACTAGACAATCTAAAAAGTAAGGATGTGTGGGACATCGTGCAAAGACCCTTAGATAAAAACGTTATAGACTGTAAGTGGGTGCTTGCGATAAAGAGAGACCCTGATAGATATAAGGCTAGGTTAGTAGCTCGGGGATTCTGGCAGAGGCCTGGAGTAGATTATTCAGAAACCTTTAGTCCGATAGTAAAACGCAGAACTCTAAGAATTCTGCTTGCTCTATGTGCGGAGAATGAGTGGGTTTACGAGCACATCGATGTGGAATGTGCATATCTCAACAGCCCTCTGGATGAGGATATATACATGGAGCAACCAGAACTCTTTAGAGTTCCAGGCAAAGACAGAACTAAATTTGTGTGTAAGCTCAAAAGGAGCCTGTATGGACTAAAACAAGCTGGAAGAATGTGGTTTAGGCACATCAATAGCATTTTAAGGGGTATGAGTCTGAGCCCATGCGTGAGTGACCCATGTGTGTATGTGGATGCGTCAAAAAGGTTGATTGTAGCTGTGTATGTGGACGACATCCTTGTGTTTGGGACGAATGAGCGGATTGAGATATTCAAAACTAGGTTTAAGGACAAACTAGATGTTAGGATGCTAGGTGTAGACACTCAATTTCTGTCCATCCACCTGAGTAAGCCAAACAGCACCACGGTAGTATTCGATCAATCTGTACAGATAGGTCAAATACTGGATCTGTTTGACATTACTCACGAGGCTGGGGTGGTGGGAGTGTCGACACCGCTAGCTAGGGAATGTGAGGCTGGTTTTGATATTGAACGCGATGAGCCTTTCGACAGCAAATTATATGAACAAGCTGTGGGGCACATTATGTATGTCGCTACTGTAAGTCGTCCTGATGTTGCGTGTGCAATAGGAAAATTGAGCCAAAGATGCGCGAACCCGACTGTATCCGACTGGAAAGCAGTGAAGCGGGTATTCAGGTATTTATTAAAGACCAAAGACTTAACGTTAGTATATCAGAGGACCGGGCAACCTCTGAAAGTATTTTGCGACTCGGATTTTGCGGGTTGTACGGTAGACAGGAAATCCAGGAGCGGATATGTGTTCATACTCGCTGGCGCGGCAATATCCTGGCTATCCAAAAAACAACCGATTATAGCTCAGTCGACGTGCGAGGCGGAATTCGTGGCAATGCAGGAAGCAGCAAGGGAGACAGTGTGGATTTCTTTACTGTTAAAGGAATTGGGTCAACTGTCGTATTGCCCTCGTCCCTGTAAAATATTCTGCGATAATATCGGAGCTATTTCACGGTCAAGAGACGAAATAGTTGCCGAGAGTTCTAAGCACGTCCAAGTGCGATACTTTTACGTTAAGAACTGCGTATCGAGGGGGATACTAGAATATATTTATGTACCTAGTCCGGAGAATGTCGCTGACATTCTTACCAAAGGGTTAAATAGGATTAAGACTCAGCAATTTACCAAAGCTATGGGGCTTGTAGAAACTAGCGATCAAAGGGGAGTGTTGAGAAATGTTAAGTTGGTATGATCGCTGGTTACTACAAACTAAGTTGGTACGACTTCTAACGACGCTCTTTTGTCTTAGAAGTCGACCACGTTGTTCTATTGACTTGAAGACTCCTGTGTGGTAAGACGTGTTATAAGACTGAACTGTTAGACTAAATATATTGGATAAAACGAATCTGAGTGAATCGTTATTTTATAAACCCAAAACCTTATTAAATAACAGAAGCAACTCTACATTCATTGATTTAAATCAATACCATCAATGTGTGTGAATTAATGATTTATATTGTATTATTTTATTAACGAAATCTTTCAGGTCCCTGGATTGCTATTTTATTTCTATATAGCATTATTTTTTAATTTTAAATACAGTACTTAATTTCTCATTTCACTATTTTGTATAAAAGCAGTGGTAACGCAGAGTGTAATTTTAAGATGTAATTTTCCATGTCTGCTAAAAACCAAGGAAACAACACCATATTCATGGAATCAAGGAAGGAAGTGTAGTTTAACCGAAGGCAACGACATCTTATCTGTAGCTGCACATGAGTCATAGGACATTTCAAATAGTGTTGTTGTTTTGCCTCGGAGTACCAAAACCGTTAGATTACAAGTAATTTAAAAACAAATGAACTCCGGACAAAACAATGCCGCCGCTACAATGTCGCCTTATTATAAAATAATTTTACATCTCTGCTTCCAATGCGTAAAAACTCATATGTAAATGGGACCAGAGCGTAGTTACCTCCTCGTGGTGGGTCCCGGTAATTGGTATCGTTTTCCAAATAATAATACACCAAGTACTATTTCGAATATTAGTATTATTATTCGAAAACGATATCAAGCTAAAAACTACTTGAATATAGTCTGGTCTTGATCACCCAAAATAGTTTTGGTGATCTAAACTGGACTAATACCCCCCCGCGGGGGCAACGTGGGACATCGTGGGACATCGCAGGACACCGTGGGATGCGAGCGTATTAGCTTTAATTAATCATAAGATAGATACCTATGTTATGTACATTGTAAGCTCATTCTGTACAAAGATACTTATCTATCTTGGAACGACAAATAAAGATCTCGTCTCCCTTGATCCCCTCGCTTACCATACTGGAAAAATTGTTCCCACGATATATCGGTTCGCGATCACTCAGTTCTTTCAAACTGTCGCGTGGCGTACTCGCTCGCGTGTATTTCGGGTGCGTGCGGGTCAATGTGCTCTAGACAACTCTTCGGATTCGTAAGTCGCCCAAGGACAGCTCTGTCTTGGTGACTGCTCAACGTTTGCATCGGATCACGGGAGTTGTCGTCGTGCCGGTGATGCTTGCTAATCTGTTGGGGATTCAGTCGTGAATCTGCAGTCCTGTCCGATTTTTACTTCGGTACTCGGTCAGGGACCAGCAATTTCACGTCCTCCGTAATCCTGTTCGGCCCCGCGGGAGTGGACCCCACTGTTCAGCTGAGGTATTGCCTTCGTAATCCTGTTCAGCGGTCCCTCCCCGTGAGTGGACCCCACTGTTCAGTTGGGGCCTCGTGCCTTGGTAATCCTGTTCAGCGGTCCCTCCCTGTGAGTGGACCCCACTGTTCAGTTGGGGCCTCTTGCCTTCGTAATCCTGTTCAGCGGACCCTCCCCGGGGTCCACTTGTTCAGTTGGAGTGTGTCAAGTTGCTGGCCTATGTGCTGGATCCACGGCTGAATTACTAGTGGATCACTGGCATCAACTGTCGGCGCCATCGACCGCGACTCGTGTATGTTTCGAACGGCGAAACAGGAATCGAGATACGGCCAATTCTTGGGCTTTCCGTTGAACCTCGGTGTTATCTCGTGTACGGGGGTACGTCGCGTAGGTTTGTTAGTTCTTTCGAGAGATCGCGATCTCGTCCGTTTCGGGACAGTGTCAGTAGCTTCATCTTCTTCTTTTCGCTCCAAGTTAGATAAATGTGTCTTTGATACCGAATGTTGCCAGTAGGGATGCGAATTATTGTATATTTGTACTGATCGATGTAATAGTTGTGTGGGAGATAGATGATGCGTTACGTATGCCTTGTTCTACGTTTGTAAAGATTCATGTTAGCGCTGCGTTGGAGATATGTGTTTCGCAGTTAGACTACGAAACAACTATTTCTTTACGCAGGCCCATGGTCAAGTAGTGTCAAAACTGGACATTCTGCCAATAGGTTGAATGTCGAGATCGATGTGTAGTGTTAAATAACCCATGGGCGGGTCTCGTGCGTAGTCACCTCCTCGTGGTAAGACCTGGTAATTGGCATCGCTTTCCAAAAATTAATCAGTCGATTAATCTTTGGAATACGATACCAAGCCAAGAACTACGCAACAGTCCAGTTTGGATCACCAAAAGCCCCTAAGATCATTTTGGATGATCTACACTGGACTGCACTACTAATTTATAACATTTAAGCCATTAATTTGCAATATTTACGTCATGAATTTACTACAATAAGTCACAAATTCATAACGTTTAAGCTATTAATTTTTACATTTATACCATTAATTCCTAACATTCAAACTATTAATTTATAACACTTAAGCTATTAATTTATTACATTTCAGCAAATAATTAACAACGATTAAACTATTAATTTATAACAATTGAAACATTAATTGGCACATTTAAAACATTAATTTATAAGAATCAAACCATTCCTCGAGGAATCAGTAAGTCTCGCGCTAATAGCCCAATACATCGATAGATTTAACGAAGAAATACGTAACCGCGATTACAGCCAATTAGATCATATTATTTGCTACATAATTAATAACTGTATCACGTACAGCGATGCAGGCGGTATTGAAGAAATAAAGCCATTTTATGTTACAACTATAACGAGTAAATTTAATCGTTTAACTTGCGAGGAATTAAAAAGGTACCTGACTTCTAAATAAGCATTAAATAAGAATCTTAAATATCGCAAACAGTGATGTAGGTGTTACTCAAGAAAAAAGAACGTTTTATTTTTTAATTAGTACGAGTAAATGAACGAATATCGATAATATAATATAACGCTTAATATGAATTTTATCTGTCTGATTATTTAATAGCTTAACTTATTTCACAGTAACGTCATCGACTGCACTTAGGCTCTTTTCCCTTTTTGTCCAAACTAATCGATAGTCGAAAACTAGTATCATGTAGGTGTGAATATAGTCTTAGTTTGTAGAAACTATTAAAATGATAAAAATGGATATCGTATTAAATCGTAAAAGATGCCAATTTACGATAAAAATTAAGAAATCGTTCAATTTGATTTTGTTACAATGGAAAAACCGTCTCCTGCTATGTCAAAAAATCGTTACCGTTTGATTAACAAACCGACGCCTTGTTATGTTATATAAGGAACACGGAGGTCGCGCGCGAGCTCTTTTGTACCTGAAATTCCGGAGAGTGAACATCGAAGAAGAACATAAATATCAGGTAAGTAAGAAAAAATATCAAACAACAACATTGTAACTAGTAATTTATAACGTCTAAACCATTAATTTACAACACTTAAGCTATTAATTTATAACATTCAAGCCATTAATTTATAACATTTAAGGAATTAATTTATAACGTCTAAACTATTAATTTATAACATTTATGCTATTAATTTATAACATTTAAGCCATTAATTTACAGCATTTAAAGTGTTATTTTATACATTTAAGCCATTAATTTATAACATTTAAGCAATTAATTTATAACATTTAAACTATTAATTTCTAACATTTAAGCCATTAATTTCTAACATTTAAGCAATTAATTGACAACATCTGAGCCACTAATTTACAACATTTAAACTGTTGTTTTATACATTTAAGCTATTATTTTATAACATTTAAGCTATTAATTTACAACATCTAAGGCGCTAATTTACAATATTTAAACTATTAATTTATATCATCTAAGCCATTAATTTATAATATTAAAGCCATTAATCTAAAACAATTCCTCCATTAATTCTTAACAACTATACCAATAATTTATAACCATATTCTCCCATTAATTCAAAGTAATTGTGCTCTTAATTTATAACAGTTGTACCATTAATCGGAAGCAACTCTACATTCATTGATTTAAATCAGTACAATCAATGTGTGGGAATAATGATTTATATTGTATTATTTTATTAACGAAATCTTTCCGGTCCCTGGATTGCTATTTTATTTCTATATAGCATTATTTTTTAATTTTAAATACAGTACTTAATTTCTCATTTCACTATTTTGTATAAAACCAGTGGTAACGCAGAGTGTAATTTTAAGATGTAATTTTCCATGTCTGCTAAAAACCAAGGAAACAACACCATATTCATGGAATCAAGGAAGCAAGTGTAGTTTAACCGAAGGCAACGACATCTTATCTGTAGCTGCACATGAGTCATAGGACATTTCAAATAGTGTTGTTGGTTTGCCTCGGAGTACCAAAACCGTTAGATTACAAGTAATTTAAAAACAAATAAACTCCGGACAAAACAATGCCGCCGCTACAATGTCGCTTTACTATAAAATAATTTTACATCTCTGCTTCCAATGCGTAAAAACTCATATGTAAATGGGACCCGAGCGTAGTTACCTCCTCGTGGTGGGTCCCGGTAATTGGTATCGTTTTCCAAATAATAATACACCAAGTACTATTTCGAATATTAGTATTATTATTCGAAAACGATATCAAGCTAAAAACTACTTGAATATAGTCTGGTCTTGATCACCCAAAATAGTTTTGGTGATCTAAACTGGACTAATACCCCCCCGCGGGGGCAACGTGGGACATCGTGGGACATCGCAGGACACCGTGGGATGCGAGCGTATTAGCTTTAACTAATCATAAGATAGATACCTATGTTATGTACATTGTAAGCTCATTCTGTACAAAGATACTTATCTATCTTGGAACGACAAATAAAGATCTCGTCTCTCTTGATCCCCTCGCTTACCATACTGGAAAAATTGTTCCCACGATATATCGGTTCGCGATCAGTCAGTTCTTTCAAACTGTCGCGTGGCGTATTCGCTCGCGTGTATTTCGGGTGCGTGCGGGTCAATGTGCTCTAGGCAACTCTTCGGATTCGTAAGTCGCCCAAGGACAGCTCTGTCTTGGTGACTGCTCAACGTTTGCAACGGATCACGGGAGTTGTCGCCGTGCCGTTGTTGCTTGCTAATCTGTTGGGGATTCACTCGTGGATCTGCAGTCCTGTCCGATTGGTACTTGGGCACTCGATCAGAGACCACCAATTTCACGTCCTCCGTAATCCTGTTCGGCCCCGCGGGAGTGGACCCCACTGTTCAGTTGAGGTATTGCCTTCGTAATCCTGTTCAGCGGTCCCTCCCCGTGAGTGGACCCCACTGTTCAGTTGGGGCTTCGTGCCTTGGTAATCCTGTTCAGCGGTCCCTCCCTGTGAGTGGACCCCACTGTTCAGTTGGGGCCTCTTGCCTTCGTAGTCCTGTTCAGCGGTCCCTCCCCGGGTTCCACTTGTTCAGTTGGAGTGTGTCAAGTTGCTGGCCTATGTGCTGGATCCACGGCTGAATTACTAGTGGATCACTGGCATCATCTGTCGGCGCCATCGACCGCGACTCGTGTAAGTTTCGAACGGCGAAACAGGAATCGAGTTACGGCCAATTCTTGGGCTTTCCGTTGAACCTCGGGGTTATCTCGTGTACGGGGGTACGTCGCGTAGGTTTGTTAGTTCTTTCGAGAGATCGCGATCTCGTCCGTTTCGGGACAGTGTCAGTAGCTTCATCTTCTTCTTTTCGTTCCAAGTTAGATAAATGTGTCTTCGATACCGAATGTTGCCAGTAGGGATGCGAATTATTGTATATTTGTACTGGTCGATGTAATCGTTGTGTGGGAGATAGATGATGCGTTACGTATGCCCTGTTCTACGTTTGTAAAGATTCATGTTAGCGCTGCGTTGGAGATATGTGTTTCGCAGTTAGACTACGAAACAACTATTTCTTTACGCAGGCCCATGGTCAAGTAGTGTCAAAACTGGACATTCTGCCAATAGGTTGAATGTCGAGATCGATGTGTAGTGTTAAATAACCCATGGGCGGGTCTCGTGCGTAGTCACCTCCTCGTGGTGAGACCTGGTAATTGGCATCGTTTTCCAAAAATTAATCAGTCGATTAATCTTTGGAAAACGATACCAAGCCAAGAACTACGCAACAGTCCAGTTTGGACCACCAAAAGCCCCTAAGATCATTTTGGAAGATCTACACTGGACTGCACTATTAATTTATAGCATTTATGCCATTAATTTACAATATTTACGTCATGAATTTACAACAATAAGTCACAAATTCATAACATATAAGCTATTAATTTTTACATTTATACCATTAATTCCTAACATTCAAACTATTAATTTATAACACTTAAGCTATTAATTTATAACATTTAAGCAAATAATTAACAACGATTAAACTATTAATTTATAACAATTGAAACAATAATTGGCACATTTAAAACATTAATTTATAAGAATCAAACCATTCCTCGAGGAATCAGTAAGTCTCGCGCTAATAGCCCAATACATCGATAGATTTAACGAAGAAATACGTAACCGCGATTACAACCAATTAGATCATATTATTTGCTACATAATTAATAACTGTATCACGTACAGCGATGCAGGCGGTATTGAAGAAATAAAGCCATTTTATGTTACAACTATAACGAGTAAATTTAATCGTTTAACTTGTGAAGAATTAAAAAGGTACCTGACTTCTAAATAAGCATTAAATAGGAATCTTAAATATCGCAAACAGTGATGTAGGTGTTACTCAAGAAAAAAGAACGTTTTATTTTTTAATTAGCACGAGTAAATGAACGAATATCGATAATATAATATAACGCTTAATATGAATTTTATCTGTCTGATTATTTAATAGCTTAACTTATTTCACAGTAACGTCATCGACTGCCCTTAGGCTCTTTTCCCTTTTTGTCCAAACTAATCGATAGTCGAAAACTAGTATCATGTAGGTGTGAATTTAGTCTTAGTTTGTAGAAACTATTAAAATGATAAAAATGGATATCGTATTAAATCGTAAAAGATGCCAATTTACGATTAAAATTAAGAAATCGTTCAATTTGATTTTGTTACAATGGAAAAACCGTCTCCTGCTATGTCAAAAATTCGTTACCGTTTGATTAACAAACCGACGCCTTGTTAAGTTATATAAGGAACACGGAAGTCGCGCGCGAGCTCTTTTGTGCCTGAAGTTCCGGAGAGTGAACATCGAAGAAGAACATAAATATCAGGTAAGTAAGAAAAAATATCAAACCACAACATTGTAACTAGTAATTTATAATGTCTAAACCATTAATTTACAACACTTAAGCTATTAATTTATAACATTCAAGCCATTAATTTATAACATTTAAGGAATTAATTTATAACGTCTAAACTATTAATTTATAACATTTATGCTATTAATTTATAACATTTAAGCCATTAATTTCTAACTTTTGAACTGTTATTTTATACATTTAGCCATTAATTTATAACATTTAAACTATTTGTTAGGAAGATGATACATTTACACTGTACATGTGAATGTGTGTGTAAGCGTTAGAGGGTGTCCTGGTCTGAGTTGAGACAAAGGACCGTAGTCGTTAGGAAGCGTTTGAAAGAGTCGGTTGTTGACAAGCGTGCGTGCAAGACGTTCTTCAGAGTGGAATATAGATGTATAGCTGTTGTGTGAAATAAAGTCAGTTATTTGTATTTCCAAATCCTCATGATTTCCTTAACATGGTAGCAGAGCGTGGTTTATAGTTTTGCAAGTTATTGAGTGCGTGGCTTTTCAATCTTGCGAGTTAGTTCGAGTGAGTTTCAATAAGGGAAGAAACGTTCAAAGAAAGAAGAGAAAAGATATACTTCGAGCACGTGGGAACGCTTGAGTAAGATATAAGGAATCAATTAAAATGGAGAGATCGGAAATCATGATACCTATATTCGATGGTGAGGATTATGGAATGTGGAAGCAAAGAATCACAATGTTTTTGAAGTATAAGGAATGTGATATTGTTATAACAAGAATGAAGAACAAAAAAGACAATGAAGACTGGGACAAAATGGATTTGAAAGCAATAAATATAATTTATAGTGCATTATCGAATAGACAATTGGAGTATGTTAGGGAAGAAAAAACGGCATATGAAATAGTAAAAAAGTTCGATGAAATGTACTTGAGAGAGTCGACGGCACTACAGATCGTGTGCAGAAGGAGATTGGAAAAGATAAGACTGGATAACTACGGTGATTCAGCATCGTTTTTCAGAGATTTCGAAAAATTAACAAATGAATTAAAAAGTGCGGGCGCACAAGTGAGTGAGAGGGAAAAACTAAATTACATGCTGAATACGTTACCCGAAGAATACAGCTACATAGCGGACATAATAGATGCATTGAAAGAAGAAAATCAAACGGTAGCGTATGTAAAAAAATAAAATTGAAATAGCGGAGAAGAGAAATAAGTCCAATCGTGGAGAAATGCAAACCAATGCCTTTTCTGCAAAAAAGGAAGGATGCTTCAGATGTGGAAGAGAAGGACACTATGCGAGAGAGTGTCAAAATGGCGTACAAGCGGGAAGCAGTAACGGCTATTGGCATGGGCCAACACGAGGTCGCAGCAGAGGACAAGGAAACAAAGGCAATACGAGCAGGGGACGTGGAAACTTTCATCGTCAATCAACAACCGGCACGGGCGAGCATGGAAACTCAAGAGCAGGCACATGGATAGCAACGGCGCACGCAGCACACAACAGCGAGACGAATGAGATAAGTGAGAAGGAAATAATGTGGCTATTAGATAGCGGTTGTACCGATCATATAATAAATAATGCAAAGTATTTTGAGAAATGTATTGACCTTAAAGAACCAGTAGATATATATTTAGGCGATAATAGACCGATAAAAGCGACAAAAGTTGGAAACGTTGTAAGTTATTTTGAAGCATTTGGAAAGCGAACAAAAATAAATATGAGAAAAGTTTTTTATGTGAAAGAAATGTCCGCAAATTTGATCAGTTTAGGTAAACTAACAGATAATAAGAATACGGTTATTACAAAAGGAAATATTGCGAAAATAATAGATGTAAACAATAGACTTACGGCTGTAGCGTTCAAAGAGAATGGGATATATAGAATAAAAAGTATATTGAAAAGGAAGGAACACTTAGTAAACAGTGCCGAACGTAGTGGTATGAGTAAAAAGGAAAGATGGCATAGGATGCTAGGACACGTAAATTTTAAATACTTAAAGATTTTGGGTAAAGAGCAGCTAGTGACTGGCATACCGAATGAATTTGAAAAGGAACTTTTGAAATGTAGGGTGTGTATAGAAAGCAAAATGCATAACTTACCTTTCAAAAATAATCGAACTAAGGCTAGGGAAATAATGGAAATTATTCATACGGACGTATGTGGTCCCTTTAAGACTACCGGATTGAATGGAGAAAAATATTTTATTTCATTTATCGATGATTATAGTAAAATAGCTAGGATCTATTGTATAAAATCAAAAGATGAGGTCTTTGATTCTTTCGTACAGTTCGTAAATGAAGCCGAAAATTTAACGGGTAAGAGGTTAAAAATATTAAGATGCGATAATGGTAAAGAATATTTAAATAATCGAATTTATAAATTTGCTAGGGATAAAGGTATAAGAATAAATAATTGTCCAACATACGTACATGAATTAAACGGGACAGCGGAAAGGTATAATAGAACAGTGATGGACATGGCGCGTTGCTTGTTAGCGGAAGCGAAAGTACATAAAAAGTACTGGCCGGAAATAGTTTGTACAGCGGTATACTTGAAAAATCGAATATTAGCGAATACTATAGAGAGAAAGACACCTTTTGAAATATTTTTCGGGAGAAAACCAAGTGTCAAAAATCTACATCTATATGGAAGTAAAGTTTTTGTAAGAAGGCCAGAACAAAAAAGAGTTTCCAAATGGGACAAGAAGGCAGATATGGGAATTCTATTAGGATATAGTGAAGTAGGATACAGAGTCTTATTAGGTGGGAAAATAACAATAGCTAGACATGTAGAGGTCATAGAGACAGACACTAAATGTATCGGTTTTGAGGAAAATTCATTAGAGGCAGATAGAAATGATAGCGAAGATAATTATTCATTGGATGGTATGGATAAGGAAGAGTTAGAAGGTAGGGAAGATGAAAATGATAGTAGTACTGAAAGCTCAAACATTCCTAGGAGATCTACACGTATTAAGAAAACTCCAGTAAGGTATCCAGAAAAGGAAAATATTTGCGAGATTTATGCAAATTATTGTAAAATAGATATCCCTCGTACATTTGAGGAGGCGATTTGTTGCGAAAATAATGAAGATTGGAAACAGGCTATGGATAAGGAAATAGAATGTCTCTATAAGAATAAAACTTGGAAATTGGTAGAAAGGGTAAAAGGCAAAGAAGTATTAGATGTAAAATGGGTTTACACGAAAAAATCAGAGGACAGGTATAAGGCTAGATTAGTGGTAAGGGGGTTTCAACAAAGAAACGTAGCCGATGACATATATTCTCCAGTAGCGAGTAATCAGACCTTTAAAATATTGTTATCATATTGTTGTCAAAATGGACTAATAATTGAGCAAATGGATGTAGAAACTGCCTTTTTAAATGGTGAAGTAACCTCGGAGGTATATGTAAATCAACCAAAGGGATATGCGGACGGAACGAATAGAGTTTGTAAATTATCGAAAGCGCTTTATGGGTTAAAAGAAAGTCCGAGGGACTGGTATGAGTGTTTTGATAGGTATGTGACGAGATTAGGTTTTAAGAAGAATAATGTAGAATTGTGCTTATATACTTATGGAGAGGGAGAAAATGTTGTTTATTTGTTAATATACGTAGACGATTTGCTGATTTGTAGTAAAAACAAAGGGAAGATACAAAGTGTAAAAAAATTATTAACTGATAAATTTGAAATGAAAGATTTAGGTGAAGTAAAAGAATATCTTGGAATAAATATAGACTATGATTATTTAAAAAGGGAAATGAGATTAAGCCAAAAGAAATACATAGAATCATTAGTAAACAAATATAAATTACATAATAGCAAATTGTACTGTACACCTATGGAGACCAACTTAAAAATTGAAAAAGCTGATATAAATAGAGAGGACATTGGATACAAGAATTTAATTGGCGCATTGCTGTATATTAGTGTAAATACCAGACCCGATATAAGTTATAGTGTGAATTATCTAAGTAGATTTCAAGATTGTTGTAACGAGACACATTTTAAATATGCTTTACGAATACTGAAATATTTGTACCGGACTAGAGATTTAGGGCTACATTATAAAAGGAGCGAAAAGTGTGAAACGATAGATTGTTATGTGGACGCCGATTGGGCAGGAGATCATATAGATAGGAAATCGACTTCTGGGTATGTAATTAGATTGTATGGAAATGTAATTGGATGGAAGTCTAAAAAACAAAGGTGTGTGACAAAAGCCTCAACGTATGCAGAGTATGTAGCTCTATCGGAAGCGGTAAGCGAAGTAATGGCTATCAGAGAATTAATGAAAATCTTCGATGTAAATCTAGACGATAACCCTGTAAAAATTTATGAGGATAACTCTGGAGTAATGAGTATAGCAAAGTACGGAAATTTTACAAAAAATTCGAAACACATTGAAGTTCATTACCACTACGTTCACGAGTACGTAAAGGAAAATAAGATAAACATAATAAAAGTAAGTACAGAAGAAAACACTGCGGATATTTTTACGAAGGCACTGTGTAGAGAGAAATTTGAAAGGTTTAGGTCATGGATGAATGTAAACTAACAGGCATGTAAATACGATTAAATGTACAGTATAAATGTAAGGAGGCGTGTTAGGAAGACGATACATTTACACTGTACATGTGAATGTTTGTGTAAGCGTTAGAGGGTGTCCTGGTCTGAGTTGAGACAAAGGACCGTAGTCGTTAGGAAGCGTTTGAAAGAGTCGGTTGTTGACAAGCGTGCGTGCAAGACGTTCTTCAGAGTGGAATATAGATGTATAGCTGCTGTGTGAAATAAAGTCAGTTATTTGTATTTCCAAATCCTCATGATTTCCTTAACACTATTAATTTATATCATCTAAGCCATTAAATTATAACATTCAAGCTATTAATTTATAACATTTAAACTGTTAATTTATAACATTTAAACCATTAATTTACAGCATTTAAAGTGTTATTTTATACATTTAAGCCATTAATTTATAACATTTAAGCAATTAATTTATAACACTTAAACTATTAATTTCTAACATTTAAGCCATTAATTTCTAACATTTAAGCAATTAATTGACAACATCTGAGCCACTAATTTACAACATTTAAACTGTTGTTTTATACATTTAAGCTATTATTTTATAACATTTAAGCTATTAATTAACAACATCTAAGCCATTAATTTACAACATTTAAAGTGTTATTTTATACATTTAAGCTATTAATTTATAACATTTAAGCTATTAATTTACAACATCTAAGCCACTAATTTAAAACATTTAAACTATTAATTTATATCATCTAAGCCATTAATTGATAATATTTAAGCCATTAATCTAAAACAATTCCTCCATTAATTCTTAACAACTATACCAATAATTTATAACCATATTCTCCCATTAATTCAAAGTAATTGTGCTCTTAATTTATAACAGTTGTACCATTAATCGGAAGCAACTCTACATTCATTGATTTAAATCAGTACCATCAATGTGAGTGAATTAATGATTTATATTGTATTATTTTATTAACGAAATCTTTCAGGTCCCTGGATTGCTATTTTATTTTTATATAGCATTATTTTTTAATTTTAAATACAGTACTTAATTTCTCATTTCACTATTTTGTATAAAAGCAGTGGTAACGCAGAGTGTAATTTTAAGATGTAATTTTCCATGTCTGCTAAAAACCAAGGAAACAACACCATATTCATGGAATCAAGGAAGCAAGTGTAGTTTAACCGAAGGCAACGACATCTTATCTGTAGCTGCACATGAGTCATAGGACATTTCAAATAGTGTTGTTGGTTTGCCTCGGAGTACCAAAACCGTTAGATTACAAGTAATTTAAAAACAAATAAACTCCGGACAAAACAATGCCGCCGCTACAATGTCGCTTTACTATAAAATAATTTTACATCTCTGCTTCCAATGCGTAAAAACTCATATGTAAATGGGACCCGAGCGTAGTTACCTCCTCGTGGTGGGTCCCGGTAATTGGTATCGTTTTCCAAATAATAATACACCAAGTACTATTTCGAATATTAGTATTATTATTCGAAAACGATATCAAGCTAAAAACTACTTGAATATAGTCTGGTCTTGATCACCCAAAATAGTTTTGGTGATCTAAACTGGACTAATACCCCCCCGCGGGGGCAACGTGGGACATCGTGGGACATCGCAGGACACCGTGGGATGCGAGCGTATTAGCTTTAACTAATCATAAGATAGATACCTATGTTATGTACATTGTAAGCTCATTCTGTACAAAGATACTTATCTATCTTGGAACGACAAATAAAGATCTCGTCTCTCTTGATCCCCTCGCTTACCATACTGGAAAAATTGTTCCCACGATATATCGGTTCGCATTCACTCAGTTCTTTCAAACTGTCGCGTGGCGTACTCGCTCGCGTGTATTTCGGGTGCGTGCGGGTCAGTGTGCTCTAGACAACTCTTCGGATTCGTAAGTCGCCCAAGGACAGCTCTGTCTTGGTGACTGCTCAACGTTTGCATCGGATCACGGGAGTTGTCGTCGAGGCGGTGATGCTTGCTAATCTGCTGGGGATTCAGTCGTGGATCTGCAGTCCTGTCCGATTGGTACTTCGGTACTCGGTCAGGGACCAGCAATTTCACGTCCTCCGTAATCCTGTTCGGCCCCGCGGGAGTGGACCCCACTGTTCAGTTGAGGTATTGCCTTCGTAATCCTGTTCAGCGGTCCCTCCCCGTGAGTGGACCCCACTGTTCAGTTGGGGCCTCGTGCCTTGGTAATCCTGTTCAGCGGTCCCTCCCTGTGAGTGGACCCCACTGTTCAGTTGGGGCCTCTTGCCTTCGTAATCCTGTTCAGCGGTCCCTCCCCGGGGTCCACTTGTTCAGTTGGAGTGTGTCAAGTTGCTGGCCTATGTGCTGGATCCACGGCTGAATTACTAGTGGATCACTGGCATCATCTGTCGGCGCCATCGACCGCGACTCGTGTAAGTTTCGAACGGCGAAACAGGAATCGAGTTACGGCCAATTCTTGGGCTTTCCGTTGAACCACGGGGTTATCTCGTGTACGGGGGTACGTCGCGTAGGTTTGTTAGTTCTTTCGAGAGATCGCGATCTCGTCCGTTTCGGGACAGTGTCAGTAGCTTCATCTTCTTCTTTTCGCTCCAAGTTAGATAAATGTGTCTTTGATACCGAATGTTGCCAGTAGGGATGCGAATTATTGTATATTTGTACTGATCGATGTAATCGTTGTGTGGGAGATAGATGATGCGTTACGTATGCCTTGTTCTACGTTTGTAAAGATTCATGTTAGCGCTGCGTTGGAGATATGTGTTTCGCAGTTAGACTACGAAACAACTATTTCTTTACGCAGGCCCATGGTCAAGTAGTGTCAAAACTGGACATTCTGCCAATAGGTTGAATGTCGAGATCGATGTGTAGTGTTAAATAACCCATGGGCGGGTCTCGTGCGTAGTCACCTCCTCGTGGTGAGACCTGGTAATTGGCATCGTTTTCCAAAAATTAATCAGTCGATTAATCTTTGGTAAACGATACCAAGCCAAGAACTACGCAACAGTCCAGTTTGGATCAACAAAAGCCCCTAAGATCATTTTGGATGATCTACACTGGACTGCACTATTAATTTATAACATTTAAGCCATTAATTTATAATATTTACGTCATGAATTTACAACAATAAGTCACAAATTCATAACATTTAAGCTATTAATTTTTACATTTATACCATTAATTCCTAACACTCAAACTATTAATTTATAACACTTAAGCTATTAATTTATAACATTTAAGCAAATAATTAACAACGATTAAACTATTAATTTATAACAATTGAAACAATAATTGGCACATTTAAAACATTAATTTATAAGAATCAAACCATTCCTCGAGGAATCAGTAAGTCTCGCGCTAATAGCCCAATACATCGATAGATTTAACGAAGAAATACGTAACCGCGATTACAACCAATTAGATCATATTATTTGCTACATAATTAATAACTGTATCACGTACAGCGATGCAGGCGGTATTGAAGAAATAAAGCCATTTTATGTTACAACTATAACGAGTAAATTTAATCGTTTAACTTGTGAAGAATTAAAAAGGTACCTGACTTCTAAATAAGCATTAAATAAGAATCTTAAATATCGCAAACAGTGATGTAGGTGTTACTCAAGAAAAAAGAACGTTTTATTTTTTAATTAGCACGAGTAAATGAACGAATATCGATAATATAATATAACGCTTAATATGAATTTTATCTGTCTGATTATTTAATAGCTTAACTTATTTCACAGTAACGTCATCGACTGCACTTAGGCTCTTTTCCCTTTTTGTCCAAACTAATCGATAGTCGAAAACTAGTATCATGTAGGTGTGAATATAGTCTTAGTTTGTAGAAACTATTAAAATTATAAAAATGGATATCGTATTAAATCGTAAAAGATGCCAATTTACGATAAAAATTAAGAAGTCGTTCAATTTGATTTTGTTACAATGGAAAAACCGTCTCCTGCTATGTCAAAAAATCGTTACCGTTTGATTAACAAACCGACGCCTTGTTATGTTATATAAGGAACACGGAGGTCGCGCGCGAGCTCTTTTGTGCCTGAAATTCCGGAGAGTGAACATCGAAGAAGAACATAAATATCAGGTAAGTAAGAAAAAATATCAAACAACAACATTGTAACTAGTAATTTATAACGTCTAAACCATTAATTTACAACACTTAAGCTATTAATTTATAACATTCAAGCCATTAATTTATAACATTTAAGGAATTAATTTATAACGTCTAAACTATTAATTTATAACATTTAAGCTATTAATCTATAACACTTATGCCATTAATTTCTAACTTTTGAACTGTTATTTTATACATTTAGCCATTAATTTATAACATTTAAACTATTAATTTATATCATCTAAGCCATTAAATTATAACATTCAAGCTATTAATTTATAACATTTAAACTGTTAATTTATAACATTTAAACCATTAATTTACAGCATTTAAAGTGTTATTTTATACATTTAAGCCATTAATTTATAACATTTAAGCTATTAATTTATAACATTTAAGCCATTAATTTCTAACTTTTGAACTGTTATTTTATACATTTTGCCAATAATTTATAACATTTAAACTATTAATTTATATCATCTAAGCCATTAAATTATAACATTTAAGCTATTAATTTACAACATCTAAGCCACTAATTTACAATATTTAAACTATTAATTTATATCATCTAAGCCATTAATTTATAATATTAAAGCCATTAATCTAAAGCAATTCCACCATTAATTCTTAACAACTATACCAATAATTTATAACCATATTCTCCCATTAATTCAAAGTAATTGTGCTCTTAATTTGTAACAGTTGTACCATTAAAACGGTAGCAACTCTACATTCATTGGTTTAAATCAGTACCATCAATGTGAGTGAATTAATGATTTATATTGTATTATTTTATTAACGAAATCTTTCAGGTCCCTGGATTGCTATTTTATTTCTATATAGCATTATTTTTTAATTTTAAATACAGTACTTAATTTCTCATTTCACTATTTTGTATAAAAGCAGTGGTAACGCAGAGTGTAATTTTAAGATGTAATTTTCCATGTCTGCTAAAAACCAAGGAAACAACACCATATTCATGGAATCAAGGAAGCAAGTGTAGTTTAACCGAAGGCAACGACATCTTATCTGTAGCTGCACATGAATCATAGGACATTTCAAATAGTGTTGTTGTTTTGCCTCGGAGTACCAAAACCGTTAGATTACAAGTAATTTAAAAACAAATAAACTGCGGACAAAACAATGCCGCCGCTACAATGTCGCTTTATTATAAAATATTTTTACATCTCTGCTTCCAATGCGTAAAAACTCATATGTAAATGGGACCCGAGCGTAGTTACCTCCTCGTGGTGGGTCCCGGTAATTGGTATCGTTTTCCAAATAATAATACACCAAGTACTATTTCGAATATTAGTATTATTATTCGAAAACGATATCAAGCTAAAAACTACTTTGAATGAACCTAACCCAAAATAGTTTTGGTGATCTAAACTGGACTAATACCCCCCCGCGGGGGCAACTTGGGACATCGAGGGACATCGCAGGACACCGTGGGATGCGAGCGTATTAGCTTTAATTAATCATAAGATAGATACCTATGTTATGTACATTGTAAGCTCATTCTGTACAAAGATACTTATCTATCTTGGAACGACGAATAAAGATCTCGTCTCTCTTGATCCCCTCGCTTACCATACTGGAAAAATTGTTCCCACGATATATCGGTTCGCGATCAGTCAGTTCTTTCAAACTGTCGCGTGGCGTACTCGCTCGCGTGTATTTCGGGTGCGTGCGGGTCAATGTGCTCTAGACAACTCTTCGGATTCGTAAGTCGCCCAAGGACAGCTCTGTCTTGGTGACTGCTCAACGTTTGCATCGGATCACGGGAGTTGTCGTCGTGCCGGTGATGCTTGCTAATCTGTTGGGGATTCACTCGTGGATCTACAGTCCTGTCCGATTGGTACTTGGGTACTCGATCAGAGACCACCAATTTCACGTCCTCCGTAATCCTGTTCGGCCCCGCGGGAGTGGACCCCACTGTTCAGTTGGGGCCTCGTGCCTTGGTAATCCTGTTCAGCGGTCCCTCCCTGTGAGTGGACCGCACTGTTCAGTTGGGGCCTCTTGCCTTCGTAATCCTGTTCAGCGGTCCCTCCCCGTGTTCCACTTGTTCAGTTGGAGTGTGTTAAGTTGCTGGCCTATGTGCTGGATCCACGGCTGAATTACTAGTGGATCACTGGCATCATCTGTCGGCGCCATCGACCGCGACTCGTGTAAGTTTCGAACGGCGAAACAGGAATCGAGCTACGGCCAATTCTTGGGCTTTCCGTTGAACCTCGGGATTATCTCGTGTACGGGGGTACGTCGCGTAGGTTTGTTAGTTCTTTCGAGAGATCGCGATCTCGTCCGTTTCGGGACAGTGTCAGTAGCTTCATCTTCTTCTTTTCGCTCCAAGTTAGATAAATGTGTCTTTGATACCGAATGTTGCCAGTAGGGATGCGAATTATTGTTTATTTGTACTGATCGATGTAATCGTTGTGTGGGAGATAGATGATGCGTTACGTATGCCTTGTTCTACGTTTGTAAAGATTCATGTTAGCGCTGCGTTGGAGATATGTGTTTCGCAGTTAGACTACGAAACAACTATTTCTTTACGCAGGCCCATGGTCAAGTAGTGTCAAAACTGGACATTCTGCCAATAGGTTGAATGTCGAGATCGATGTGTAGTGTTAAATAACCCATGGGCGGGTCTCGTGCGTAGTCACCTCCTCGTGGTGAGACCTGGTAATTGGCATCGTTTTCCAAAAATTAATCAGTCGATTAATCTTTGGAAAACGATACCAAGCCAAGAACTACGCAACAGTCCAGTTTGGACCAACAAAAGCCCCTAAGATCATTTTGGATGATCTACACTGGACTGCACTATTAATTTATAACATTTAAGCCATTAATTTGCAATATTTACGTCATGAATTTACAACAATAAGTCACAAATTCATAACATTTAAGCTATTAATTTTTACATTTATACCATTAATTCCTAACATTCAAACTATTAATTTATAACACTTAAGCTATTAATTTATAACATTTCAGCAAATAATTAACAACGATTAAACTATTAATTTATAACAATTGAAACATTAATTGGCACATTTAAAACATTAATTTATAAGAATCAAACCATTCCTCGAGGAATCAGTAAGTCTGGCGCTAATAGCCCAATACATCGATAGATTTAACGAAGAAATACGTAACCGCGATTACAGCCAATTAGATCATATTATTTGCTACATAATTAATAACTGTATCACGTACAGCGATGCAGGCGGTATTGAAGAAATAAAGCCATTTTATGTTACAACTATAACGAGTAAATTTAATCGTTTAACTTGTGAGGAATTAAAAAGGTACCTGACTTCTAAATAAGCATTAAATAAGAATCTTAAATATCGCAAACAGTGATGTAGGTGTTACTCAAGAAAAAAGAACGTTTTATTTTTTAATTAGTACGAGTAAATGAACGAATATCGATAATATAATATAACGCTTAATATGAATTTTATCTGTCTGATTATTTAATAGCTTAACTTATTTCACAGTAACGTCATCGACTGCCCTTAGGCTCTTTTCCCTTTTTGTCCAAACTAATCGATACTCGAAAACTAGTATCATTTAGGTGTGAATTTAGTCTTAGTTTGTAGAAACTATTAAAATGATAAAAATGGATATCGTATTAAATCGTAAAAGATGCCAATTTACGATAAAAATTAAGAAATCGTTCAATTTGATTTTGTTACAATGGAAAAACCGTCTCCTGCTATGTCAAAAAATCGTTACCGTTTGATTAACAAACCGACGCCTTGTTAAGTTATATAAGGAACACGGAAGTCGCGCGCGAGCTTTTTTGTGCCTGAAATTCCGGAGAGTGAACATCGAAGAAGAACATAAATATCAGGTAAGTAAGAAAAAATATCAAACAACAACATTGTAACTAGTAATTTATAACGTCTGAACCATTAATTTACAACACTTAAGCTATTCATTTATAACATTCAAGCCATTAATTTATAACATTTAAGGAATTAATTTATAACGTCTAAACTATTAATTTATAACATTTATGCTATTAATTTATAACATTTAAGCCATTAATTTCTAACTTTTGAACTGTTATTTTATACATTTAGCCATTAATTTATAACATTTAAACTATTAATTTATATCATCTAAGCCATTAAATTATAACATTCAAGCTATTAATTTATAACATTTAAACTGTTAATTTATAACATTTAAACCATTAATTTACAGCATTTAATGTGTTATTTTATACATTTAAGCCATTAATTTATAACATTTAAGCTATTAATTTATAACATTTAAGCCATTAATTTCTAACTTTTGAACTGTTATTTTATACATTTTGCCAATAATTTATAACATTTAAACTATTAATTTATATCATCTAAGCCATTAAATTATAACATTTAAGCTATTAATTTACAACATCTAAGCCACTAATTTACAATATTTAAACTATTAATTTATATCATCTAAGCCATTAATTTATAATGTTTGAGCCATTAATCTAAAACAATTCCTCCATTAATTCTTAACAACTATACCAATAATTTATAACCATATTCTCCCATTAATTCAAAGTAATTGTGCTCTTAATTTATAACAGTTGTACCATTAATCGGAAGCAACTCTACATTCATTGATTTAAATCAGTACCATCAATGTGAGTGAATTAATGATTTATATTGTATTATTTTATTAACGAAATCTTTCAGGTCCCTGGATTGCTATTTTATTTCTATATAGCATTATTTTTTAATTTTAAATACAGTACTTAATTTCTCATTTCACTATCTTGTATAATAGCAGTGGTAACGCAGAGTGTAATTTTAAGATGTAATTTTCCATGTCTGCTAAAAGCCAAGGAAACAACACCATATTCATGGAATCAAGGAAGCAAGTGTAGTTTAACCGAAGGCAACGACATCTTATCTGTAGCTGCACATGAGTCATAGGACATTTCAAATAGTGTTGTTGTTTTGCCTCGGAGTACCAAAACCGTTAGATTACAAGTAATTTAAAAACAAATAAACTCCGGACAAAACAATGCCGCCGCTACAATGTCGCTTTATTATAAAATAATTTTACATCTCTGCTTCCAATGCGTAAAAACTCATATGTAAACGGGACCCGAGCGTAGTTACCTCCTCGTGGTGGGTCCCGGTAATTGGTATCGTTTTCCAAATAATAATACACCAAGTACTATTTCGAATATTAGTATTATTATTCGAAAACGATATCAAGCTAAAAACTACTTGAATATAGTCTGGTCTTGATCACCCAAAATAGTTTTGGTGATCTAAACTGGACTAATACCCCCCCGCGGGGGCAACGTGGGACATCGCAGGACACCGTGGGATGCGAGCGTATTAGCTTTAATTAATCATAAGATAGATACCTATGTTATGTACATTGTAAGCTCATTCTGTACAAAGATACTTATCTATCTTGGAACGACAAATAAACATCTCGTCTCTCTTGATCCCCTCGCTTACCATACTGGAAAAATTGTTCCCACGATATATCGGTTCGCGATCACTCAGTTCTTTCAAACTGTCGCGTGGCGTACTCGCTCGCGTGTATTTCGGGTGCGTGCGGGTCAATGTGCTCTAGACAACTCTTCGGATTCGTAAGTCGCCCAAGGACAGCTCTGTCTTGGTGACTGCTCAACGTTTGCATCGGATCACGGGAGTTGTCGTCGTGCCGGTGATGCTTGCTAATCTGTTGGGGATTCAGTCGTGGATCTGCAGTCCTGTCCGATTGGTACTTCGGTACTCGGTCAGGGACCAGCAATTTCACGTCCTCCGTAATCCTGTTCGGCCCCGCGGGAGTGGACCCCACTGTTCAGTTGAGGTATTGCCTTCGTAATCCTGTTCAGCGGTCCCTCCCCGTGAGTGGACCCCACTGTTCAGTTGGGGCCTCGTGCCTTGGTAATCCTGTTCAGCGGTCCCTCCCTGTGAGTGGACCCCACTGTTCAGTTGGGGCCTCTTGCCTTCGTAATCCTGTTCAGCGGTCCCTCCCCGGGTTCCACTTGTTCAGTTGGAGTGTGTCAAGTTGCTGGCCTATGTGCTGGATCCACGGCTGAATTACTAGTGGATCACTGGCATCATCTGTCGGCGCCATCGACCGCGACTCGTGTAAGTTTCGAACGGCGAAACAGGAATCGAGTTACGGCCAATTCTTGGGCTTTCCGTTGAACCTCGGGGTTATCTCGTGTACGGGGGTACGTCGCGTAGGTTTGTTAGTTCTTTCGAGAGATCGCGATCTCGTCCGTTTCGGGACAGTGTCAGTAGCTTCATCTTCTTCTTTTCGCTCCAAGTTAGATAAATGTGTCTTTGATACCGAATGTTGCCAGTAGGGATGCGAATTATTGTTTATTTGTACTGATCGATGTAATCGTTGTGTGGGAGATAGATGATGCGTTACGTATGCCTTGTTCTACGTTTGTAAAGATTCATGTTAGCGCTGCGTTGGAGATATGTGTTTCGCAGTTAGACTACGAAACAACTATTTCTTTACGCAGGCCCATGGTCAAGTAGTGTCAAAACTGGACATTCTGCCAATAGGTTGAATGTCGAGATCGATGTGTAGTGTTAAATAACCCATGGGCGGGTCTCGTGCGTAGTCACCTCCTCGTGGTGAGACCTGGTAATTGGCATCGTTTTCCAAAAATTAATCAGTCGATTAATCTTTGGAAAACGATACCAAGCCAAGAACTACGCAACAGTCCAGTTTGGATCAACAAAAGCCCCTAAGATCATTTTGGATGATCTACACTGGACTGCACTATTAATTTATAACATTTAAGCCATTAATTTACAATATTTACGTCATGAATTTACAACAATAAGTCACAAATTCATAACATTTAAGCTATTAATTTTTACATTTATACCATTAATTCCTAACACTCAAACTATTAATTTACAACACTTAAGCTATTAATTTATAACATTTAAGCAAATAATTAACAACGATTAAACTATTAATTTATAACAATTGAAACAATAATTGGCACATTTAAAACATTAATTTATAAGAATCAAACCATTCCTCGAGGAATCAGTAAGTCTCGCGCTAATAGCCCAATACATCGATAGATTTAACGAAGAAATACGTAACCGCGATTACAACCAATTAGATCATATTATTTGCTACATAATTAATAACTGTATCACGTACAGCGATGCAGGCGGTATTGAAGAAATAAAGCCATTTTATGTTACAACTATAACGAGTAAATTTAATCGTTTAACTTGTGAAGAATTAAAAAGGTACCTGACTTCTAAATAAGCATTAAATAAGAATCTTAAATATCGCAAACAGTGATGTAGGTGTTACTCAAGAAAAAAGAACGTTTTATTTTTTAATTAGCACGAGTAAATGAACGAATATCGATAATATAATATAACGCTTAATATGAATTTTATCTGTCTGATTATTTAATAGCTTAACTTATTTCACAGTAACGTCATCGACTGCACTTAGGCTCTTTTCCCTTTTTGTCCAAACTAATCGATAGTCGAAAACTAGTATCATGTAGGTGTGAATATAGTCTTAGTTTGTAGAAACTATTAAAATGATAAAAATGGATATCGTATTAAATCGTAAAAGATGCCAATTTACGATAAAAATTAAGAAATCGTTCAATTTGATTTTGTTACAATGAAAAAACCGTCTCCTGCTATGTCAAAAAATCGTTACCGTTTGATTAACAAACCGACGCCTTGTTATGTTATATAAGGAACACGGAGGTCGCGCGCGAGCTCTTTTGTGCCTGAAATTCCGGAGAGTGAACATCGAAGAAGAACATAAATATCAGGTAAGTAAGAAAAAATATCAAACAACAACATTGTAACTAGTAATTTATAACGTCTAAACCATTAATTTACAACACTTAAGCTATTAATTTATAACATTCAAGCCATTAATTTATAACATTTAAGGAATTAATTTATAACGTCTAAACTATTAATTTATAACATTTATGCTATTAATTTATAACATTTAAGCCATTAATTTCTAACTTTTGAACTGTTATTTTATACATTTAGCCATTAATTTATAACATTTAAACTATTAATTTATATCATCTAAGCCATTAAATTATAACATTCAAGCTATTAATTTATAACATTTAAACTGTTAATTTATAACATTTAAACCATTAATTTACAGCATTTAATGTGTTATTTTATACATTTAAGCCATTAATTTATAACATTTAAGCTATTAATTTATAACATTTAAGCCATTAATTTCTTACTTTTGAACTGTTATTTTATACATTTTGCCAATAATTTATAACATTTAAACTATTAATTTATATCATCTAAGCCATTAAATTATAACATTTAAGCTATTAATTTACAACATCTAAGCCACTAATTTACAATATTTAAACTATTAATTTATATCATCTAAGCCATTAATTTATAATATTTAAGCCATTAATCTAAAACAATTCCTCCATTAATTCTTAACAACTATACCAATAATTTATAACCATATTCTCCCATTAATTCAAAGTAATTGTGCTCTTAATTTATAACAGTTGTACCATTAATCGGAAGCAACTCTACATTCATTGATTTAAGTCAGTACCATCAACGTGAGTGAATTAATGATTTATATTGTATTATTTTATTAACGAAATCTTTCAGGTCCCTGGATTGCTATTTTATTTCTATATAGCATTATTTTTTAATTTTAAATACAGTACTTAATTTCTCATTTCACTATTTTGTATAAAAGCAGTGGTAACGCAGAGTGTAATTTTAAGATGTAATTTTCCATGTCTGCTAAAAACCAAGGAAACAACACCATATTCATGGAATCAAGGAAGCAAGTGTAGTTTAACCGAAGGCAACGACATCTTATCTGTAGCTGCACATGAGTCATAGGACATTTCAAATAGTGTTGTTGTTTTGCCTCGGAGTACCAAAACCGTTAGATTACAAGTAATTTAAAAACAAATAAACTCCGGACAAAACAATGCCGCCGCTACAATGTCGCTTTATTATAAAATAATTTTACATCTCTGCTTCCAATGCGTAAAAACTCATATGTAAATGGGACCCGAGCGTAGTTACCTCCTCGTGGTGGGTCCCGGTAATTGGTATCGTTTTCCAAATAATAATACACCAAGTACTATTTCGAATATTAGTATTATTATTCGAAAACGATATCAAGCTAAAAACTACATGAATATAGTCTGGTCTTGATCACCCAAAATAGTTTTGGTGATCTTAACTGGACTAATACCCCCCCGCGGGGGCAACGTGGGACATCGTGGGACATCGCAGGACACCGTGGGATGCGAGCGTATTAGCTTTAATTAATCATAAGATAGATACCTATGTTATGTACATTGTAAGCTCATTCTGTACAAAGATACTTATCTATCTTGGAACGACAAATAAAGATCTCGTCTCTCTTGATCCCCTCGCTTACCATACTGGAAAAATTGTTCCCACGATATATCGGTTCGCGATCACTCAGTTCTTTCAAACTGTCGCGTGGCGTACTCGCTCGCGTGTATTTCGGGTGCGTGCGGGTCAATGTGCTCTAGACAACTCTTCGGATTCGTAAGTCGCCCAAGGACAGCTCTGTCTTGGTGACTGCTCAACGTTTGCATCGGATCACGGGAGTTGTCGTCGTGCCGGTGATGCTTGCTAATCTGTTGGGGATTCAGTCGTGGATCTGCAGTCCTGTCCGATTGGTACTTCGGTACTCGGTCAGGGACCAGCAATTTCACGTCCTCCGTAATCCTGTTCGGCCCCGCGGGAGTGGACCCCACTGTTCAGTTGAGGTATTGCCTTCGTAATCCTGTTCAGCGGTCCCTCCCCGTGAGTGGACCCCACTGTTCAGTTGGGGCCTCGTGCCTTGGTAATCCTGTTCAGCGGTCCCTCCCTGTGAGTGGACCCCACTGTTCAGTTGGGGCCTCTTGCCTTCGTAATCCTGTTCAGCGGTCCCTCCCCGGGTTCCACTTGTTCAGTTGGAGTGTGTCAAGTTGCTGGCCTATGTGCTGGATCCACGGCTGAATTACTAGTGGATCACTGGCATCATCTGTCGGCGCCATCGACCGCGACTCGTGTAAGTTTCGAACGGCGAAACAGGAATCGAGTTACGGCCAATTCTTGGGCTTTCCGTTGAACCTCGGGGTTATCTCGTGTACGGGGGTACGTCGCGTAGGTTTGTTAGTTCTTTCGAGAGATCGCGATCTCGTCCGTTTCGGGACAGTGTCAGTAGCTTCATCTTCTTCTTTTCGCTCCAAGTTAGATAAATGTGTCTTTGATACCGAATGTTGCCAGTAGGGATGCGAATTATTGTTTATTTGTACTGATCGATGTAATCGTTGTGTGGGAGATAGATGATGCGTTACGTATGCCTTGTTCTACGTTTGTAAAGATTCATGTTAGCGCTGCGTTGGAGATATGTGTTTCGCAGTTAGACTACGAAACAACTATTTCTTTACGCAGGCCCATGGTCAAGTAGTGTCAAAACTGGACATTCTGCCAATAGGTTGAATGTCGAGATCGATGTGTAGTGTTAAATAACCCATGGGCGGGTCTCGTGCGTAGTCACCTCCTCGTGGTGAGACCTGGTAATTGGCATCGTTTTCCAAAAATTAATCAGTCGATTAATCTTTGGAAAACGATACCAAGCCAAGAACTACGCAACAGTCCAGTTTGGATCAACAAAAGCCCCTAAGATCATTTTGGATGATCTACACTGGACTGCACTATTAATTTATAACATTTAAGCCATTAATTTACAATATTTACGTCATGAATTTACAACAATAAGTCACAAATTCATAACATTTAAGCTATTAATTTTTACATTTATACCATTAATTCCTAGCACTCAAACTATTAATTTATAACACGTAAGCTATTAATTTATAACATTTAAGCAAATAATTAACAACGATTAAACTATTAATTTATAACAATTGAAACAATAATTGGCACATTTAAAACATTAATTTATAAGAATCAAACCATTCCTCGAGGAATCAGTAAGTCTCGCGCTAATAGCCCAATACATCGATAGATTTAACGAAGAAATACGTAACCGCGATTACAACCAATTAGATCATATTATTTGCTACATAATTAATAACTGTATCACGTACAGCGATGCAGGCGGTATTGAAGAAATAAAGCCATTTTATGTTACAACTATAACGAGTAAATTTAATCGTTTAACTTGTGAAGAATTAAAAAGGTACCTGACTTCTAAATAAGCATTAAATAAGAATCTTAAATATCGCAAACAGTGATGTAGGTGTTACTCAAGAAAAAAGAACGTTTTATTTTTTAATTAGCACGAGTAAATGAACGAATATCGATAATACAATATAACGCTTAATATGAATTTTATCTGTCTGATTATTTAATAGCTTAACTTATTTCACAGTAACGTCATCGACTGCACTTAGGCTCTTTTCCCTTTTTGAACAAACTAATCGATAGTCGAAAACTAGTATCATGTATGTGTGAATTTGGTCTTAGTTTGTAGAAACTATTAAAATGATAAAAATGGATATCGTATTAAATCGTAAAAGATGGCAATTTACGATAAAAATTAAGAAATCGTTCAATTTGATTTTGTTACAATGGAAAAACCGTCTCCTGCTATGTCAAAAAATCGTTACCGTTTGATTAACAAACCGACGCCTTGTTATGTTATATATGGAACACGGAGGTCGCGCGCGAGCTCTTTTGTGCCTGAAATTCCGGAGAGTGAACATCGAAGAAGAACATAAATATCAGGTAAGTAAGAAAAAATATCAAACAACAACATTGTAACTAGTAATTTATAACGTCTAAACCATTAATTTACAACACTTAAGCTATTAATTTATAACATTCAAGCCATTAATTTATAACATTTAAGGAATTAATTTATAACGTCTAAACTATTAATTTATAACATTTATGCTATTAATTTATAACATTTAAGCCATTAATTTCTAACTTTTGAACTGTTATTTTATACATTTAGCCATTAATTTATAACATTTAAACTATTAATTTATATCATCTAAGCCATTAAATTATAACATTCAAGCTATTAATTTATAACATTTAAACTGTTAATTTATAACATTTAAACCATTAATTTACAGCATTTAATGTGTTATTTTATACATTTAAGCCATTAATTTATAACATTTAAGCTATTAATTTATAACATTTAAGCCATTAATTTCTTACTTTTGAACTGTTATTTTATACATTTTGCCAATAATTTATAACATTTAAACTATTAATTTATATCATCTAAGCCATTAAATTATAACATTTAAGCTATTAATTTACAACATCTAAGCCACTAATTTACAATATTTAAACTATTAATTTATATCATCTAAGCCATTAATTTATAATATTTGAGCCATTAATCTAAAACAATTCCTCCATTAATTCTTAACAACTATACCAATAATTTATAACCATATTCTCCCATTAATTCAAAGTAATTGTGCTCTTAATTTATAACAGTTGTACCATTAAAACGGTAGCAACTCTACATTCATTGGTTTAAATCAGTACCATCAATGTGAGTGAATTAATGATTTATATTGTATTATTTTATTAACGAAATCTTTCAGGTCCCTGGATTGCTATTTTATTTCTATATAGCATTATTTTTTAATTTTAAATACAGTACTTAATTTCTCATTTCACTATCTTGTATAAAAGCAGTGGTAACGCAGAGTGTAATTTTAAGATGTAATTTTCCATGTCTGCTAAAAACTAAGGAAACAACACCATATTCATGGAATCAAGGAAGTAAGTGTAGTTTAACCGAAGGCAACGACATCTTATCTGTAGCTGCACATGAGTCATAGGACATTTCAAATAGTGTTGTTGTTTTGCCTCGGAGTACCAAAACCGTTAGATTACAAGTAATTTAAAAACAAATAAACTCCGGACAAAACAATGCCGCCGCTACAATGTCGCTTTATTATAAAATAATTTTACATCTCTGCTTCCAATGCGTAAAAACTCATATGTAAATGGGACCCGAGCGTAGTTACCTCCTCGTGGTGGGTCCCGGTAATTGGTATCGTTTTCCAAATAATAATACACCAAGTACTATTTCGAATATTAGTATTATTATTCGAAAACGATATCAAGCTAAAAACTACTTGAATATAGTCTGGTCTTGATCACCCAAAATAGTTTTGGTGATCTAAACTGGACTAATACCCCCCCGCGGGGGCAACGTGGGACATCGTGGGACATCGCAGGACACCGTGGGATGCGAGCGTATTAGCTTTAATTAATCATAAGATAGATACCTATGTTATGTACATTGTAAGCTCATTCTGTACAAAGATACTTATCTATCTTGGAACGACAAATAAAGATCTCGTCTCTCTTGATCCCCTCGCTTACCATACTGGAAAAATTGTTACCACGATATATCGGTTCGCGATCACTCAGTTCCTTCAAACTGTCGCGTGGCGTACTCGCTCGCGTGTATTTCGGGTGCGTGCGGGTCAATGTGCTCTAGACAACTCTTCGGATTCGTAAGTCGCCCAAGGACAGCTCTGTCTTGGTGACTGCTCAACGTTTGCATCGGATCACGGGAGTTGTCGTCGTGCCGGTGATGCTTGCTAATCTGTTGGGGATTCAGTCGTGGATCTGCAGTCCTGTCCGATTGGTACTTCGGTACTCGGTCAGGGACCAGCAATTTCACGTCCTCCGTAATCCTGTTCGGCCCCGCGGGAGTGGACCCCACTGTTCAGTTGAGGTATTGCCTTCGTAATCCTGTTCAGCGGTCCCTCCCCGTGAGTGGACCCCACTGTTCAGTTGGGGCCTCGTGCCTTGGTAATCCTGTTCAGCGGTCCCTCCCTGTGAGTGGACCCCACTGTTCAGTTGGGGCCTCTTGCCTTCGTAATCCTGTTCAGCGGTCCCTCCCCGGGTTCCACTTGTTCAGTTGGAGTGTGTCAAGTTGCTGGCCTATGTGCTGGATCCACGGCTGAATTACTAGTGGATCACTGGCATCATCTGTCGGCGCCATCGACCGCGACTCGTGTAAGTTTCGAACGGCGAAACAGGAATCGAGTTACGGCCAATTCTTGGGCTTTCCGTTGAACCTCGGGGTTATCTCGTGTACGGGGGTACGTCGCGTAGGTTTGTTAGTTCTTTCGAGAGATCGCGATCTCGTCCGTTTCGGGACAGTGTCAGTAGCTTCATCTTCTTCTTTTCGCTCCAAGTTAGATAAATGTGTCTTTGATACCGAATGTTGCCAGTAGGGATGCGAATTATTGTATATTTGTACTGATCGATGTAATCGTTGTGTGGGAGATAGATGATGCGTTACGTATGCCTTGTTCTACGTTTGTAAAGATTCATGTTAGCGCTGCGTTGGAGATATGTGTTTCGCAGTTAGACTACGAAACAACTATTTCTTTACGCAGGCCCATGGTCAAGTAGTGTCAAAACTGGACATTCTGCCAATAGGTTGAATGTCGAGATCGATGTGTAGTGTTAAATAACCCATGGGCGGGTCTCGTGCGTAGTCACCTCCTCGTGGTGAGACCTGGTAATTGGCATCGTTTTCCAAAAATTAATCAGTCGATTAATCTTTGGAAAACGATACCAAGCCAAGAACTACGCAACAGTCCAGTTTGGATCAACAAAAGCCGCTAAGATCATTTTGGATGATCTACACTGGACTGCACTATTAATTTATAACATTTAAGCCATTAATTTACAATATTTACGTCATGAATTTACAACAATAAGTCACAAATTCATAACATTTAAGCTATTAATTTTTACATTTATACCATTAATTCCTAACACTCAAACTATTAATTTATAACACTTAAGCTATTAATTTATAACATTTAAGCAAATAATTAACAACGATTAAACTATTAATTTATAACAATTGAAACAATAATTGGCACATTTAAAACATTAATTTATAAGAATCAAACCATTCCTCGAGGAATCAGTAAGTCTCGCGCTAATAGCCCAATACATCGATAGATTTAACGAAGAAATACGTAACCGCGATTACAACCAATTAGATCATATTATTTGCTACATAATTAATAACTGTATCACGTACAGCGATGCAGGCGGTATTGAAGAAATAAAGCCATTTTATGTTACAACTATAACGAGTAAATTTAATCGTTTAACTTGTGAAGAATTAAAAAGGTACCTGACTTCTAAATAAGCATTAAATAAGAATCTTAAATATCGCAAACAGTGATGTAGGTGTTACTCAAGAAAAAAGAACGTTTTATTTTTTAATTAGCACGAGTAAATGAACGAATATCGATAATACAATATAACGCTTAATATGAATTTTATCTGTCTGATTATTTAATAGCTTAACTTATTTCACAGTAACGTCATCGACTGCACTTAGGCTCTTTTCCCTTTTTGAACAAACTAATCGATAGTCGAAAACTAGTATCATGTATGTGTGAATTTGGTCTTAGTTTGTAGAAACTATTAAAATGATAAAAATGGATATCGTATTAAATCGTAAAAGATGGCAATTTACGATAAAAATTAAGAAATCGTTCAATTTGATTTTGTTACAATGGAAAAACCGTCTCCTGCTATGTCAAAAAATCGTTACCGTTTGATTAACAAACCGACGCCTTGTTATGTTATATATGGAACACGGAGGTCGCGCGCGAGCTCTTTTGTGCCTGAAATTCCGGAGAGTGAACATCGAAGAAGAACATAAATATCAGGTAAGTAAGAAAAAATATCAAACAACAACATTGTAACTAGTAATTTATAACGGCTAAACCATTAATTTACAACACTTAAGCTATTAATTTATAACATTCAAGCCATTAATTTATAACATTTAAGGAATTAATTTATAACGTCTAAACTATTAATTTATAACATTTATGCTATTAATTTATAACATTTAAGCCATTAATTTCTAACTTTTGAACTGTTATTTTATACATTTAGCCATTAATTTATAACATTTAAACTATTAATTTATATCATCTAAGCCATTAAATTATAACATTCAAGCTATTAATTTATAACATTTAAACTGTTAATTTATAACATTTAAACCATTAATTTACAGCATTTAATGTGTTATTTTATACATTTAAGCCATTAATTTATAACATTTAAGCTATTAATTTATAACATTTAAGCCATTAATTTCTTACTTTTGAACTGTTATTTTATACATTTTGCCAATAATTTATAACATTTAAACTATTAATTTATATCATCTAAGCCATTAAATTATAACATTTAAGCTATTAATTTACAACATCTAAGCCACTAATTTACAATATTTAAACTATTAATTTATATCATCTAAGCCATTAATTTATAATATTTGAGCCATTAATCTAAAACAATTCCTCCATTAATTCTTAACAACTATACCAATAATTTATAACCATATTCTCCCATTAATTCAAAGTAATTGTGCTCTTAATTTATAACAGTTGTACCATTAATCGGAAGCAACTCTACATTCATTGATTTAAATCAGTTCCATCAATGTGAGTGAATTAATGATTTATATTGTATTATTTTATTAACGAAATCTTTCAGGTCCCTGGATTGCTATTTTATTTCTATATAGCATTATTTTTTAATTTTAAATACAGTACTTAATTTCTCATTTCACTATCTTGTATAAAAGCAGTGGTAACGCAGAGTGTAATTTTAAGATGTAATTTTCCATGTCTGCTAAAAACTAAGGAAACAACACCATATTCATGGAATCAAGGAAGTAAGTGTAGTTTAACCGAAGGCAACGACATCTTATCTGTAGCTGCACATGAGTCATAGGACATTTCAAATAGTGTTGTTGTTTTGCCTCGGAGTACCAAAACCGTTAGATTACAAGTAATTTAAAAACAAATAAACTCCGGACAAAACAATGCCGCCGCTACAATGTCGCTTTATTATAAAATAATTTTACATCTCTGCTTCCAATGCGTAAAAACTCATATGTAAATGGGACCCGAGCGTAGTTACCTCCTCGTGGTGGGTCCCGGTAATTGGTATCGTTTTCCAAATAATAATACACCAAGTACTATTTCGAATATTAGTATTATTATTCGAAAACGATATCAAGCTAAAAACTACTTGAATATAGTCTGGTCTTGATCACCCAAAATAGTTTTGGTGATCTAAACTGGACTAATACCCCCCCGCGGGGGCAACGTGGGACATCGTGGGACATCGCAGGACACCGTGGGATGCGAGCGTATTAGCTTTAATTAATCATAAGATAGATACCTATGTTATGTACATTGTAAGCTCATTCTGTACAAAGATACTTATCTATCTTGGAACGACAAATAAAGATCTCGTCTCTCTTGATCCCCTCGCTTACCATACTGGAAAAATTGTTACCACGATATATCGGTTCGCGATCACTCAGTTCCTTCAAACTGTCGCGTGGCGTACTCGCTCGCGTGTATTTCGGGTGCGTGCGGGTCAATGTGCTCTAGACAACTCTTCGGATTCGTAAGTCGCCCAAGGACAGCTCTGTCTTGGTGACTGCTCAACGTTTGCATCGGATCACGGGAGTTGTCGTCGTGCCGGTGATGCTTGCTAATCTGTTGGGGATTCAGTCGTGGATCTGCAGTCCTGTCCGATTGGTACTTCGGTACTCGGTCAGGGACCAGCAATTTCACGTCCTCCGTAATCCTGTTCGGCCCCGCGGGAGTGGACCCCACTGTTCAGTTGAGGTATTGCCTTCGTAATCCTGTTCAGCGGTCCCTCCCCGTGAGTGGACCCCACTGTTCAGTTGGGGCCTCGTGCCTTGGTAATCCTGTTCAGCGGTCCCTCCCTGTGAGTGGACCCCACTGTTCAGTTGGGGCCTCTTGCCTTCGTAATCCTGTTCAGCGGTCCCTCCCCGGGTTCCACTTGTTCAGTTGGAGTGTGTCAAGTTGCTGGCCTATGTGCTGGATCCACGGCTGAATTACTAGTGGATCACTGGCATCATCTGTCGGCGCCATCGACCGCGACTCGTGTAAGTTTCGAACGGCGAAACAGGAATCGAGTTACGGCCAATTCTTGGGCTTTCCGTTGAACCTCGGGGTTATCTCGTGTACGGGGGTACGTCGCGTAGGTTTGTTAGTTCTTTCGAGAGATCGCGATCTCGTCCGTTTCGGGACAGTGTCAGTAGCTTCATCTTCTTCTTTTCGCTCCAAGTTAGATAAATGTGTCTTTGATACCGAATGTTGCCAGTAGGGATGCGAATTATTGTATATTTGTACTGATCGATGTAATCGTTGTGTGGGAGATAGATGATGCGTTACGTATGCCTTGTTCTACGTTTGTAAAGATTCATGTTAGCGCTGCGTTGGAGATATGTGTTTCGCAGTTAGACTACGAAACAACTATTTCTTTACGCAGGCCCATGGTCAAGTAGTGTCAAAACTGGACATTCTGCCAATAGGTTGAATGTCGAGATCGATGTGTAGTGTTAAATAACCCATGGGCGGGTCTCGTGCGTAGTCACCTCCTCGTGGTGAGACCTGGTAATTGGCATCGTTTTCCAAAAATTAATCAGTCGATTAATCTTTGGAAAACGATACCAAGCCAAGAACTACGCAACAGTCCAGTTTGGATCAACAAAAGCCGCTAAGATCATTTTGGATGATCTACACTGGACTGCACTATTAATTTATAACATTTAAGCCATTAATTTACAATATTTACGTCATGAATTTACAACAATAAGTCACAAATTCATAACATTTAAGCTATTAATTTTTACATTTATACCATTAATTCCTAACACTCAAACTATTAATTTATAACACTTAAGCTATTAATTTATAACATTTAAGCAAATAATTAACAACGATTAAACTATTAATTTATAACAATTGAAACAATAATTGGCACATTTAAAACATTAATTTATAAGAATCAAACCATTCCTCGAGGAATCAGTAAGTCTCGCGCTAATAGCCCAATACATCGATAGATTTAACGAAGAAATACGTAACCGCGATTACAACCAATTAGATCATATTATTTGCTACATAATTAATAACTGTATCACGTACAGCGATGCAGGCGGTATTGAAGAAATAAAGCCATTTTATGTTACAACTATAACGAGTAAATTTAATCGTTTAACTTGTGAAGAATTAAAAAGGTACCTGACTTCTAAATAAGCATTAAATAAGAATCTTAAATATCGCAAACAGTGATGTAGGTGTTACTCAAGAAAAAAGAACGTTTTATTTTTTAATTAGCACGAGTAAATGAACGAATATCGATAATATAATATAACGCTTAATATGAATTTTATCTGTCTGATTATTTAATAGCTTAACTTATTTCACAGTAACGTCATCGACTGCACTTAGGCTCTTTTCCCTTTTTGTCCAAACTAATCGATAGTCGAAAACTAGTATCATGTAGGTGTGAATATAGTCTTAGTTTGTAGAAACTATTAAAATGATAAAAATGGATATCGTATTAAATCGTAAAAGATGCCAATTTACGATAAAAATTAAGAAATCGTTCAATTTGATTTTGTTACAATGGAAAAACCGTCTCCTGCTATGTCAAAAAATCGTTACCGTTTGATTAACAAACCGACGCCTTGTTATGTTATATAAGGAACACGGAGGTCGCGCGCGAGCTCTTTTGTGCCTGAAATTCCGGAGAGTGAACATCGAAGAAGAACATAAATATCAGGTAAGTAAGAAAAAATATCAAACAACAACATTGTAACTAGTAATTTATAACGTCTAAACCATTAATTTACAACACTTAAGCTATTAATTTATAACATTCAAGCCATTAATTTATAACATTTAAGGAATTAATTTATAACGTCTAAACTATTAATTTATAACATTTATGCTATTAATTTATAACATTTAAGCCAATAATTTCTAACTTTTGAACTGTTATTTTATACATTTAGCCATTAATTTATAACATTTAAACTATTAATTTATATCATCTAAGCCATTAAATTATAACATTCAAGCTATTAATTTATAACATTTAAACTGTTAATTTATAACATTTAAACCATTAATTTACAGCATTTAATGTGTTATTTTGTACATTTAAACCATTAATTTATAACATTTAAGCTATTAATTTATAACATTTAAGCCATTAATTTCTAACTTTTGAACTGTTATTTTATACATTTTGCCAATAATTTATAACATTTAAACTATTAATTTATATCATCTAAGCCATTAAATTATAACATTCAAGCTATTAATTTATAACATTTAAACTGTTAATTTATAACATTTAAACCATTAATTTACAGCATTTAAAGTGTTATTTTATACATCTAAGCCATTAATTTATAACATTTAAGCAAATAATTTATAACATTTAAACTATTAATTTCTAACATTTAAGCCATTAATTTCTAACATTTAAGCAATTAATTGACAACATCTGAGCCACTAATTTACAACATTTAAACTGTTGTTTTATACATTTAAGCTATTATTTTATAACATTTAAGCTATTAATTAACAACATCTAAGCCATTAATTTACAACATTTAAAGTGTTATTTTATACATTTAAGCTATTAATTTATAACATTTAAGCTATTAATTTATAACATATAAGCCATTAATTTCTAACTTTTGAACTGTTACTTTATACATTTAGCCATTAATTTATAACATTTAAACTATTAATTTATATCATCTAAGCCATTAAATTATAACATTTAAGCTATTAATTTACAACATCTAAGCCACTAATTTACAATATTTAAACTATTAATTTATATCATCTAAGCCATTAATTTATAATATTTAAGCCATTAATCTAAAACAATTCCTCCATTAATTCTTAACAACTATACCAATAATTTATAACCATATTCTCCCATTAATTCAAAGTAATTGTGCTCTTAATTTATAACAGTTGTACCATTAATCGGAAGCAACTCTACATTCATTGATTTAAATCAGTACCATCAATGTGAGTGAATTAATGATTTATATTGTATTATTTTATTAACGAAATCTTTCAGGTCCCTGGATTGCTATTTTATTTCTACATAGCATTATTTTTTAATTTTAAATACAGTACTTAATTTCCCATTTCACTATTTTGTATAAAAGCAGTGGTAACGCAGAGTGTAATTTTAAGATGTAATTTTCCATGTCTGCTAAAAACCAAGGAAACAACACCATATTCATGGAATCAAGGAAGCAAGTGTAGTTTAACCGAAGGCAACGACATCTTATCTGTAGCTGCACATGAGTCATAGGACATTTCAAATAGTGTTGTTGTTTTGCCTCGGAGTACCAAAACCGTTAGATTACAAGTAATTTAAAAACAAATAAACTCCGGACAAAACAATGCCGCCGCTACAATGTCGCTTTATTATAAAATAATTTTACATCTCTGCTTCCAATGCGTAAAAACTCATATGTAAATGGGACCCGAGCGTAGTTACCTCCTCGTGGTGGGTCCCGGTAATTGGTATCGTTTTCCAAATAATAATACACCAAGTACTATTTCGAATACTAGTATTATTATTCGAAAACGATATCAAGCTAAAAACTACTTGAATATAGTCTGGTCTTGATCACCCAAAATAGTTTTGGTGATCTAAACTGGACTAATACCCCCCCGCGGGGGCAACGTGGGACATCGTGGGACATCGCAGGACACCGTGGGATGCGAGCGTATTAGCTTTAATTAATCATAAGATAGATACCTATGTTATGTACATTGTAAGCTCATTCTGTACAAAGATACTTATCTATCTTGGAACGACAAATAAAGATCTCGTCTCTCTTGATCCCCTCGCTTACCATACTGGAAAAATTGTTCCCACGATATATCGGTTCGCGATCACTCAGTTCTTTCAAACTGTCGCGTGGCGTACTCGCTCGCGTGTATTTCGGGTGCGTGCGGGTCAATGTGCTCTAGACAACTCTTCGGATTCGTAAGTCGCCCAAGGACAGCTCTGTCTTGGTGACTGCTCAACGTTTGCATCGGATCACGGGAGTTGTCGTCGTGCCGGTGATGCTTGCTAATCTGTTGGGGATTCAGTCGTGGATCTGCAGTGCTGTCCGATTGGTACTTGGGTACTCGATCAGAGACCTCCAATTTCACGTCCTCCGTAATCCTGTTCGGCCCCGCGGGAGTGGACCCCACTGTTCAGTTGAGGTATTGCCTTCGTAATCCTGTTCAGCTGTCCCTCCCCGTGAGTGGACCCCACTGTTCAGTTGGGGCCTCGTGCCTTGGTAATCCTGTTCAGCGGTCCCTCCCTGTGAGTGGACCCCACTGTTCAGTTGGGGCCTCTTGCCTTCGTAATCCTGTTCAGCGGTCCCTCCCCGGGTTCCACTTGTTCAGTTGGAGTGTGTCAAGTTGCTGGCCTATGTGCTGGATCCACGGCTGAATTACTAGTGGACCACTGGCATCATCTGTCGGCGCCATCGACCGCGACTCGTGTAAGTTTCGAACGGCGAAACAGGAATCGAGTTACGGCCAATTCTTGGGCTTTCCGTTGAACCTCGGGGTTATCTCGTGTACGGGGGTACGTCGCGTAGGTTTGTTAGTTCTTTCGAGAGATCGCGATCTCGTCCGTTTCGGGACAGTGTCAGTAGCTTCATCTTCTTCTTTTCGCTCCAAGTTAGATAAATGTGTCTTTGATACCGAATGTTGCCAGTAGGGATGCGAATTATTGTTTATTTGTACTGATCGATGTAATCGTTGTGTGGGAGATAGGTGATGCGTTACGTATGCCTTGTTCTACGTTTGTAAAGATTCATGTTAGCGCTGCGTTGGAGATATGTGTTTCGCAGTTAGACTACGAAACAACTATTTCTTTACGCAGGCCCATGGTCAGGTAGTGTCAAAACTGGACATTCTGCCAATAGGTTGAATGTCGAGATCGATGTGTAGTGTTAAATAACCCATGGGCGGGTCTCGTGCGTAGTCACCTCCTCGTGGTGAGACCTGGTAATTGGCATCGTTTTCCAAAAATTAATCAGTCGATTAATCTTTGGAAAACGATACCAAGCCAAGAACTACGCAACAGTCCAGTTTGGATCAACAAAAGCCGCTAATATCATTTTGGATGATCTACACTGGACTGCACTATTAATTTATAACATTTAAGCCATTAATTTACAATATTTACGTCATGAATTTACAACAATAAGTCACAAATTCATAACATTTAAGCTATTAATTTTTACATTTATACCATTAATTCCTAACACTCAAACTATTAATTTATAACACTTAAGCTATTAATTTATAACATTTAAGCAAATAATTAACAACGATTAAACTATTAATTTATAACAATTGAAACAATAATTGGCACATTTAAAACATTAATTTATAAGAATCAAACCATTCCTCGAGGAATCAGTAAGTCTCGCGCTAATAGCCCAATACATCGATAGATTTAACGAAGAAATACGTAACCGCGATTACAACCAATTAGATCATATTATTTGCTACATAATTAATAACTGTATCACGTACAGCGATGCAGGCGGTATTGAAGAAATAAAGCCATTTTATGTTACAACTATAACGAGTAAATTTAATCGTTTAACTTGCGAAGAATTAAAAAGGTACCTGACTTCTAAATAAGCATTAAATAAGAATCTTAAATATCGCAAACAGTGATGTAGGTGTTACTCAAGAAAAAAGAACGTTTTATTTTTTAATTAGCACGAGTAAATGAACGAATATCGATAATATAATATAACGCTTAATATGAATTTTATCTGTCTGATTATTTAATAGCTTAACTTATTTCACAGTAACGTCATCGACTGCACTTAGGCTCTTTTCCCTTTTTGTCCAAACTAATCGATAGTCGAAAACTAGTATCATGTAGGTGTGAATATAGTCTTAGTTTGTAGAAACTATTAAAATGATAAAAATGGATATCGTATTAAATCGTAAAAGATGCCAATTTACGATAAAAATTAAGAAATCGTTCAATCTGATTTTGTTACAATGGAAAAACCGTCTCCTGCTGTCAAAAAATCGTTACCGTTTGATTAACAAACCGACGCCTTGTTACGTTATATAAGGAACACGGAGGTCGCGCGCGAGCTCTTTTGTGCCTGAAATTCCGGAGAGTGAACATCGAAGAAGAACATAAATATCAGGTAAGTAAGAAAAAATATCAAACAACAACATTGTAACTAGTAATTTATAACGTCTAAACCATTAATTTACAACACTTAAGCTATTAATTTATAACATTCAAGCCATTAATTTATAACATTTTAGGGATTAATTTATAACGTCTAAACTATTAATTTATAACATTTATGCTATTAATTTATAACATTTAAGCCATTAATTTCTAACTTTTGAACTGTTATTTTATACATTTAGCCATTAATTTATAACATTTAAACTATTAATTTATATCATTCAAGCCATTAAATTATAACATTCAAGCAATTAATTTATAACATTTAAACTGTTAATTTATAACATTTAAACCATTAATTTACAACATTTAAAGTGTTACTTTATACATTTAAGCTATTAATTTATAACATTTAAGCTATTAATTTATAACATCTAAGGCATTAATTTCTAACTTTTGAACTGTTATTTTATATATTTAGCCATTAATTTATAACATTTAAACTATTAATTTATATCATCTAAGCCATTAAATTATAACATTTAGGCTATTAATTTACAACATCTAAGCCACTAATTTACAATATTTAAACTATTAATTTATATCATCTAAGCCATTAATTTATAATATTTAAGCCATTAATCTAAAACAATTCCTCCATTAATTCTTAACAACTATACCAATAATTTATAACCATATTCTCCCATTAATTCAAAGTAATTGTGCTCTTAATTTATAACAGTTGTACCATTAATCGGAAGCAACTCTACATTCATTGATTTAAATCAGTACCATCAATGTGAGGGAATTAATGATTTATATTGTATTATTTTATTAAAGAAATCTTTCAGGTCCCTGGATTGCTATTTTATTTCTATATAGCATTATTTTTTAATTTTAAATACAGTACTTAATTTCTCATTTCACTATCTTGTATAAAAGCAGTGGTAACGCAGAGTGTAATTTTAAGATGTAATTTTCCATGTCTGCTAAAAACCAAGGAAACCACACCATATTCATGGAATCAAGGAAGCAAGTGTAGTTTAACCGAAGGCAACGACATCTTATCTGTAGCTGCACATGAGTCATAGGACATTTCAAATAGTGTTGTTGTTTTGCCTCGGAGTACCAAAACCGTTAGATTACAAGTATTTTAAAAACAAATAAACTCCGGAAAAAACAATGCCGCCGCTACAATGTCGCTTTATTATAAAATAATTTTACATCTCTGCTTCCAATGCGTAAAAACTCATATGTAAATGGGACCCGAGCGTAGTTACCTCCTCGTGGTGGGTCCCGGTAATTGGTATCGTTTTCCAAATAATAATACACCAAGTACTATTTCGAATATTAGTATTATTATTCGAAAACGATATCAAGCTAAAAGCTACTTGAATATAGTCTGGTCTTGATCACCCAAAATAGTTTTGGTGATCTAAACTGGACTAATACCCCCCCGCGGGGGCAACGTGGGACATCGTGGGACATCGCAGGACACCGTGGGATGCGAGCGTATTAGCTTTAATTAATCATAAGATAGATACCTATGATATGTACATTGTAAGCTCATACTGTACAAAGATACTTATCTATCTTGGAACGACAAATAAAGATCTCGTCTCTCTTGATCCCCACGCTTACCATACTGGAAAAATTGTTCCCACGATATATCGGTTCGCGATCACTCAGTTCTTTCAAACTGTCGCGTGGCGTACTCTCTCGCGTGTATTTCGGGTGCTTGCGGGTCAATGTGCTCTAGACAACTCTTCGGATTTGTAAGTCGCCCAAGGACAGCTCTGACTTGGTGACTGCTCAACGTTTGCATCGGATCACGGGAGTTATCGTCGTGCCGGTGATGCTTGCTAATTGGTTGGGGATTCACTCGTGGATCTGCAGTCCTGTCAGATTGGTACTTGGGTACTCGATCAGAGACCACCAATTTCACGTCCTCCGTAATCCTGTTCGGCCCCGCGGGAGTGGACCCCACTGTTCAGTTGAGGTATTGCCTTCGTAATCCTGTTCAGCGGTCCCTCCCCGTGAGTGGACCCCACTGTTCAGTTGGGGCCTCTTGCCTTCGTAATCCTGTTCAGCGGTCCCTCCCCGGGTTCCACTTGTTCAGTTGGAGTGTGTCAAGTTGCTGGCCTATGTGCTGGATCCACGGCTGAATTACTAGTGGATCACTGGCATCATCTGTCGGCGCCATCGACCGCGACTCGTGTAAGTTTCGAACGGCGAAACAGGAATCGAGTTACGGCCAATTCTTGGGCTTTCCGTTGAACCTCGGGGTTATCTCGTGTACGGGGGTACGTCGCGTAGGTTTGTTAGTTCTTTCGAGAGATCGCGATCTCGTCCGTTTCGGGACAGTGTCAGTAGCTTCATCTTCTTCTTTTCGCTCCAAGTTAGATAAATGTGTCTTTGATACCGAATGTTGCCAGTAGGGATGCGAATTATTGTTTATTTGTACTGATCGATGTAATCGTTGTGTGGGAGATAGATGATGCGTTACGTATGCCTTGTTCTACGTTTGTAAAGATTCATGTTAGCGCTGCGCTGGAGATATGTGTTTCGCAGTTAGACTACGAAACAACTATTTCTTTACGCTGGCCCATGGTCAAGTTGTGTCAAAACTGGACATTCTGCCAATAGGTTGAATGTCGAGATCGATGTGTAGTGTTAAATAATCCATGGGCGGGTCTCGTGCGTAGTCACCTCCTCGTGGTGAGACCTGGTAATTGGCGTCGTTTTCCAAAAATTAATCAGTCGATTAATCTTTGGAAAACGATACCAAGCCAAGAACTACGCAACAGTCCAGTTTGGATCAACAAAAGCCGCTAAGATCATTTTGGATCATCTACACTGGACTGCACTATTAATTTATAACATTTAAGCTATTAATTTATAACATTTAAGCCATTAATTTCTAACTTTTGAACTGTTATTTTATACATTTTGCCAATAATTTATAACATTTAAACTATTAATTTATATCATCTAAGCCATTAAATTATAACATTTAAGCTATTAATTTACAACATCTAAGCCACTAATTTACAATATTTAAACTATTAATTTATATCATCGAAGCCATTAATTTATAATATTTAAGCCATTAATCTAAAACAATTCCTCCATTAATTCTTAACAACTATACCAATAATTTATAACCATATTCTCCCATTAATTCAAAGTAATTGTGCTCTTAATTTATAACAGTTGTACCATTAATCGGAAGCAACTCTACATTCATTGATTTAAATCAGTACCATCAATGTGAGTGAATTAATGATTTATATTGTATTATTTTATTAACGAAATCTTTCAGGTCCCTGGATTGCTATTTTATTTCTATATAGCATTATTTTTTAATTTTATATACAGTACTTAATTTCTCATTTCACTATTTTGTATAAAAGCAGTGGTAACGCAGAGTGTAATTTTAAGATGTAATTTTCCATGTCTGCTAAAAACCAAGGAAACAACACCATATTCATGGAATCAAGGAAGGAAGTGTGGTTTAACCGAAGGCAACGACATCTTATCTGTAGCTGCACATGAGTCATAGGACATTTCAAATAGTGTTGTTGTTTTGCCTCGGAGTACCAAAACCGTTAGATTACAAGTAATTTAAAAACAAATTAACTCCGGACAAAACAATGCCGCCGCTACAATGTCGCTTTATTATAAAATAATTTTACATCTCTGTTACGTCGCCTAAAACATCTGCGCTGCAGCTCTCGCGACCGGCCAGCCGACGGCCTGCGTAACGTCATTTCGACCCTCAATAAACCTGAGGACCAACCATAACTTTCTCTTTCATTGTGTACACATGTATCTGAATTCCATCCGTCGTCCTGAAAGCTTTCTTAAGGCTAGAAATATTTGCGACGCACATCTGGTTTTTAGAGAGGTCCTTGGGTTTATTAGGCGCAATTAAAAACACGGAGAAAGCGGGTACGCGCCCATTAGGAAAAATCGAACATCTGTCTAATAGAACAGGCTGGGTTTTCCCATGCACAAGGTCACTCACGAACCACGTTGGTCGGAGGTTTCCTACTCGTCACTTCTCCTACGACTCTCGGAGAGTCAAGTCGCAGACTTCTCCTGCTACATCAGGAGGGTCAATTCAACTTACTTCTTCTACATACGACAACGTCGAAGTCTAACATCAAAATCTAGTGTCTATCAAGTATCCTCTAGTGCTACGTCCACTAACATACGAAATTCGATTGTACGAACCTTGCTCTATTAGTCATATCTATCTCATATTCGTGCGACAAGGTGTTATCGACGATTTGTATCTACTCAACAGTGTAGTTTAAGTGTTGGAAATATATATTTTATAATTCTGTGAATCACAGTGTTATATAAACTTAATCACCCCTATTATCTTAACGGAAATCAGGGGATCGATCAACTCGTGGTGTCGATTAGTATAATCGTAACGGGAATGTACGACTCCCGTTGACGTCTCTCCTCGCGATTGCGTCTCCCCGCGATTGGTCGAAATAACAATCTCTGCTTCCAATGCGTAAAAACTCATATGTAAATGGGACCCGAGCGTAGTTACCTCCTCGTGGTGGGTCCCGGTAATTGGTATCGTTTTCCAAATAATAATACACCAAGTACTATTTCGAATATTAGTATTATTATTCGAAAACGATATCAAGCTAAAAACTACTTGAATATAGTCTGGTCTTGATCACCCAAAATAGTTTTGGTGATCTAAACTGGACTAATACCCCCCCGCGGGGGCAACGTGGGACATCGTGGGACATCGCAGGACACCGTGGGATGCGAGCGTATTAGCTTTAATTAATCATAAGATAGATACCTATGATATGTACATTGTAAGCTCATACTGTACAAAGATACTTATCTATCTTGGAACGACAAATAAAGATCTCGTCTCTCTTGATCCCCACGCTTACCATACTGGAAAAATTGTTCCCACGATATATCGGTTCGCGATCACTCAGTTCTTTCAAACTGTCGCGTGGCGTACTCTCTCGCGTGTATTTCGGGTGCTTGCGGGTCAATGTGCTCTAGACAACTCTTCGGATTTGTAAGTCGCCCAAGGACAGCTCTGACTTGGTGACTGCTCAACGTTTGCATCGGATCACGGGAGTTATCGTCGTGCCGGTGATGCTTGCTAATTGGTTGGGGATTCACTCGTGGATCTGCAGTCCTGTCAGATTGGTACTTGGGTACTCGATCAGAGACCACCAATTTCACGTCCTCCGTAATCCTGTTCGGCCCCGCGGGAGTGGACCCCACTGTTCAGTTGAGGTATTGCCTTCGTAATCCTGTTCAGCGGTCCCTCCCCGTGAGTGGACCCCACTGTTCAGTTGGGGCCTCTTGCCTTCGTAATCCTGTTCAGCGGTCCCTCCCCGGGTTCCACTTGTTCAGTTGGAGTGTGTCAAGTTGCTGGCCTATGTGCTGGATCCACGGCTGAATTACTAGTGGATCACTGGCATCATCTGTCGGCGCCATCGACCGCGACTCGTGTAAGTTTCGAACGGCGAAACAGGAATCGAGTTACGGCCAATTCTTGGGCTTTCCGTTGAACCTCGGGGTTATCTCGTGTACGGGGGTACGTCGCGTAGGTTTGTTAGTTCTTTCGAGAGATCGCGATCTCGTCCGTTTCGGGACAGTGTCAGTAGCTTCATCTTCTTCTTTTCGCTCCAAGTTAGATAAATGTGTCTTTGATACCGAATGTTGCCAGTAGGGATGCGAATTATTGTTTATTTGTACTGATCGATGTAATCGTTGTGTGGGAGATAGATGATGCGTTACGTATGCCTTGTTCTACGTTTGTAAAGATTCATGTTAGCGCTGCGCTGGAGATATGTGTTTCGCAGTTAGACTACGAAACAACTATTTCTTTACGCTGGCCCATGGTCAAGTTGTGTCAAAACTGGACATTCTGCCAATAGGTTGAATGTCGAGATCGATGTGTAGTGTTAAATAATCCATGGGCGGGTCTCGTGCGTAGTCACCTCCTCGTGGTGAGACCTGGTAATTGGCGTCGTTTTCCAAAAATTAATCAGTCGATTAATCTTTGGAAAACGATACCAAGCCAAGAACTACGCAACAGTCCAGTTTGGATCAACAAAAGCCGCTAAGATCATTTTGGATCATCTACACTGGACTGCACTATTAATTTATAACATTTAAGCTATTAATTTATAACATTTAAGCCATTAATTTCTAACTTTTGAACTGTTATTTTATACATTTTGCCAATAATTTATAACATTTAAACTATTAATTTATATCATCTAAGCCATTAAATTATAACATTTAAGCTATTAATTTACAACATCTAAGCCACTAATTTACAATATTTAAACTATTAATTTATATCATCGAAGCCATTAATTTATAATATTTAAGCCATTAATCTAAAACAATTCCTCCATTAATTCTTAACAACTATACCAATAATTTATAACCATATTCTCCCATTAATTCAAAGTAATTGTGCTCTTAATTTATAACAGTTGTACCATTAATCGGAAGCAACTCTACATTCATTGATTTAAATCAGTACCATCAATGTGAGTGAATTAATGATTTATATTGTATTATTTTATTAACGAAATCTTTCAGGTCCCTGGATTGCTATTTTATTTCTATATAGCATTATTTTTTAATTTTATATACAGTACTTAATTTCTCATTTCACTATTTTGTATAAAAGCAGTGGTAACGCAGAGTGTAATTTTAAGATGTAATTTTCCATGTCTGCTAAAAACCAAGGAAACAACACCATATTCATGGAATCAAGGAAGGAAGTGTGGTTTAACCGAAGGCAACGACATCTTATCTGTAGCTGCACATGAGTCATAGGACATTTCAAATAGTGTTGTTGTTTTGCCTCGGAGTACCAAAACCGTTAGATTACAAGTAATTTAAAAACAAATTAACTCCGGACAAAACAATGCCGCCGCTACAATGTCGCTTTATTATAAAATAATTTTACATCTCTGTTACGTCGCCTAAAACATCTGCGCTGCAGCTCTCGCGACCGGCCAGCCGACGGCCTGCGTAACGTCATTTCGACCCTCAATAAACCTGAGGACCAACCATAACTTTCTCTTTCATTGTGTACACATGTATCTGAATTCCATCCGTCGTCCTGAAAGCTTTCTTAAGGCTAGAAATATTTGCGACGCACATCTGGTTTTTAGAGAGGTCCTTGGGTTTATTAGGCGCAATTAAAAACACGGAGAAAGCGGGTACGCGCCCATTAGGAAAAATCGAACATCTGTCTAATAGAACAGGCTGGGTTTTCCCATGCACAAGGTCACTCACGAACCACGTTGGTCGGAGGTTTCCTACTCGTCACTTCTCCTACGACTCTCGGAGAGTCAAGTCGCAGACTTCTCCTGCTACATCAGGAGGGTCAAGTCAACTTACTTCTTCTACATACGACAACGTCGAAGTCTAACATCAAAATCTAGTGTCTATCAAGTATCCTCTAGTGCTACGTCCACTAACATACGAAATTCGATTGTACGAACCTTGCTCTATTAGTCATATCTATCTCATATTCGTGCGACAAGGTGTTATCGACGATTTGTATCTACTCAACAGTGTAGTTTAAGTGTTGGAAATATATATTTTATAATTCTGTGAATCACAGTGTTATATAAACTTAATCACCCCTATTATCTTAACGGAAATCAGGGGATCGATCAACTCGTGGTGTCGATTAGTATAATCGTAACGGGAATTTACGACTCCCGTTGACGTCTCTCCTCGCGATTGCGTCTCCCTGCGATTGGTCGGAATAACATGGTCCTTCGAGCCGGATTTTGCGCCATTAAAAAGTGCATTGACCAGTGACTATACAGTGTCGCGTGAAATCCACATTCCAACGACTTAGGCAACTAGCCAAAGGAGCTGCCATCGGAAAGGAACTCCTTCCTCGCTCAGCACATACGCGAGCCCACACCGCACTGTAACGAGTAGCTACCGATTCCTAGATCAACGTCCATTTGATTAAGGTAAACTCGTTCCTGCCATTAAACTCAAATATGGCCCACGCTGAACCGATCAGCACACTGCGGCGGAGACGAAGCATCTTAGTCCGCCGACTCGCGACCACGAAGCGTCAACTCGACGAATATGAAGCGTCTGGACGGGTAGAAAAGAACTCCCTCATAGCATGCCGTAACTTCTTCGACGAGAATTGGAGGAAGATAATCGAGGTTCAGGACGAGCTGGAAGCGTTAGATGAGGGGGAAATTGCTCATGCAGACTCTTTATTGCGAGAGCATCTTAAGATTGACGTACGGATCCTGGACCTCTTTGACCTACTACCATCAACTACCCCTTCGACATTAAAAGCACGCGATTCATGCGTGAAACACCAGCCGACGGAGAATATAGCGTCGAACCTAGCGCCGATACCGTCGCCTGACATGCGGAGCTCATCGCGTGATACTCACAACGTGTCCCCCATACGCGACCTGACGACGACCACGTTCACATCGTCAGCATCACAACAATCTGATTCAACGACACAAAACGCCTTGAATCAGCAAGCCGCTCAAGATACTCTGGACCAGAAGGAACTCAATCCCGTCCAGGACAACAGCGGCCATACTCCGCCGGCAGAAAACAACGCGTCGAATCCAACGTCGATATCGTCGCCTGACACGCGGATCTCATCGCCTAATCCGCGCGGCACATTGCGTGAAACTCGCACCTCATCGCCTACACGCGTCCTGAAGACAACACTTCACGATTCTCTGGATCAACAGAGAGAGAAAACCTCACCAGGCGACAAGATGTCGCAAACATTCTTTCCGAAGCTGTTACAGGATGGGCGATGCCCTGCAACTGTTATTCAAAACGACGAGAGTAGCGGGTCAAATCCCGTCAAGGATACCGAAGCCAATCTAGAAACGAAACCTACAGAAGACTCTCCGAAATTCACGATGATAGAATTATCTGGGAACAGACGTTCCTTTATCAACACTTCGACGGTTAATAACCTGTTCTGCATACTGTCACACCCAACATTTGGCATAAACATCGTATCGGAGACTCTCATTCATTCTCCGGGACATTCCGTGAAGAGTCCTCACTCTCCATGGCCGACAGGGCCACAGCTGCGAATAACCCGAAGCGAAATAATATCTACGTTATTGCTACCGTGAATAATTACGTAATTGATATTGATAGTTTTCAGAACACTCCTTCGGATCCCAATACCCGGCCACAGAGCGCTGCCTCGAACAAGTCTCTGATTTTGCCTTTTGCGGATAATTGGTCTACGCCGGTCCAACCACCACGCCTCATCAAGACGGCGCGACACGAATGGGTCAGCGGGGGGAGTCCTGTTCCCCAACCAACCATAGATCTTCTTCACGTTTCCACAACGCATCTACATGCGAATTTCACTTTCCGTTGTGAAATCGGAGAGATATATAACGACACCTCCTGGGACGAGGTGTTCCACGACACTTCATGGGCCGAGCTGTTTCACGACACGTCCTGGTTCGTGAACTTCAACAGAAACTATCTAGGCAATGCCGAGGACCACGACGATCCAGAACGCAAGGAAGACAACATATCCTCAACGCAACGGCCTCTCGGCCGTATTATCGAATACATTCTGGCGGAGACGGCCTCATCCAGACAATCACAATCCACACGACAACGAGACTCGCGGATCGAGGTGCCACGCAGCACGTCCTACTCTCGAGCTGACCCCATCCAGCAGACCACGGACAATCAGCAATCAACAAAGAGTTGGGCGGCAGCTCCACGTAACTCTACCTACCAGAAATTTTGATCGGTACCCTCTCAACGGGGGGAGGATGTTACGTCGCCTAAAACATCTGCGCTGCAGCTCTCGCGACCGGCCAGCCGACGGCCTGCGTAACGTCATTTCGACCCTCAATAAACCTGAGGACCAACCATAACTTTCTCTTGCATTGTCTACACATGTATCTGCATTCCATCCGTCGTCCTGAAAGCTTTCTTAAGGCTAGAAATATTTGCGACGCACATCTGGTTTTTAGAGAGGTCCTTGGGTTTATTAGGCGCAATTAAAAACACGGAGAAAGCGGGTACGCGCCCATTAGGAAAAATCGGACATCTGTCTAATAGAACTGGCTGGGTTTTCCCATGCACAAGGTCACTCACGAACCACGTTGGTCGGAGGTTTCCTACTCGTCACTTCTCCTACGACTCTCGGAGAGTCAAGTCGCAGATTTCTCCTGCTACATCAGGAGGGTCAAGTCAACTTACTTCTTCTACATACGACAACGTCGAAGTCTAACATCAAAATCTAGTGTCTATCAAGTATCCTCTAGTGCTACGTCCACTAACATACGAAATTCGATTGTACGAACCTTGCTCTATTAGTCATATCTATCTCATATTCGTGCGACAAGGTGTTATCGACGATTTGAATCTACTCAACAGTGTAGTTTAAGTGTTGGAAATATATATTTTATAATTCTGTGAATCACAGTGTTATATAAACTTAATCACCCCTATTATCTTAACGGAAATCAGGGGATCGATCAACTCGTGGTGTCGATTATTATAATCGTAACGGGAATGTACGACTCCCGTTGACGTCTCTCCTCGCGATTGCGTCTCCCCGCGATTGGTCGAAATAACAATCTCTGCTTCCAATGCGTAAAAACTCATATGTAAATGGGACCCGAGCGTAGTTACCTCCTCGTGGTGGGTCCCGGTAATTGGTATCGTTTTCCAAATAATAATACACCAAGTACTATTTCGAATATTAGTATTATTATTCGAAAACGATATCAAGCTAAAAACTACTTGAATATAGTCTGGTCTTGATCACCCAAAATAGTTTTGGTGATCTAAACTGGACTAATACCCCCCCCGCGGGGGCAACGTGGGACATCGTGGGACATCGCAGGACACCGTGGGATGCGAGCGTATTAGCTTTAATTAATCATAAGATAGATACCTATGTTATGTACATTGTAAGCTCATTCTGTACAAAGATACTTATCTATCTTGGAACGACAAATAAAGATCTCGTCTCTCTTGATCCCCTCGCTTACCATACTGGAAAAATTGTTCCCACGATATATCGGTTCGCGATCACTCAGTTCTTTCAAACTGTCGCGTGGCGTACTCGCTCGCGTGTATTTCGGGTGCGTGCGGGTCAATGTGCTCTAGACAACTCTTCGGATTCGTAAGTCGCCCAAGGACAGCTCTGTCTTGGTGACTGCTCAACGTTTGCATCGGATCACGGGAGTTGTCGTCGTGCCGGTGATGCTTGCTAATCTGTTGGGGATTCAGTCGTGGATCTGCAGTCCTGTCCGATTGGTACTTCGGTACTCGGTCAGGGACCAGCAATTTCACGTCCTCCGTAATCCTGTTCGGCCCCGCGGGAGTGGACCCCACTGTTCAGTTGAGGTATTGCCTTCGTAATCCTGTTCAGCGGTCCCTCCCCGTGAGTGGACCCCACTGTTCAGTTGGGGCCTCGTGCCTTGGTAATCCGGTTCAGCGGTCCCTCCCTGTGAGTGGACCCCACTGTTCAGTTGGGGCCTCTTGCCTTCGTAATCCTGTTCAGCGGTCCCTCCCCGGGTTCCACTTGTTCAGTTGGAGTGTGTCAAGTTGCTGGCCTATGTGCTGGATCCACGGCTGAATTACTAGTGGATCACTGGCATCATCTGTCGGCGCCATCGACCGCGACTCGTGTAAGTTTCGAACGGCGAAACAGGAATCGAGTTACGGCCAATTCTTGGGCTTTCCGTTGAACCTCGGGGTTATCTCGTGTACGGGGGTACGTCGCGTAGGTTTGTTAGTTCTTTCGAGAGATCGCAATCTCGTCCGTTTCGGGACAGTGTCAGTAGCTTCATCTTCTTCTTTTCGCTCCAAGTTAGATAAATGTGTCTTTGATACCGAATGTTGCCAGTAGGGATGCGAATTATTGTATATTTGTACTGATCGATGTAATCGTAGTGTGGGAGATAGATGATGCGTTACGTATGCCTTGTTCTACGTTTGTAAAGATTCATGTTAGCGCTGCGTTGGAGATATGTGTTTCGCAGTTAGACTACGAAACAACTATTTCTTTACGCAGGCCCATGGTCAAGTAGTGTCAAAACTGGACATTCTGCCAATAGGTTGAATGTCGAGATCGATGTGTAGTGTTTATTAACCCATGGGCGGGTCTCGTGCGTAGTCACCTCCTCGTGGTGAGACCTGGTAATTGGCATCGTTTTCCAAAAATTAATCAGTCGATTAATCTTTGGAAAACGATACCAAGCCAAGAACTACGCAACAGTCCAGTTTGGATCACCAAAAGCCCCCAAGATCATTTAGGATGATCTACACTGGACTGCACTATTAATTTATAACATTTAAGCCATTAATTTACAATATTTACGTCATGAATTTACAACAATAAGTCACAAATTCATAACATTTAAGCTATTAATTTTTACATTTATACCATTAATTCCTAACATTCAAACTATTAATTTATAACACTTAAGCTATTAATTTATAACATTTAAGCAAATAATTAACAACGATTAAACTATTAATTTATAACAATTGAAACAATAATTGGCACATTTAAAACATTAATTTATAAGAATCAAACCATTCCTCGAGGAATCAGTAAGTCTCGCGCTGATAGCCCAATACATCGATAGATTTAACGAAGAAATACGTAACCGCGATTACAACCAATTAGATCATATTATTTGCTACATAATTAATAACTGTATCACGTACAGCGATGCAGGCGGTATTGAAGAAATAAAGCCATTTTATGTTACAACTATAACGAGTAAATTTAATCGTTTAACTTGTGAAGAATTAAAAAGGTACTTGACTTCTAAATAAGCATTAAATAAGAATCTTAAATATCGCAAACAGTGATGTAGGTGTTACTCAAGAGAAAAGAACGTATTATTTTTTAATTAGCACGAGTAAATGAACGAATATCGATAATATAATATAACGCTTAATATGAATTTTATCTGTCTGATTATTTAATAGCTTAACTTATTTCACAGTAACGTCATCGACTGCACTTAGGCTCTTTTCCCTTTTTGTCCAAACTAATCGATAGTCGAAAACTAGTATCATGTAGGTGTGAATATAGTCTTAGTTTGTAGAAACTATTAAAATGATAAAAATGGATATCGTATTAAATCGTAAAAGATGCCAATTTACGATAAAAATTAAGAAATCGTTCAATTTGATTTTGTTACAATGGAAAAACCGTCTCCTGCTATGTCAAAAAATCGTTACCGTTTGATTAACAAACCGACGCCTTGTTATGTTATATAAGGAACACGGAGGTCGCGCGCGAGCTCTTTTGTGCCTGAAATTCCGGAGAGTGAACATCGAAGAAGAACGTAAATATCAGGTAAGTAAGAAAAAATATCAAACAACAACATTGTAACTAGTAATTTATAACGTCTAAACCATTAATTTACAACACTAAAGCTATTAATTTATAACATTCAAGCCATTAATTTATAACATTTAAGGAATTAATTTATAACGTCTAAACTATTAATTTATAACATTTATGCTATTAATTTATAACATTTAAGCCATTAATTTCTAACTTTTGAACTGTTATTTTATACATTTAGCCATTAATTTATAACATTTAAACTATTAATTTATATCATCTAAGCCATTAAATTATAACATTCAAGCTATTAATTTATAACATTTAAACTGTTAATTTATAACATTTAAACCATTAATTTACAGCATTTAATGTGTTATTTTATACATTTAAGCCATTAATTTATAACATTTAAGCTATTAATTTATAACATTTAAGCCATTAATTTCTAACTTTTGAACTGTTATTTTATACATTTTGCCAATAATTTATAACATTTAAACTATTAATTTATATCATCTAAGCCATTAAATTATAACATTTAAACTATTAATTTACAACATCTAAGCCACTAATTTACAATATTTAAACTATTAATTTATATCATCTAAGCCATTAATTTATAATATTTAAGCCATTAATCTAAAACAATTCCTCCATTAATTCTTAACAACTATACCAATAATTTATAATCATATTCTCCCATTAATTCAAAGTAATTGTGCTCTTAATTTATAACAGTTGTACCATTAATCGGAAGCAACTCTACATTCATTGATTTAAATCAGTACCATCAATGTGAGTGAATTAATGATTTATATTGTATTATTTTATTAACGAAATCTTTCAGGTCCCTGGATTGCTATTTTATTTCTATATAGCATTATTTTTTAATTTTAAATACAGTACTTAATTTCTCATTTCACTATTTTGTATAAAAGCAGTGGTAACGCAGAGTGTAATTTTAAGATGTAATTTTCCATGTCTGCTAAAAACCAAGGAAACAACACCATATTCATGGAATCAAGGAAGCAAGTGTAGTTTAACCGAAGGCAACGACATCTTATCTGTAGCTGCACATGAGTCATAGGACATTTCAAATAGTGTTGTTGTTTTGCCTCGGAGTACCAAAACCGTTAGATTACAAGTAATTTAAAAACAAATAAACTCCGGACAAAACAATGCCGCCGCTACAATGTCGCTTTATTATAAAATAATTTTACATCTCTGCTTCCAATGCGTAAAAACTCATATGTAAATGGGACCCGAGCGTAGTTACCTCCTCGTGGTGGGTCCCGGTAATT